>NC_089262.1:21912521-22221337 GCF_963930625.1 Muntiacus reevesi | reverse complement strand
CACCAGGCTCCTCCATCCCTGGGATTCTCCAGGCAAGAATACTGGAGTGGGTTGCCATTTCCTTCTCCACGGGATCTTCCCGACCCAGGGATCGAACCCAGGTCTCCGGCATTGAGGGCAGACGCTTTAACCTCTGAGCCACCAGGGAAGCTACAGGATGATTTTAGTGTTGTCTCACCAGTGTTATTGTATTCTAAAGATGTGTTGAAAAGTTATGGGTAATGTTTTTGTTCACAGGTATTATTTCTTACGTTGTCCATCAAAACATGTATCTTGTAATGTGGCAATAATTCTTTTAAAATATTTATCTTTGTATAGTATTTTGTATTGGTAAATCTTCCTGGATTTTTTTTAAATTGCAAATGTATTTTTTCTCAGAATGGTGGATACTTAACATTTCTTAACTTCTCCTAGTGAAAGTGTTTGCCTGACAGTAAGAAAGGTCAGTTGACATTATTCATATTTAAAACCTGAGTTTTTTTTTTTTTTTTAACGGCAATCTGATGAGTACTCTGAAATTGAGTATCCTATGCACTACTAGATTTAATATTGCTTTCTAGATACACAAAGTGCAGCGCAATTTAATGTGCATTTAGTCCAAAAATAATATAAAATGATTTAATAATTGTATTGGGTAGATTCTTCTAAGTTTATTCATGATTCTTTAAAAGTAGCTGTGTAGAATAGACAATACTAAAAAGCATGTATAGGCCAATTTGATAAAATACAGGTCATCAATTAAGTTATATTTATAATTGACTTCACTTGATTGAATCATGAATTAATTAAATGGTAATTTTGAAGAAAATATCATTAGTCACAAGTTTAAAAGATGGCACATAACTTTTCAATTCAGGAGAAGTATAGTCAGCCAGTTTCTGAATTCAATCTAAGTATAAATTGGACATTTTGGGATGTATAATGAAGATTTCAAATGATCTGAACAATGCGGAGTAGATTAGTGTTATAGTGAAAACATATCTCAAATCATAGCAATTAAAGCCACTCTTAGAGGTTCTCTTGTGTGTTCTCTTAATCCAGTTCAAGTCCTAAAACTAAATTATTATAGAAAATTCATTATACTTTGACATTTAGAGAAAGGAGATTCACAAAATATGGTTCTGATGAGTTTAATACTTTTACATTCATTGAACTCATTCCTGTCACTCGCGTTTAACATTTTTAATACCTGTCTCTATTGATAATGCTTCCCAGGTGGTGCAGTGGTAAAGAATCTGTCTGCCAATGCAGAGGATACAAGAGACGTTGGTTCAATCCCTGGGGCAGGAAGGGGAGATCCCTTGGAGTAGAAAATGGCAGTCCATTCCAGTATTCTTGCCTGGAAAATTCTATGGACGGAGGGGCCCAGTGGCCTACTTTCCATGGGGGTCACAAAGAGTTGGATACATCCTAGCATGTGCGTGTGCACACACACAGACACACACACAATTATTGATAATGCAGTTATATATGCAATGAAAACACTTGTTTCATATTTCCCATGAATATATTTGTAAAAGTTAGATATAAGCGTAATACATAGAACCTCCACTTTGATAGTATGTCAGTTAAGTGTTATACAAAATGTGTTCTCTAAAATTATATACTTTAAGCCTACTCTTGCCTAGATTTCTATAATATGTTGGAGAAGATGCTGCTGGTTGAGAACCAATAACCGTTGCAGTTCTTCCTTATTAACAACAAATAACATAAATTGACCCTGGAGGAGGACATGGCTACCCACTCCAAAATTTTTGCCTGGAGAATCCTATGGATAGAGGAGCCTGGAGGGCTATGGTCCATAGGGTTGCAGAGAGTCAGACATGATTGAGGTGACTTAACACTCACACAGCATAAATTAATCAAATATATGTGCAAACAAACATGGAATACTTTGCAATTTTTCCACTCCAATTATGATTTTTAAAAATTTTTTGTGCTAATGACTAGTCTAGCAATGAATTATTTTTTTCTCCTGCTCCTTTCCTTTCCACTTTGGGGGTGGGGGGGTGGTGGTGCTTTCTAGCCAGGATACAAACCCTGGTTCTATGATAACTATCTTGTAGTCACAGAGTGAAAGGCTTAGAAAAAAGGTTACTTTCCCAAAGATAGCAGAGAAGAAGAAATGAAGATCTACATCCAAGAACAGCAACCACAAACCCTTAGATTACTAACTACTCAGGAAATAACAAAATCCCAAACTCTTGACTGTTCTTTAAAGATATAGTAAATTTTTCTTATCTTAGTGGTCATGTAAGATTATGAGAACTGGACTGTAAAGAAGGCAGAGCACCAAAGAATTTATGCCTTTGAACTGTTGTGCTGGCAAAGACTCCTGAGAGTCCCTTAGACAGCAAGGAGATCAAACTAGTCAATCTTAAAGGAAATCAACCCTGAATACTAATTGGAAGGACTGATGCTGAAGCTGAAACTCCAGTATTTTGGTCACCTGATGTGAACAGCTGACTCATTGGAAAAGTCCCTGATGCTGGGAAAGATTGAGGGCAGAATGAGAAGAGTGTGTCAGATACTGAGATGGCTGGATTGCATCACTGATGCAATGGACATGAACTTAGGCAAACTTCAGGGGATGATGAGGGACAGGGAGGTCTGATGTGCTACAGTTCATGGGGTTGCAAAAATCAGATGTGACTGAGCAACTAAACAGTGAAATTTTGTTAGGGTTTAAGCTAATATTAGTCACAGTTTCTGTTATTGCAGACAAAAATATTCCTTTCTTATACAGTGTTTGTTTGTCTTTATCTTTTATTTCTCTTGTAACACAATCTGCTTAATTTTGAGTTGCATAAACCTAAAAAGTGATGCCCTTTTTTATTTTCCTCAGTCATTCTTTATATGTTTTATTAAAAGTAGAGGAAAGTGATTTAGAAAGGAAATCAAATAGTATTCATGTTAAATATTTTATTATATGACATTTTTTTTTTTTTGTTCCAGGACACAAACAGACATGCACGTGTTTGTTGTTCAGTTGCTTAGTTGTGTCAGATTCATTGCAACTGCATGCGCAGCAGTACACCAGGCTTTCCTGTTCTTCTCTATCTCCTGGAGCTTGCTCAGATTTCATGTCTGTTGAGTCAGTGATGACACCCAACCGTCTCATCCTCTTTCAACCCCTTCTCCTTCTACTTTCAATCTTTCCCAGCATCAGGGTCTTTTCCAATGAGTCAGCCCTTCACATCAGGTGACCAAGGTACTGAAGCTTCAGCTTCAGCATCAGTCCTTCCAGTGAATATTCAGGACTGATTTCCTTGACTGGGTTGATCTTCTTACTGTCCAAGGGACTCTCAAAAGTCTTTTTCAACACCACAGTTTGAAAGCATCAATTCTTCATCATTCAGCCTTCTTTATGGTTCAATTCTCACATCCTTAAATGAATACTAGGAAGACCATAGTTTGACTATATGGACCTTTGTTGTCAAAGTGATGTCTCTGCTTTTCAATATGCTGTCTAGGTTTGTCACAGCTTTTCTTCCAAGGAGCAAGCATCTTTTAATTTCATGGCTTAAGTCACAATCTGCAGTAATTTTGGAGCCCAAGAGAATAAAGTCTGTCGTTTCCATTTTTTCCCCATCTTTTGCCGTGAAGTGATGGGACTGAATGCCATGATCTTAGTTTTTTGAATGTTGAGTTTAAGGAAACTAAGATCATGACATCCAGTATATATATACATTTTTTTTCCAGAAGTAAGTATTTTTCATTGATGGCCATATGTATATGATGACTATGTGTACTACATGTAGTTTTGTTATTAATTTTAAAATAATTTTATTTTTGAAAGTTGCTTAGGTTCACAACAAAGTAGAGCACACGGTACAGAATTTTTCCATATAGTCTCTCTCCTCACACATGCATAAGTCCTTCAAACAATGACATCTCACACCACATGATAGATTTATTACCATTGATGGACATAAACTGGTGATTACACTACAGGATTATCACTCATATATTGATTTAACCTAATATATTTTACAATCTATGAATTTTGAAAAATGTATAATGAGATGTATATGTCATTATAGTATCGATCAGACTAGTTTGCCCTAAAATCCTCTGTACTATGCCTATCCATCCCTCCTTCCCTTTTCTGGAACTACTGAGTTTTTTGTTTTGTTTCTGTTTGTTGGTTTTATTCCCTGTAGTTTTTCATTTCCCAGAATGTCATATATAATAGTTGGAATCATTGAGTATGCAACCTTTTCAGATTGCCTTCTTTCACTCAGTACTATACATTTAAGCTTCTTCTGTGTACTCTCATGACTTGATAACTTGTTTCTTTTTAAACAGTGTAACTTTTTAAACAATGTGCCACAGTTTATTTACTCATTCACCCACTAAAGGACATCTTGATTGCTTTAAAGTTTTGGCAATTAGAACAAAACTGTTACAAACATTCTTGTACAGATTTTTGTGTGGATATAAATTTTTAGTTCATTTGGGCAAATACTAGGATGTGTGAGTGCTGGGTCATGTCTTAAGAGTAAGCTGAATTTTGCAAGAAACTTACAGGTTGTCTCTCATAGTGGCATTCACCCTAGCAATGAATAAATATTCCTGTTGCTCCACATCCTTATCAGAATCTGGTGTTGTCAGCTTTGGATTTTGTATTCTAAAGAGTGTTGTGATCTCTCATTGTTGTTTTAATTGACAATCCTCTAATAATGATATGGGAAATCTGATATACTTATTTCCATATCTTCTCTGGTGATTTGTCAGGTCTTTTGCCCATTTTAAATTAATTGGTTCACTTATTACTGTTAAATTTTAAGAGTTCTTTATATATTTTAGATCACTATCCCTATCAGATACATCTTTTGCAAATATTTTTCTCCCAGCCTGTTGGTTTTCTTCTCATTCTCTTGACACTGCCTTTTGAACAATAGAACTTTCTTTTAACTTCAGTAAAGTCCAGGTTGTCAATTATGTTTTGCATGGCTATGCCTTTGGTGTGTCTAAAAAGTTAGCAATAAACACAAGATTGTCTAGGTTTTATCCTAAGTTATCGTCTATAAAGTTATAGTTTTGCACTTTATATCAATTCATTTTTCATTAATTATTGTGAAGGTTGTAATGTCTGTGTCTGTCTTTTTTTTTTTTTTTTTTTGGAGGTGAATTGTTTTCTTTTCCTTTTTTTTTTTTTTTTGCATGTAGATACTCAGTCTAGCACCATTTAGTAAAAATGTTCTTTCTTCTCTCTTGTCTTTACTTCTTTGTTTACTTCTTTAGTTGGCTACAATTATATGGGTCTGTTTCTGGACTGTATTAATCTAATTTTTAATTAATTTCTATGATTTGTTTAGTATTTCCAAAGTCATGAGAGTTTTTGTTTCTTATTTTCATTTTATAAATTATAATATCACAATATAATTTGTATGAAACATTTATTGCCTCTAGGAGTAGAATAAAACTTTATAGCATAAATTCCACACATTCATTTTTATAGTTTTGTTATTTAAATATATATGAAAGTCATAGTTATTTTACTTATTTCTATTGCTAAACAATATGTACCAACACAATACCATTAATATCATGTTTTCTTGGCAAGAATAACCTACAACTAATGTATTAGTTATATTTAACTTTATTTCAAATTTATCATTTTGAATAAACTTATAAAAGAAATTAGATGGATAAAGAACTTTATACAGAATTGTCCATATGCTCTTTTTTCCTTAAAAACAAATGAACCCCCCAACCTTGGGCGTTAACACTAAATTGATGTATTTTTATTATAACAAAAAAAAAAAGAATTGAGGCAGATGGAATGACATTGTAAAAAAAAAAAAAACTGCTTAAGAAATGGATTTGCAGACTAATCACACTTTTTAAATTTACCTTCAAATTTTCAGCTCATTGGTATATGCAGGTTTTATAAAAAGTAAATAGGAAAAATACGTGTATGACTTATGTGATTTTCATCAGAAAATTGTAACACCTCTCTAGGAAAGGATAGCAAAATGAGTTTTTTAAAATGATGATGACAGTTAAGGATAATTTTTTTTGTTAGCTGAAATGGATTCACCAAGATTAGCTAGACCACTGACAATAAGTTTATAATGCTTTCTAAAGCTCAATTTCTTATTGAATAAAATGTGTATCTATCACATAGTTTTGGTATAAGTAATTAATTATATAAAGTATAGTGAATTGAAACATCTTTATTCTTGTACTTTTTTTCTGTTGACAGTCTCCACTATATGCTTCACTTCATCAGTTAAGATATGACTCAATGCTCTGCTATCAATTAGAGTTATATCTATCTACTTGGCTAGCTAACTAGTTTGCTTGCTGGATTTGTGTTTATTACAAGGATTTGATCTTGTGATTGCTAGAGTTAGCTAATCATTCTGGTTAAGCAGCCTCTGGAAGTTTCTTTCATTTGTACTGTTTTTGAGTCAAGGTCTAAGGAAGAGTGGGGAAGGGAAAATTGATGTAAGGGAGAACAAGAACCAACTGAAATCCACAGCACAAGCTGGAGCTTGTGATAATGGACTGAAAACTATGTCGGTTTTGTAGCCTCTGATCTTGATGGTATAAGTATTCTGTGGTAGAGAGGCCCTTCCTAACAGAACTAAATATGTTCACTTAGCGAATATGTAGAAAGTTTCAAGGAAGAACCAGAGGAAAGCAAATACTTGTGGGTTCAGACTCTGTCTCTTGCCAGTGGTATGAGCAGTTATATCTTTACCAGGATGTGAATGCTTAAAAGTTCTACTTCACCTCCTTTGTTCTCCAAACCAAAAACAAGAATCTCTCTTGTGGCCTATCCTAATGAGAAACACACTAGAAAGGGAATTATCTCAGAAATGTAGCCCAACATAACCAGGTTGGCACATTGAAAGCATATGAGTGCCAACTTGACACTTACACATATCTCCTTAAAACATACTTCATTTCCAAATAAAGAAGATAATCATGCTTCACCTAACATCATCCAACTATCCCAATTAACTGAAAACACAGTAGCTCTTTCCCTAGAGAAGTCTGCTAGTCTTCTCTTTAGCTTTCAGTGATATTCATTGTGTCCCTAGCTGATTTACCCTCTCTTTTGATACAATGCAGTTTAAATAATGAGATATAAAGCTAATTTTAATTAATACATCTTAGAGCTTCCTTGGTTGTCTAGTGGTTAAGAATCTGCTTTGCAATGCAGGGGTCTTTGTTTTGAGACCTGGCTGGGGAACTAATATCCCACATGTTTTGGACAACTAAGCCCCTCTGCCACCACCAGAGAGTCCATATGCAACAGCTACTGAGTCTGTTTGTTCCAGAGCCTGTGTGCCTCAACTGGAGAGTTACTGGGCCACAATGAAAGATCTCACACGCAACAATGAGGACCCCACACGCATGCCATAGCTAAGACCTGAGACTGTCAAATAAAGAAATAAAACAATGAACACATCTCATGTTAGAGGAAAAGGAGATGAGAAAGGAGAAGGAAACAAATGTTAGTGAACATATGTACAAAAATGACAAAAATGTTCATATCAAAATAAGCATGAACTACTCATAACTAGCACATTTATTTATATAGCTGGTGACATGAATATATTTCATATATATATATATATATATATATATATATATATATGTATTTTAAAAACCTATTAAGGTGTTTTTTAAAGTTATTTCCATAATGTATTTTACAGCTTTTATTGAATATATTTAATAAATAAAAATGCACATATTTGATGTATACATTTTGATGGTTTTCAACATAAGTATACACCCACTGTGATATTACCACAGTGAAGGCAGTAAAAATGCATAAATATTCCAAATTTTCCTTTTGAACTTATATTAAAATTATTGAAAAAATTTTAACCAAAATGAGACATATGTTCAGTTGTTTTAAATTTCTGGTATCATAGTATATTTCTATTTTTAGTACTTTATTTTCAGTTCTGAATAATTTTCCAGAAAATATTGATTTGTGACCAAATAAGCAATTACTGAAAATTGATTCTTCACCTAAATAGGAATTTTTCACAATATTATACCTTATAATAAGCTTGCAGTATTTTTCTTAAAGGATCTATTTTTTCATCAAAATCAATGAAAAATAAATATGTATTCATGATGTGTTTACTTTATTGTAAATCAAGTTGTAATATAACTACTCAAATGATGCCAGCATTCTTATATTTCATTAAGAAAATGAAATCATCTAAAATAATCGATACTATTACAATAATTATCTAAATTATAAAAGCCAAGTAACAGTTGTAAAAGGCAAAGATAGCTACTGAGTGTATTCATGCATACTGTTGTGTACATCAAACCTAGGGGAAGGTATTTTTTATTCCCCCACATCAATCACATATAATCTATGAGGGGATTCTTGTTTGATTCATGCTCCAGGCTCACTTTGGAAAAATTTTTGTGGACAGAAGAAGTGAAGGAGTCAGGTCTGAGTCCTGTGCAGTTGTAAGGCTAAGATGACAGTACTAAGTGGTGAAAATTTCTCAGAAATATATTGGTGTGTATGGGCTGCTGATCAAACACAAAAATATATGCACACCAAATGTGCATCTAGAGTAAAGAGATTTTTAAAATTTTATTATTTATGTTGGATGGAGAAGCTCTATACAGTCAGCAAAAACAAGACCAGGAGCTGACTGTGGCTCAGATCATGAGCTCCTTATTGCCAAAGTCAGGCTTAAACTGAACAAAGTAGGGAAAACCCACCAGACCATTCAGGTGTGACCTAACTCAGATCTCTTACAGTGGAAGAGACAAACTGATTCAAGGGACTAGATCTGATAGAGAGTGCCTGAAGAAGGATGGATGGAGGTGCGTGACACTGTACAGGAGGCAGTGATCAAGACCATCCCCCCCAAAAGAGAAATGCAAAAAAGGAAAATGGCTGTCTGAGGAGGCCTTACAAATAGCTGAGAAAAGAAAAGTAAAAGGCAAAGGAGAAAAGGAAAGATATACCCATTTGAATGCAGAGCTCCAAAGAATAGCAAGGAGAGATTAGAAAGCCTTCCTCAGTGATCAATGCAAAGAAATAGAGGACAACAATAGAATGGGAAAGACTAGAGATCCCTTCAAGAAAATTAGAGATAGCAAGGGAAATTTTAACCCAAGGATGGGCACAATAAAGGATAGAAATGGTATGGATTAACAGAAGCAGAAGATATTTAGAAGAGGTGGCAAGAATACACAGAAGAACTATACAAAAAAGATCTTCATGACCCAGATAATCACTATGGTGTAATTACTCACCTAGAGCCAGCCATCCTGGAATGCAAAGTCAAGTGGGCCTTAGGAAGCATCACTGTGAAGAAAGCTAGTGGAGATGATGGAATTCCAATTGAGCTATTTCAAATCCTAACAGATGATGAAAAGGACATCTTTTTTTGGATGTTACTTCTAGAAGGTCTTGTAGGTCTTCATAGAACCATTCAACTTCAGCTTCTTCAGCATTACTGCTTGGGGCATAGGCTTGGATTATCATGATAGTGAATGATTTTCCTTGGAAATGAACAGAGATCATTCTGTCGTTTTTGAGATTGCATCCAAGTGCTGCATTTCAGAATCTTTGTTGACCATGATGGCTACTCCATTTCTTCTAAGGGATTCCTGCCCACAGTAGTAGATATAATGGTCATCTGAGTTAAAGTCATCCCTTCCAGTCCATTTTAGTTCACTGATTCCTAGAATGTTGATGTTCACTCTTGCCATCTCCTTTTTGACTACTTCCAATTTGCCTTGATTCATGGGCCTAACATTCCAGGTTCCTATGCAATATTGCTCTTTACAGCATTGGACTTTGCTTCTATCAATAGTCACATCCACAACTGGGTGTTGTTTTTGCTTTGGCTCCATCCATGCTTCATTCTTTCTGGAGTTATTTCTCCACTGATCTCCAGTAGCATATTGGACACCTACTAAACTGGGGAGTTCCTTTTTCAGTATCCTATCATTTTGCCTTTTCATACTATTCATGGGGTTCTCAAGGCAAGAATACTGAAGTGGTTTCCATTCCCTTCTCCAGTGGATCACATTCTGTCAGACCTCTCCACCGTGACCCATCCGTCTTGGTTGGCCCCACATGGCATGGCTTAGTTTCACTGAGTTAGACAAGACTGTGGTCCTGTGATCAGATTGGCTAGTTTTCTGTGATTATGGTTTCAGTGTGTCTACCCTCTGATGCCCTCTCGCAACACCTACCGTCTTGCTTGGGTTTCTCTTACCTCGGACATGGGGTATCTCTTCACGGCTGCTCCAGCAAAGCGCAGCTGCTCCTCCTTACCTTGGAGGAGGGATATCTCCTCACGGCCCCCCTCCTGACCTTGAACATGGAGTAGCTCCTCTCGGCCCTCCTGCGCCGGCGCAGCCGGAGCTCCTTGGACGTGGGGTTGCTCCTCTAGGCCGCAGCCCCTGACCTCGGGCGTGGGGGCTATGGTTTTTCCAATGGTCATGTATGAATGTGAGAGTTGGACTGTGAAGAAAGCTGAGCGCCAAAGAATTGATGCTTTTGAACTGTGATGTTGGAGGAGACTCTTGAGAGTCCCTTGGACTGCAAGGGGATCCAACCAATCCATCCTAAAGGAGATCAGTCCTGGGTTTTCATTGGGAGGACTAATGCTGAAGCTGAAACTCCAACACTTTGGCCACCTCATGCGAAGAGTTGACTCATTGGAAAAGACCCTGATGCTGGGAGGGATTGGGGGCAGGAGGAGAAGGGGACGACAGAGGATGAGATGGCTGGATGGCCTCACTGACTTAATGGGCATGAGTTTGAGTAAATTCCAGGAGTTCGTGATGGACAGGGAGGCCTGGCGTGCTGTGATTCATGGGGTCACAATGAGTCAGACACGACTGAGCGACTGAACTAAACTGATCTGAACAGATGACGCTGTGAAAGTGCTGCACTCAATATGCCAGCAAATTCGAAAAGCTCAGCAGAGGCCACAGGACTGGAAAAGGTGAGTTTTCATTCCAATTCCAAAGAAAGGCAATGTCAAAGAATGCTCAAACTATCCCACGATGGCACTCATCTCACACGCTAGCAAATTAATGCTCAAAAGTTTCCAAGTCATGCTTCAACAGTATGTGAAGTGTGAACTTCCAGATGTTCAAACTAGATTTAGAAAAGGCAGAGGAACCAGAGATCAAATTGCCAATATCTGTTGTATCATCAAAAAAGCATGAGGGTTTCAGAAACACATCTATTTCTGCTTTATTGACTATATCAAAGCCTTTGATTGTGTGGATCACAATAAACTGTGGACAATTCCTAAAGAGATGGGAATACCAGACCACCTTACCTGCCTCTTGAGAAATCCGTATGCAGATCAGGAAGCAACTGACTGCTTCCAAATAGGGAAAGGGGTACGTCAAGGCTGTATATTGTCACCCTGCTTATTTAACTTATATGCACAGTACATCATGAGAAACGCTGGGCTGGAAGAAGCACAAGCTGGAATCAAGATTGCTGGGATAAATATCAGTAACCTCAGATATGCAGATGACACCACACTTATGGCAGAAAGTGAAGAATTAAAGAGCTTCCTGATGAAAGTGAAAGAGGAGAGTGATAAAGTTGACTTAAAACTCAACATTCAAAAGACTAAGATCATGGCATATAGCCCCATCACTTCATGGCAAATAGATGGGGAAAGAGTGGAATAACTGTCAGACTTTGTTTTCTTGGGCTCCAAAATTACTGCAGATGGTGACTGCAGCCTTGAAATTAAAAGATGTTTGCTTCTTGGAAGAAAAGTGATGATCAACATTAACAGCATATTTAAAGCAGAGATATTACTTTGCCAACAAAGGTCCATCTAGTCAAAGCAAAGATTTTTCCAGTAGTCATGTATGTATGTGAGAGTTGGACTATAAAGAAAGCCGAGCGCCGAAGAATTGGTGCTTTTGAACTGTGGTGTTGGAGACAACTCTTGAGAGTCCCTGGACTGCAAGGAGATCCAACCAGTCCATCCTAAAGGAGGTCAGTCCTGAATATTCATTGGAAGGATTGATGCTGAAGCCGAATCTCCAATACTTTGGCCAGCTGATGTGAATAACTGAGTCAATTAAAAAGACCCTAATGCTGGGAAAGGTTGAAGGCATGAGCAGAAGGAAACAGCAGAGGATGAGATTGTTGGATGGCATCACCGACTCAATGGACATGAGTTTGGGTAAACCCCAGGAGTTGGTGATGGACAGGGAGGCCTGGTGTGCTGCAGTCCATGGGATTGCAAAAAGTCAGACACGACTGAGCGACTGAACTGAATTGAACTGAACTGATGTTCTGGTTCATATTATTATTCCCCATAAAATATCTCTAATGTTATGAATTCTGTTTGGTGAGATTTTCCTATAACTAAACAACATTAAAAAGATAAAATCAACAGATGTACAGTCACAGAAATCATCCAGAAAACATTGAAACACTATATTTCTAGCAGTATTATTTTCTTGTAAATTGTTCTAAACCACAATTCTTTTTCTGCCTATTTTTATGTGTATGCACTAGTATGCTGTAAGAAATCAGAATTCTTTTGAAAAAGATTTTATTTCATTTTTGTATTATGACAAAAATCCAAGAAAGCTAACACGTTGCCCTCTCATAAAATTTGCTTCACAGGCAATATTTTAAGATTTGCACATTTTTTTTTTTAAACATGCTTTACAGCAATCATTTAATTTGAATATGTGTATCTAATAACAGAAGATAGTATAAAGCAGATTGTATTTTTCACACTTTTGACTACATATATGTATGAATATCTTACTTCTTCCTAAAATAAATCCAATCTTTTGTCAGTATTGTTAAAATTCTGTAGTATATTACTGCTTCATGGCAATGAAGTTCATTTCAAGATTAACTACTGTGTTTAAAACACTCAAAAACAGTCATGAAAAATTTAATGCAGCCTTAAATTTTGAACATATTTTTGTAAATGTACATGGTTAAGAGAACATTGTACTTAAAAGCTTGCAACATGTTCCTCATTATTTTAAAGATATCAGAATGTACTTAGATTGCTGTGTTTTATGTTTTTAAACATAAGCTGATAAGATTATGGAGGATAGCTAACCTTAGTTCATCTGCTGTTTTAAAGATCTTCTAAAAGTTACCACTAATTGTTTTGAAATTTATTATAAATCTCTCTGCCACCTCTTGCATGTCTCCCTTATAGAGATACTGTAAGAAATGATCCATAAGAGTAGATTTAAAAGTGGTGTCAACAATAGTGTGTAAGCCACTATAGTCATATTTCCACAGTAAAGGCACTGAAATAAGTCAGATGGTCTCTTTTCCCATCTTGAAGTTTAAACTGAGTGCATATTTACTTTCTCTTTAAATATAACCTTCACTGTTCAGGGCAAGTTTTAACCAAAAGACATTGTGCACAAATCACATGTAAGTTTTCATGTCAGTACATGAAAGAAAACTCAGTATTAAAAAAAAAAAAAAATCATAGTATTTAGATAACAAATATGGCTAGGTATTGTGTCTTTCTCAAAATTATAATTATTTTTTAATTTGATTGATATTGAAGTTGTGTATGCCTTCTTTCATTAGCTATATCAAGAACTCCTTTTGTGCAACGTGTCTTTATGATTTGCTTCTGAGAAATACATAGCCTCTTGGAGCCACATTTGTAAAACATATATGAGAATCCTTGAATCACAGTGTTTCCTTGAGAATCAAATATGGTGATATCTATTAACCAAGCATATTAGATCATACCAACTTTTAAAAATAGGCTAATTAATAAAAGTAGGAAATTTAGAGCTGAATATATTAACCCATAAACTGAGCTAATTGTCAGTACTCCATACTTCCCCTGGCTAAAGAATGCCAAATATTAGAAATCTTTATTAAGCCTCATAGTGTTCTATGATGTACTTCTCTTACCAATATCAATATAATAAATGAAATAGCTGATAATTACTAAGCCATCCCATGATGGGGACACAATGTAATGTGTCTGTTTTCTTGATTTTATAGATTACGAAGTAGGGATTGAGAAGGATTATACTTTGCCTCAAAGTACTAATTCTTCTACCCACTGTCATGTTTAAAGGATAATTTCAATGATTATGTATCAGCACATTTTAATAAACTTTTAGCAAATTTGACAGTACACTTACACAATATATTTGTAAGATGTCTGAAACAATGTAGGAAGAAAAAGGCAACCTAGTCCATTCACAGAATGCTTAAGTTCACTGACATCTGTAATGTTTAAGGTTCCTGCAGGGATAGAAGTCATATTGGGAAAAGGTTAGGCCCTGAATCCTACTCAAAGCCTTGCTCTGTCAAATATGGCCAGTGTTCCTGTCTGTATATATGTGTTCCCAGGAAGAAATGTATTCTCATGCATCATGTTTATTAAAAAGGAATCCCAACTCAAGTAGCCAAGGCTGTTTATATGAAAACACTTTCAATTGTCTTTTACTCAAATGAAGTTAAGATGGTAGAGATAAAGAGAATGATAAGTGAGGCCTCTAATAAACAAAAATTAAAGTAAAAAAAAAAATCGGTGACTGAAAAAACGGGGTAATTAATATAAAGCAGGATACTCAGGAGGCTTTTCAGAGATATATGTACTGTCTATACTGGTGACGTTGTTCCAAAGATTATTTATAGACTCATGTCAGAACTGTCTGTAGTCTGCTAACATTGGCATTAAGTAACTTTGTTTTGATTCTATTTCATTTCTGTTAAAAAGTATTTAACCCAGTCTTCTGGATTCATGCTTACTTCCAAGGACAAAAATTTTGAAGCTAGTAGCAATTGCATATCTATTTGTCATATAAAGGTAAAATGGGTTGAAGGACAGCTTGACTGGAATCAGTTGCAATCAGTTTAAAATCCATCTCCAAATATCACTCCTTCTAACAGACAACACATTTAGCTATTTAATGTTATTTTTTTTTTTATCCATGCTGTATCTCTTAATGTATTTGGTAGAGTCTTTCATAAAAGAAATATATCTATATTGTTTTAGGTCATGCACATATCAAAGTATCAAAAATTTCTTATCTGTTCTCTAAATTTCAGGAAGAACACATAGTTGTGATTTTGGAGGCAGGTAAGTCTGAATAAAGTTTTAAAATATGTCATTTACTTTGCATAAGTTCTGCACATTTGTTAGCCTAAGTTTCATTTGTTTTAAATACCATAATATAGACTTTGTTTAAGGAGCTATTTGTATTTCCTCTGGCCAGAGTGCACCAATGTGTATTTAGTTTTGATTACCATAACTTTTTCTAAGACTGGAAGGTATGTACAAGGAATAGTGAGGAGGGGATGTAATCTAGAAATTTGCCACATAATAAAGACTTGAAGTGCTTACAACAGAGAAGAAATTTAGTGGGTTATGATGAATGAGTTCAAATAGTGAAAGCGTTTTCAATTACACAGTATATCTAATATTAAACTATTTAACACAACTTAGTCCTATGCAAAAAGGCAAACTGGTTGTCTGAGGAGGCATTACAAATAGCTGAGAAAAGAAGAGAAACTAAAGGCAAAGGAGAAAAGCAAAGATGTATCCATCTGAATGCGGCATTCCAAAGAATAGTAGTAGAGATAAGAAAATCTTCTTAAGTGATCAATGCAAAGAACTAGAGGGAATCAATAGAATGGGAAAGACTAGAGATAACTTCATAGGGTACTGGACTGCAAAAGTAGGAAGTCAAGATATATCTGGAGTAACAGGCAAATTTGGCCTTGGAGTACAAAATGAAGCAGGGCAAAGGATAATAGAGTTTTGCCAAGAAAATGCACTGGTCATAGCAAACACCCTTTTCCAACAACACAAGAGAAGACCCTACACCAGATGGTCAATATTGAAATCAGATTGATTATATTCTTAGCAGCCAAAGATGAAAAAAAAGATGACCCCAAAGATGGAGTCAGCAAGAAGGAGACTGGGAACGGACTGTGGCTCAGATCATGAACTCCTTATTGCCAAATTCAGGCTTAAATTGAGGAAAGTAGGGAAAACCACTAGACCATTCAGGTATGACCTAAATCAAATTCCTTGCGATTATACAGTGGAAGTGAAAAATAGATTCAAGGGATTAGATCTGATAGAGTACCTGAAGAATTACAGACGATGATTCATGACATTGTGTAGGAGGCTATCCAGACTATGCCCCCAAAAAAAGAAATGCAAGAAGGCAAAATGGTTGTCTAAGGAAGCCTTACAAATAGCTATGAAAAGAAGAGAAGTGAAAGGCAAATGAGAATAGGAAAGATATACCCATTTGAATGCAGAGTTCCAAAGAATAGCAAGGAGAGATAAGAAAGCCTTCCTCAGTAATCAATGCAAAGAAATAGAGAAAAACAATAGAATGGGAAAGACTAGTTATCTTTAAGAAAATTAGAGATACCAAAGAAACATTTCATGCAAAGATGGGCTTAAAAAGGACAGAAATGGTATGGACCTAACAGAAGCAGAAGATATTAAGAAGAAGTGGCAAGAATACAGAGAACCATACACAAAGATCTTGATGACCCAGAAAACAACAATGGTGTGATCACTCACCTAGAGCCAGACACCCTGGAATGCAAAGTCAAGTGAGCCTTAGGAAACATCACTATGAACAAAGCTAATGGAGGTGATGGAATTTCAGTTGAGCTATTTCAAATCCTAAATGATGATGCTGTGAAAGTTCTGCACTCATTATGCCAACAAATTTGGAAAACTCAACAGTGAATATAAGATCAGAAAAGTTCTGTTTTCATTCCACTCTCAAAGAAAAGCAATGCCAAAGAATGCTCAGACTACCACACAATGGCACTCATGTCACACGCTAGCAAATTAATGCTCAAAATCCTCCAAGTCAAGCTTGAGCAGTACATGAAACATGAACTTCCAGATGTTCAAGCTAGATTTAGAAAAGGCCGAGGAACCAGAGATCAAATTGCCAACATCTGTTGGATCATTGAAAAAGCACGAGTTCCAGAAAAACATTTACTTCTGCTTTATTGACTGTGCCAAAACCTTTGACTGTGTGGATCATAATACACTGTGGAAAATTCTGAAAGAGATGGGAATACCATACCACCTTACCTGCCTTCTGATAAATCTATCTGCAGGCCAAGAAGCACCAGGTAGAACTGGACATGGAACAACAGACTGGTTCCAAATTGGGAAAGGAGTACGTCAAGGCTGTATATTGTCACCCTGCTTATTTAATTTATATGTAGAGTACATCATGCAAAATGCTGGGCTGGATGAAGCACAAGCTGGAATCAAATTTCCTGGGAGAAGTATCAATAACTTCAGATATGCAGATGACACTACCTTTATGGTAGAAAGTGAAGAAGAACTAAAGAGCTTCTTGATGAAATTGAAAGTGGAGAGTGAAAATGTCGGCTTAAAACTCAACTCTCAGAAAACTAAGATCACGGCATCTGGTCCCCTTACTTCATGGCAAATAGATGGAGAAAGAGTGGAATCAGTGACAGACTTTGTTTTCTTGGGCTCCAAAATCACTACAGACTGTGACTGCAGCCATGAAATTAAAAGACACCTGCTTCTTGGAAGAAAAGTTATGACCAACCAAGACAGCATATTAGAAGCAGAGACATAACTTTGCCAACAAAGTTGTGTCTAGTCAAAGCTATACTTTTTTCCAGTAGTCATATGCGGATGTGAGAGTTGAACCATAAAGTAAGCTGAATGCTGAGGAATTGATGCTTTTGAACTGTGGTGTTGGAGACAACTCTTGAGAGTCCCTTTGGGCTGCAAGGAGATCAAACCAATCAATCATAAAAGAAATCAATCCTGAATATCCATTGGATAGACTGATGCTGAAGCTGAATCTCCAGTACTTTGGCCACCTGATGCGAAGAACTGACTCATTGGATGAGTCAGTTTCCCTGATGCTGGGAAAGAGTGAAGACAGGAGGTGAAGGGATCAACAGAGGATGAGATGATTGGATGGCATCACTGACTTAATGGACATGAGTTTGAGCAAGCTCCAGGAGTTAGTGATGGACAAGGAAGCCCCAATTGCTTCAGTCCATGGAGTCACAGAGTCAGACATGACTGCGCAACTGAACTGAAGTCCTATGCAGAGCTGGCATTTTTGCAACCAATTGTTGAAAAAAATAACCATAAGAGTGATTGAAACTTCCCATGTGATGAGAGGAAAAAATGTATCACTTTACATAAATTGAACTCAGAGGGGAAAGGTTTTTGAGCTTTTAACTCTAGAATATTTTAAAAAATGCTGCAAAATTGTTTTCCAGAGCAAATTTTCAACCTTTGATATTTAAAGCAAGCTATTCTCGGAATAACCACATGCCAATCATGAAAAAATATGAGAAGTATTAATATTCATAACTTTAAATATGAAGATATAAAAAATTTATATAGATATTTTCAAATTAAAGATGGACATTTAGTTATGGTCTAAATAAGACTATTTTTCAATTCAGGCAATTAAATATGTAAATTATATCCCATGAGTTTTATTTTTAAAACTAAACTGGAAATAATGAAATAGAAGATTTTTCAAAAGAGACTGTTGTAGACTAAATTGTGACCTCCCTTTAGGTAAAGTTCTAACTCCTGATGTACATTTTTATCAAAATATAGTCTTTAGAAGTTAATTAAGGGTAAATGAGTCCTTAGTATTGGAACCCTAATCTGACAGGACTGTTGACTTATAAGAGAAAGGGAGAAACATGGTGAGAAAGTGGCCATTTGCAGGCCTCACAAGAAAAAAGCCCTGCTCTGAGAAAAAGCCACCCAGTCTATGGTCTCTTGATATGGTAGCCCAAGAAGACTAATGCAAAGAACAAAGTGAATTCAATTCAACAAGTATTTATAAACTTACTGCATGCAAGGCATTCTATGAAGTGCTGAGACAGTTAACACACATTATTTTTCATTAAATAAGTAAAAACATTTTTTACAACTGTACCTTATCTTACCAAAGAAAAGATCCCTCAAAAGAATAGAAACCTACATAAGCATAAATGTATACAAACCACAAAATCTAATTTTTGTATGTATACATGCAAATATTTGTGTGTTTCTGTGTGTTTAGGGAGGAAAGAAAGAGAGAGAGAAATCGGGATGGGTGAGGGAAGAAATGAAGACATTTTTAGAGAATTCTTTCATCATTTTATTAGTATTTTAGGATAGCAATAACACATTCATGTTTTAATAAACAATACATTAAGAAAGTTTAGCTAGTTCTCCTAATTTTTATAATGATACCTTATAAAATTCAGACCTTTTTAAACTGGACTGTCCATGTGCAAAATACCACTGTTTTCTTGCAAGAAAGTGTTATTAATAGTACTGAACTCCCAAATCATACTGAAATGAAACACAGCTATACTGAAGACATTTTATCTCAAGCAAAATCATAGCAAGTTTCTTTTGTTGTACTTAAACCACCTGCTTAAGTCTGAAAGTATAGGCTCTTCCTTCTTAACCAAAGAAAACAGAGGACTGAGGCAATTTCCTGGGTGATTATCACAATTCAGTGTTTCACTTTTCTACAGAGTTCTCTGTCAATTATTCTTATTTAATGGAAGTAGATATTTTGGAAATGAACATACTTGAGTGAAAGTAATTTTTCTAAAAATTGCTGAAGAAAAGTGAAACTTAAAGAAAAAAATAGCGTGTTAACTTCATGAGACCAGATAATAGCAATTGCCTTTTCTGAGGTAATAGCAATGTTATGATTCAAGCAGGGCTATATTTCCTAATTTTATTCTCCAAATCGTTTATCACTACCTTCATTCTATAATGATACTTAGAGATAAGTAGTTTATATGAGAATTTACACAGGGTAAGATAATGTTTATGCATATATTTGTTTTTTCAGTAAATTTGTGAAATATGATCAAATGATAGATCATGACGATACATTGATGGAAAGGCAGAAGTATTTGCTCTCTTTGATTATAGAAATGTGGGAAAAACAGTAATCAAAGTATGTATGTGGTGTGTTTAAATACAATCATAAAATGGTAAATGATCAATGCTATTATAAACTGAAAATGGTATTGAAAAGTTGTTGCTGAACCACGAAAGATGCCAGGATTCTTGGCCTCCAGAGGAGAATTCAATCCAGGGTCAGAAATGAGGCTTGATCACTCAAAGCTTTTGTGTAGTAAAGTTTTATTAAAGTATAAAAGAGATAGAGAAAGTTTCTGACATAGACACCAAAAGGGGGACAGAGAGTGCCATCCCGCTAGTGTTCAGTTCAGTTCAGTCACTCAGTCATGTCCGACTCTTTGCGACCCCATTAACTGCAGCACTCCAGGCCTCCGTGTCCATCACCAACTCTCGGAGTATACCCAAACTCACACCCATTTAGTCGGTGATGCCATCCAACCATCTCATTCTCTGTCATTCCCTTCTCCTCCTGCCTTCAATCCCTCTCAGCAGCAGGGTATTTTCAAATGAGTCAGCTCTTCACATCAGGTGGCCGAAATATTGAAGTTTCAACTTCAACATCAGTCCTTCCAATGAACACCCAGGACTGGTCTCCTTTAGGATGGACTGGTTGGATCTCCTTGCTGTTCAAGGGACTCTCAAGATCTTCTCCAACACCACAGTTCAAAAGCATCAATTATTCAGTGCCCAGCTTTCTTTATAGTTCAACTCTCACATCCATACATGACCACTAGAAAAACCATAGCCTTGACTAGACGGACCTTTGTTGACAAAGTAATGACTCTGCTTTTTAATATACTGTCTAAGTTGGTCATAACTTTCCTTTCAAGGAGTGTCTTTTAATTTCATGGTTTCAATCACCATCTGCAGTGAGGGAGTTATATACTTTTTACTTAGCTATTACAATGAATTAAAAGAATGTCTGGAGGTTGTAAAGATCTTACTAGACCCAGTCCCATAATTTATATTTTAAGATAACAGGATTAGCCAGAGGTTTTCAGGAAGGAGAAACTGTCCTGAAGCAGGATGAAGTGAAAGTGAAAGTGAAGTCACTCAGTCCTGGCCGACCCGTGTGACCCCCATGGACTGTAGCCTACCATGCTCCTCCATCCATGGGATTTTCCAGGCAAGAGAACTGGAGTGGGTTGCCATATCCTTCTCTAGGGGATCTTCCTGACCTAGGGATCGAACCCAGGTCTCCTGCATTGTAGGCAGATGCTTTACCATCTGAGCCACCAGGGAAGTCAAGCAGGATACATTGTTGTTACATAATCCTTAGTACAGAGTTTAAACTGAGTTGTTTGTTGTGTAATCATCGTTCCAGGTTTAAAGATAAAAACGTTTTATGTGACTAAGACTAAGGAAGGTGTGTGTGTGGGAGGGGAATGTTTGTCCTCTCCTCCTCCTTGAGAATTCCAGACCTGTCTCCCCTTGCGGACTCCTGGACTTCTTATCGACCTGCCTAGGAATTGACTCTTTCAGTATGATAAAGACTATTATAAATAAGTATGAAAAATCATGCTGTAAAAGTCACATGAAGTGATCTGAAAGAAAATGAATGGGGAAACATCTAAAAGTTGATTTTCAAGGTAAAATCTGAATGAAAATTGGAGCAAGCTGTGTGAAAATATGGAGAAATATTCCAAATATCAGAGCAGATTAACAAAATCATACAGCACAGGAGAGTTGGAGTGAGGATTGATCCATTCCCCACACCCCTTACCCCCCCACCCCCGCCCCCACCCCCGTGGTCAGCCAGTCAGTAGTTTGACTTTGAGGGCTATGTATAATCTCTGTCACATATTATTCTGTTTTCATTTAAAGCACTTTTCAGATATACAAACATGTCTCAACTCATGGATTTAGCCCACAGGGTTTGCCAGCCCATGAATTAGAATAGAATGTGTGTAAATGCTCAGTCATGTCCAACTCTTTGTGACCCTATGGACTGTAGCCCACCAGGCTCCTCTATCCATGGGATTATCCCGACAAGAATAGTAGAGTGGGTTGTCATTTCCTCTTTCATGGGATCTTCCCCACCTAGGGATTGAACCTGCATCTCCCGCATTGGCAGGCAGATTCTTTACCACTGAGCCACCTGGGAAGCCTGAATTGAAGAACAAATAGTAGAGAAAGACGAATGAGGTTTAGTTAGTTAAATAGCAGAGCCAAGATTCAAAATCTGATTCAAAAGTGTGCTCTCAATCATTATCCTCTTGTACTCCGCAACTATAAGTATAGGTATTATTAATATAAATAGCAGAAAGATATAAATTATAAACCTTTCCTTTAAAAACCCTAATGGAAGTTTATCAGGGTAGATGATATCTATACAGAATGTTAGAAGGTCATGCCCATTGTTTTAGTCTATTTTGGCCTTAAACAAAAGACATTTGTCTCTTTTTTTCTGGTCAAGTCAGTGAAATGCATGTATATTCAAAACTTGTTCAATGTACAGCATTATGCTAGGCTCCACGATATTATACAATGATAACAATAAAGTGGAAGACACAGTTTCTGTTCCTGAATGAGGCATTATGGAGTGGTTGAAAAAGAAGACCTTTTGAAGTCAGTTTGTGATAAATTGAATCCCACATTGACAATTTTTTGAGTTGTGTGACTTCAAGTTTATCATTACTTTATATCTTTGGACCCTGATTTCACTTTTCTATATAAAAAACTTAAAAAAAGTAATTCATAAATTTCAATTTAAACAAAAACAGTTATTATGAAATATCGATCTTAGTCTCTTGCATATGCTTCCCATGTTCTTTAAAAAAAGTCAATTTTCCTTGGCTGGAAAAAAGTCAGTAATGTGTACATATAGTAAATTTGCTAAGGCACACATATTTTGAACTATAATGTTTAGATGTAGAACTATAACTAAGGACAGATTAAAAGTACAGAAATAGTCATGATTCAGGAGAAGGAATAAAAGAATGAAGTGCTCCAGCAGAATGATTTTGTCTCCATAATGTGAACAGTGACAATAATAAGTCTATGCACACAATGATCTAGGTGGTTTCTCAGTTCTTGTGTCTCACAAGACCAAGCTGGAGGTGATGGCAGGGCTGCATTTCTTAGACTAGACTCTAGGGTATAGTCTGCGTCCAAACTCATTTAGATTGTTGGCAGAATGCAATCCCATTCAGTTGTAGGGCTGAGGCTCCCATTTCCCAGCTGACTGTCAGCTGGAGACCGTCTTCACCTTCCAGAGACCTCTGTCAGGACCTTGCATTTGGGTCCCTCTCTCAGAACCAATGACTACACCTCCAGGCCTTTTCATTTTACAGTCTCACTTCTGCCTCCTTTTTATGCTATATCTCCTTGATGGTTTTGTTTTGCTTAGTTCTTCTGTTTATAAAGACTATTATATTGGAC
Source organism: Muntiacus reevesi (assembly GCF_963930625.1). NCBI lineage: Eukaryota > Metazoa > Chordata > Mammalia > Artiodactyla > Cervidae > Muntiacus > Muntiacus reevesi. Next base: position 22,198,040 of record NC_089262.1, on the reverse strand, counting down.
CCACCGGGAAAATCCAGAATAACTTCCCCATTCTACATTCCTTAATTTTAATCACATCTGCAAAGTCACTTTTGCCAAGTAAGGCAACATATTCACAGGTTCTAGACATTAGGGCCTGGGGACTTTCAGGTGAGCAGTTATTCTGACACTACTATATGTGTATATGCACATGTATACATACATGTATGTACATATTTGTGTGCATTACATGTGCTGTGTGCTGATGTTTAGTCGCTCAGTTGTGTCTGACTCTTTGCAACCCCATGGAGTGCAGCCTGTCAGGCTCCTCTATCCATGTTGGGTTGCAATGCCCTTCCCCAGGGGATCTTCCCAACGCAGGGATCAAACCCAGGTCTCTAGCATTGTAGGTGGGTTCTTTACCATCTGAGCCACCAGGAAATCCTATCCCTGGTGAAGGTGGGTAGCATATCCCTTCTGTAGGGAATCTTCCCAACCCAGGAATCAAATAGGGGCCTCCCGCATTGCAGGCAAATTCTTTACCAGCTGAGCTACCAGTATATAAAACTCCACATAGATATATAAATATAGATATAGACAGTTGTAGTGGTTTTAAACAGGGTTGGGTGTAGAATTGGTGACAATTTTTAGAAAAGTACAAAATATTCTCAGTTGACTTTGGTTATTCCACGTGTTAAAATTCAGATTATTGCTTTTATTTCCAATATTCTGGGAGGTGGGTCATAGAAGATCTTGCTGTGATTTATGTCGGAGAGTGTTTTGCCTATGTTCTCCTCTAGGAGTTTTATAGTTTCTGGTCTTCCATTTAGATCTTTAATCCATTTTGAGTTTATTTTTGTGTATGGTGCTAGAAAGTGTTCTAGTTTCATTCTTTTACAAGTGGTTGACCAGTTTTCCCAGCACCACTTGTTAAAGAGATTATCTTTTTTCCATTGTATATCCTTGCCTCCTTTGTCAAAGATAAGGTGTCCATAGGTTCGTGGATTTATCTCTGGGCTTTCTATTCTGTTCCATTGATCTATATTTCTGTCTTTGTGCCAGTACCATACTGTCTTGATGACTGTGGCTTTGTAGTAGAGTCTGAAGTCAGGCAGGTTGATTCCTCCAGTTCCATTCTTCTTTCTCAAGATTACTTTGGCTATTCGAGGTTTTTTGTTTTTCCATACAAATTGTGAAATTATTTGTTCTAGTTCTGTGAAAAATACCGTTGGTAACTTGATAGGGATTGCATTGAATCTATAGATTGTTTTGGGTAGAATAGCCATTTTGACAATATTGATTCTTCCAATCCACGAACACGGTGTGTTTCTCCATCTGTTTGTGTCCTCTTTGATTTCTTTCATCAGTGTTTTATAGTTTTCTATGTATAGGTCTTTTGTTTCTTTAGGTAGATATACTCCTAAGTATTTTATTCTTTTTGTTGCAATGGTGAATGGTATTGTTTCCTTTATTTCTCTTTCTGTTTTTTCATTGTTAGTGTATAGGAATGCAAGGGATTTCTGTGTGTTGATTTTATATCCTGCAACTTTACTATATTCATTGATTAGCTCTAGTAATTTTCTGGAAGAGTCTTTAGGGTTTTCTATGTAGAGGATCATGTCATCTGCAAACAGCGAGAGTTTCACTTCTTCTTTTGCTATCTGGATTCCTTTTACGTCTTTTTCTGCTCTGATTGCTGTGGCCAAAACTTCCAACACTATGTTGAATAGTAGTGGTGAGACTGGGCATCCTTGTCTTGTTCCTTATTTCAGAGGAAATGCTTTCAATTTTTCACCATTGAGGGTGATGCTTGCTATGGGTTTGTCATATATAGCTTTTATTATGTTGAGGTATGTTCCTTCTATTCCTGCTTTCTGGAGAGTTTTAATCATAAATGCGTGTTGAATTTTGTCAAAGGCTTTCTCTGCATCTATTGAGATAATCATATGGTTTTTATCTTCCAATTTGTTAATGTGGTGTATTACGTTGATTGATTTGCGGATATTAAAGAATCCTTGCAAATGGGACCTAATGAAAATTAAAAGCTTTTGCACAACAAAGGAAACTATAAGTAAGGTGAAAAGACAGCCCTCAGATTGGGAGAAAATAATAGCAAATGAGGAAACAGACAAAGGATTAATCTCAAAAATATACAAGCAACTCCTGAAGCTCAATTCCAGAAAAATAAATGACCCAATCAAAAAATGGGCCAAAGAACTAAACAGACATTTCTCCAAAGAAGACCTACAGATGGCTAACAAACACATGAAAAGATGCTCAACATCACTCATTATCAGAGAAATGCAAATCAAAACCACAATGAGGTACCATTACACGTCAGTCAGGATGGCTGCTATCCAAAAGTCTACAAGCAATAAATGCTGGAGAGGGTGTGGAGAAAAGGGAACCCTCTTACACTGTTGGTGGGAATGCAAACTAGTCCAGCCACTATGGAAAACAGTGTGGAGATTTCTTAAAAAACTGGAAATAGAACTACCATATGACCCTGCAATACCACTTCTGGGCATACACACTGAGGAATCCAGATCTGAAAGAGACACATGCACCCCAATGTTCATCACAGCACTGTTTATAATAGCCAGGACATGGAAGCAACCTAGATGCCCATCAGCAGATGAATGGATAAGGAAGCTGTGGTACATATACACCATGGAATATTACTGAGCTGTTAAAAAGAATTCATTTGAATCAGTTCTAATGAGATGGATGAAACTGGAGCCCATTATACAAAATGAAGTAAGCCAGAAAGATAAAGAACATTACAGTATACTAACACATACATACGGAGTTTAGAAAGATGGTAATGATGGCCCTATATGCAGGGCAGAAGAAGAGACGCAGAAGTACAGAACAGACTTTTGAACTCTGTGGGAGAAGGTGAGGGTGGGATGTTTCGAAAGAACAGCATGTATATTATCTGTGGTGAAACAGACCACCAGCCCAGGTGGGATGCATGAGTCAAGTGCTCGGGCCTGGTGCACTGGGAAGACCCAGAGGAATCGGCTGGAGAGGGAGGTGGGATGGCGGACTGGGATGGGGAATACGTGTAACTCTATGGCTGATTCATATCAATGTATGACAAAACCCACTGAAAAATAAAAAATTAAAGAAAAAAATTCAGATTATTGAAGAGTAAAAGAAAATGACTGAAGAAGCAAATTTCCATAATGGTTTACAATGAGACTTGAAAGTAGCAAGTGTATCTTATTGAAATTGAAACAATGATCAAAAGCTACATCCATGTACTTTAGACTGTATGAACTTTAACTCATAATTGAAATTTGAATGATATTTTAATTAATTTTTATTGAAGTGATAATCAGGGAAGGTGGACTGTGGATTATGTATAATAGTGTGACATGATGAACATACCTCTGAAAGTAGGATTTATATGTGCACTATTCTTAAACTACTTTTTATTCAAAAGTTTTGTCTCAACTTATTTATAGGAAACCTCTATAGAGGTTGTATAGAGGAAACAGTTTGATGCTTCCATAAGTATGGTTACTAATGAATGTGCTTCCCAGATTTGGGGATTTCAACTAGATGTTGTTGTCAGAACCATATTTGTTTATAAGACTTTCATGATAAATGCATGTTCACTAAAACAATGATATGTAAACCAAACTGATATTTCATCAATCTAGAAAGGGTGAAATTGATATCTTATCTTTTAAAAATATTATTGTCTGTGTTTTCAATCCAGAAACTGTGTCAACTGATACCAGCATATACCAGGAACACTTAAAGTAATGAAAATACTCTGGACTTAACAATATCTACTTCTCTATTAAAATGTATGCATAGCCTCTCTTTCAGGGATAGAAATTTATAAACATTTATAATTATTTTTTGACTGTCCTACTCTCCACGGAGGGAGTTAAGTACCATAAGGTAAAACCATTCCCTACAGTGACTACAGATATTAATGGACAAAAGCATGTCTAGAGCTCATTTGATTTGAATCAACTGTTACATGACTAGTAGGAATGAGTTTTTACCTGGAGAAAGTGATTTTTAGTTTGAAATTAGATATTTCAGTGAAGAAGAGCTTGAGTAGGGGAGGTTTGAGGAACACAGATAGAGGTCATTTTGCTTGTTATTGTATTTTGCTTTCTTTGTCTCTTTTCCTTTCTTCCTGCTCTTTTGCTGCTTCTGACACAGGGCACAATTCTTCAAAGATGGCACTGAGGAAGAAAACTGATAGAAATGGTGTTTGTTTTTATTTATTTATTTTTTTAAATTATAGATTTGAGGGAGAAGTGCAGAGACACACATTAATGAAATTGTGTCTTTACATGATTGTGTCAATATCAATGATTGTGCTTACTTATGAAAATGAAAATGAGGAAGTGAAAGTGTTAGCCGCTCAGCTGTGTCTGACTCTTTTCGACCCCATGGACTGTAGCCCACCAGGCTCCTCTGTCCATGGAATTCTCCAGGAAAGAATACTGGAGTGGGTTGCTGTGCCCTCCTCCATCTCACTCACTTATACATAATCTAATTTAAAATTTTCGTGCAAATAATCGTGGGTAGTTCAGTGTATTGAGGTTTCATTATTCTCAGATTTTCGATGATGGGTTTTGTTCAAAAACTCATTTTGGCTTGAAATACTCACTTAAATTTGAAATGTAGATATAAAATCTATGATATACAGATTTGTTTTCTATCTAAATATAGAATAAAACTGAAAGAAAATGCTCCTACCAAAAAGATAATGTAACAAACAATAACAGTTAAGAAAATGTACCCCAGAGGTAGAGAAATAGAATAAAAATATATAAAAATATATAGTTATTAGGAAAAGTTATTAAATTAGATTTTTTTGTATACACATTTATGTGTAAACATAAAACACATTTATGTCTTTGTGTGTGTGTATTCATTTGTCTGGAGTGATAGGGCTTGATCCTTGAAGCTCATGATCTTCCTATTTACCACTCCTTTATGAGACAGTGATTGTTGTTCTTGCACATTTATAGTTAAACCAGAAACATGAGTATCCAAAAATGCCCATAAAATCAACTTAATCACAAACATGTTTTTCCCTTGCCTGTTTGAGTTACTCAATTTAAGAAGTGGCCATAGTTTTAAGATTAGTGAAATTCCTACTATATGTCTAATTGAGGAACCAAGATCCCTAGTCCTTCAAAGTCTAAAGTTGCAGAAAGAAAAAGCATGTATTCACCAAGTGGACAACCAGGAGTAAGTGTGAATAGAGTCACTCCTGATTCCACTCCTTGCTTTCTGCACCTTGATATTTTACCTTTTCAGGATGTGGCTCTTCTACTGCTTCATAAGGCTATGACTTCTGGATGGTGAACTATGCAACAAATCCTGTAGTCATTCTCCCACTTCTACATATAGCTTGCCATAAGGAGGATTCCTTGTCATGAGAAAATTAAATGAAGCATTCAATGTTAGTGGGTCAATATGATTTGAACCCTCAGAGATAGCATTACTGACTGAGGCATGAATGGCAAACCCATATTCAGAAAATGTATCACTCCATATCAGGATAAAACATTGCCTGTTGTGAAAATGGAATGGTTACAGTGTAAACAACTTGCCTCTAAGTGGCATAGTTAGTTTCTTCCATTATTGGTACTATAGTGGGAGCTTCCTATTTCTCCTTCAGGCAGATTTTAAGATTTAGTAGCATGTTAGATAAGCTGTGCTGAGTGGAAAGTTGTGCTCTTGGGCTCTTGCTTTGCTCTTTTTTTCTGCCACTATAGCAAAAGAACTGGAATGTTTAAGGACAGGGGTTGACTGACAGCTTCTAGCTAAATTGTTTTTTCCATTTGCTCATTAATGTTTTTTCCTGCTGGTGAGAATTAACATATGAAATCTTCACCATTTATACCTACTCTATTAAGTTCATCCACATTTCTCTACCAGATAACTCCTTGTGATAGATTTCCCAAATATATTCAAGTCCATTAAAAAATAAATGAAGTCATTTATTACTGTTGATGAGTCCAGATATTTCTTTAACCCAAGAACATTTCTTTCTGCACATAAAGTTAAATGACTAGTATATTGCTTGAAAGTTTGTCTCTTGGGAGAATTTATCTTCTTCCGTGTCTTTTATCCATTATCACCCCAAACGAAGGCATAGTGCACCCACCAGTCATTTCAACTCAAACTAACATACTTGGTGAAACATTTGTGACCCAAGATCGATTTTCCCCTCTTTAACTAGCTGTTCATATAAAATACCTCAATACTCCAATTTCTGGGAGGAGAGAATGACATTAAGTATAGAAGAGGTGATAAAATGGAGTTCTGGGGCATGTGTTCAAGTAGCTAGCTTGTGTCCTCTACTACTTCTCAAACCCAACCATAGATATATCACTTTTAACATAGATTGTATGGCTGCTGTTCTCAACTAACTTTATGGTCAAAACTAACTTGTGAAGGGAAGATCAGGTTTCACATTCACTTGTTGTCTTAAGATCAATCACTCTAGTTCTTCCAGGACGTAGCAGTATGCCAGGAACTGTATTTTCAAATGGACTATAACTTTTAAGTACATACAGCACGGTGAGTATCCATCCTTATGCTGGAAACAATAAATTACATTATCTTCTACTCCTAGATACCTCTAATACTCAAGTGGTCCACTGAGCCATGTGATAAAATCCAGCAAGATTGCTTTTCTCCCACATTGTACTCATTTCAGCATTCGTTACTGCTCTGGGACCAATTCAGAAGCAAGAACCTCACCCCTTACTCAAAAAATAGTTTAGAACTGTACCCTCACTTCTCCATGGAGAAAATGCTACATCTAAAATGTGAAAAGAGGTTTACCAAAGGTTGTTTTTCTTAGTGGTAGAGTAAGAGAGGTGTAAATACTTTTCTTTTTTTTGGAGAAGATGTCCTGGTCTGTCCCAAGCCACTGCATCCCTAAAATCTTCACCAATGTAACAGTTTCTTTACAAATTTTATATCTCAGTAAGGAATCCAGAACACTTGCTACTTATTGCTAACGGGATATAATTTCATCAATATCACAACTATAGTGAATCATTATGACATTCTTCAGATGCTTTCTTTGTACTGTATAGTATCAGAGTGTAGAATTTAAGATATCTGTGGTAGGACTATGAATGTATACTGATAATCATATCATATGAATTAAAACTGTGTATCTTCTTTAGTAATGGACATCAAAAGAAATATCAATAAAACATATTTGCCAGACCAAAAACTACCTTACCAAGGCTGTGCTACTTTATATCAAATGTACTGCAACTAGTAAAAGTGTTGTAATTGTAATTCAAACTTAGTTATATTTCTGCTAACCCATTATCATCTGTCATGATTTACCTAGTTTTTTCTAACCATTTTATGTTGGTATACAGTGTAATAAGTATGGGGGATTTTACCTCTATATTACTCAAGTTTTTGAGAGGCACTAATCTGACCTGTTGTTTTTGATTGCCTGTCGACTGGGGATCACCATATTGATTCTTATTCTATGGATTAAAGATTCAACTTTTAAATATGCTAAATTAAACTATATATTTAGTAATGGGGAAGTGATCAGTAGTTTGGACAATAGAATCAGTGAGTTTACTATGAAATTGAGCAGGTCAGCACTCAACTTTTATATCTAATCACTATTTACTATTCTACTTTAACCAATGCTTTTGATCTTTGGGTTTTAATGCTAGCATGGGCACTGACTAATGCTTCTGGAAATATGGGTTATTTCCCTTTCACTGCTGTGTGGTTACTTATGTAAATGACTACAGATCTTTGGGGAAGAGCAAAATACCACTGAATCCACTTACTATGTGGTTGCATAGTCCTTCTTCATGAAAACCACCTCTTGCTTCAGTCAAAAGGTGCTAACGCTGAGCACTAATTCAATTCATGAAACTGTTGGGTGAATCACAGCTTTCCACTGGATTGACTGCCCTTAGTCTTTTGTTCATGCATTGTAAATCTCTTTTATTTATATATATATATATATATATATATATATATATGTAAAATTATATATATAATATATATATTAAGCAATTCCTTTGTCAGTTGTCCATCTGTTTTGTCTCTTGAAAGCTTACTGACAGTTTTATAACTCAGGAAGTTGTTTGTCAAGGATCTGAAAGCTGTCCCTTTGCAGGGCAATCATCAAGAAAGATAGAGTTTCTATCTTCCAATCTGTATGAGAGGCTAAGAGACTAAGATCAACAAATACAAATGGCTTAATCACCTTGACCAACCCCTTCTCTGTGAACCCTTGTGTCCTCTAGTACTTCTTTATTAGCTTCCCCCAGCATTCACTAATTTTTGTCATAGTCTTAATTTTACTTGCCTATCTACCTCTTCCCAGTGCAGATTTACTTTGGAAATATCCAATATTAAATTGAGCTTAAGTGCTTATATCATTGGGGAAAATTTCTAGGAAGAGGGAATTAACCATTTTAAAATGTTGGTTAAACTCAGTTGTAGAAAACATTTGTGACATATTTGTTTTTATTGTATATGTAATATGGAAGCTTTTGATCCCTATTTTTACTTCATTAGTGGATATTCTTCAATTCAGTACTCAAACTGCAACTAATTGCTTGGACACATAGGCATGCACTGTGTAAAAACCTTGATTAAAATGGGTAGTAAGAAAGTGGACAATAAATGAATTTTGTACACAAATAAGATATTAAGAGTTCTGAATGCATGTCTAGGAATCTTATATAATTTTGTTATAAAATTTCAGTATTATATCATTCAGTATTATATAGAAGAAAAAATGCAAAACAATGTTTTCATTATTGTACAGTGTTTTTGTAATTTGATTACTTGTTTAATCCTATGAGTTTGATTGAAAAATATAATAGGAAATTGTATAAGACATAATTTTGTTCAAAACGAACGTTTGCTCTATTTTTGTAGCTTCTGGAATATTATTCAACAGATTTTTAAAAAAAGTCTTAGAGTATAATTTGTCTTATTGATCCTAAATGAAATATATGTTTGAAATAGAGTTGAAAAGACAGCCTTGTGAAAATTAGTGTTAAACATTCTATTTCTTTACTGATCTTCCTGGGTTTCCATGGTGGTTGATGTTAAAGAATCCACCTGCCGATGCAGGAGATGCAGGTTCAGTCCCTGGGTTGGGAAGATCCCCTGGAGAAGGAAACAGCTACCCACTCCAGTGTTCTTGTCTGGGAAATTCCATTGACAGAGAAACCTGGTGTGCTATAGCCCGTGGGGTTGTAAAACAGTGGACACAGCTTAGTGATTAAACAACAGATACAACTGATCTTCCTGACAGTACTGATTACAGTAAAAGTGTAGATTTTACTATGAAATTAATTTGAGTTATATGAAAAAAATAGGTATGAGTGTGTTTACAAGACAAACTTTTTTGACACAAAAGTTATTCCTTCTAACATGTCATATTCAAAGAGAGTGATCTTTGATGTGAACAATTACAAATTGATTTATGAACTTACTGTAAAATATATTCCTACAATTCTCTTTCAACAACTTTTATTTGGGTGTGAATTTCAGTTGAGATCAGTCAAGAGCCTCATGTCTCTTCCAATGGTTCATTAAATATTCCATTTGAGAACTAACAATAGCCTATAAAAGAGACAAAATAAGAATTAAAACTGTTTCTCCATTATCCTGTTCACCAAGATGTAGGAAAAGAAGTACTCATTTAAAATGAGTAAATTCTATTATCTGTAACTGAACAGGTGCTCAAGATACAAGATAAATAATCCTAGCCCTAATACAAAAGAGTTGATGCAGTAGCTTATACAATGGTCTTACAGACCAATGCATGGTTTATATATACTGCTCTTTCAACATCCCTATATTGCTAGTACCATTTTTTCCCTAATTAGCAGATTAATAAAGAAGATATAAGCATTTTGTCTTTTGGTTATGTCATATGTAGATGACACACTTTTAAAAATAATTCAAAAATTAACTTTGCATTCTAGACCTCATTCATTAATTCCACATTCTTACACCTGCAGTAAAAACACAGTATTTAACAAATGACTACTGTGAATTCAGCTTATGTAACATATTAGAAAAACTGAGGTAGCTCTACTACTTACTTTCAAGGAATTTAAATTAATGAGCATATATTTAGGAGAAAAAATAAATATGTATAAATCAATATTTAAAAGACATTTACTGTAGAAAAAGACTGAAGCATCCCTGGGACTCTAGTGAAATGATCCACAGATTGCAAATATTTTAAATTCATTGCCTCAAATCTCCCTGTTCTTCATTCTCATTAACACCTAAAAAAAAATAAACAGACAGATGGCAAAGAAAAAAACAGAAAACTGCAAGTTCTTCAGTGTATCCTCTCATGGGGAAATTCTTTCAGTCAGTCAGACAACAGGAAAATATGAAATACATTGAAGGTGATTTTTTTGGTCTGTTTAATGCTCATTTTATCTATGTTTGAGATTTGGGATTTTGGAAAACTCAGTCATATATTTAAGATAAGTAAATATCAATTGAGTGACATGTGAATTGAGAGGAGTGATAGTTGTTGAGGGACTTAATGTGTGTGTCAGATGTCTCAAGGCATCATCTGAGCCTGAATTTGATTCTATGAAATCTACAAAAACTGACATGACTTCAAATATAACATGAACCAGTTCTTTAAATTATTTTCAAAATAGTTAAAATCTGTGAATTACTTACAAGTGGAGTAATCTAAAGAAACTGAAAGGTACTCTGCAGTAATGAGTAAATGTGTGTGATTGGACATTAATATTTGTTCAAGTACTTGAAATAAACTATTTTCTGTTAAACCTTTAGAAAGTACTATCTCTGCCCTTTGGAGCTAAAAACTTTCCATATATATTTGCCTGAACTTACAGTCTTCTGTCTCAGTCAAATTGGGGGGGGGAGGGGGAAGTAAAAGAGAAAAAGAAGCAACTAAAAATGACTTTCTGTGAAGTTTCTCATTCTGACTTAGAGTCTCCATAGTTCCATTACTTCAAATTTCTCTGATTTCTGATTGTTTTGGGATTTATCTTTAATAATAGAAGTTAATAATAGAAACTTGTTAGAGAATAATTTTCTTTATTAGCTTCAAATGCTAAATATGACTCACTATTCAGTGCTACATTTTATTCTACACTCCCTTCCTAAAAAAACAGATGACTGATTTATATAGTAGCAAATATCTTTTAAAAAATGGATATGAGTAAATAAATAAAATCATTAGAAAATTTAAAATAAGCATTACAATCTAATTTAAATTATTCCAGCACTAACATTAAAAAGTGTCCATGTTAATTAAGACAAATTTTTAAATTATAGATGAGTGGAAATTAACATATTAAGCTGAAAGTAAAGCACATGTCCACCATACAGTTTCAATAATTCAGTAATCAAAGAAGTACTTTTTTTTTTTTTTTTACTACTTTCATTGTTAGTGTATTAAGCAAGAATTACAGAAAAGTTGATACATAACTACATGAAAAAAGTCGCCTGTGTTCCTAATTACATTTTAGCTCCAATTGAATGTTATTACCATTTTGTTTTCTGAAGCTAACCAGGATATATTTAATATTTTTTACATTTATATAATCTGAAAATTACATTTTTAGCACCTACATTTCAGGTTTTTAAATTTTTGATTGTTTACTATTTAGTATAATTTCTTTCCACTAAGGAAATGATAAATTTCATTCTAAGTTCCTTATTCAAGACCAGATTCCTTCTTGAAGAAGAGAGGGTATGAGGAGAAGATGGCAGAGTACAAGGACCTCAACTCATTTCCTGTCACCAAAACAGCAAAATCACAACTTCTGTTGAAGGACTATCAACAAAAAAGACTTGAATCTAGCAAAAATACATTCTATTTACAAAGGCAAAGAAGAAGATACAATGAGACAGTAGGAGAAGTTCATTTGTAATATGATACAATTTCATACCTGCTAGGTGGGTGACCCACAAACTGGAAAATAATTGTCTCACAGTTCTCCCACACCAGTGGGAACTCTGAGCGCCACATCAAGCCCCCTTGTGTGAGTGTCTGGCATCAGGAGGAGGAGCCCCTTGAGCATTTGACTTTGAAAGTCAGTGGGGCTTGATCACAAGACTACCACAGGATTGGGAGAAACAGAAACTCAGCTCTTGGAGGGCACACATTGTCCTGTGTGCACTGGGATCCAGGGAAAAAGCAAAGACTTCATAGGAGCTTGTGCCAGGCCAGCCTGCTGGTCTGGGACAGTCTCTTCAGGAGGCAAGGTGTGGCTGTGTCTCACTGTGGAGACAAGGAAACTGTGGCAGAGGGGTACTTGGGTATACTCATTGGAGTGAACCATTCTAGAAGTCACTGTTTTGACACTGAGATCTGCTGCATCCAACAATCTGTAGGCTCCATGCTGGGGTGCCTCACCCAGCAGCAGGAAGGCTGCTTAAAGTCTTCATGAGTCCACAGGAGCTTCTAAACACACTCCTTGACATGGCCCTGCCCATCAGAGGGGCAAGGTCCAACTCCACCCACCAGTGGCCAGACAGGAGTCCCTTGTACCAGGAAACCTGCCCAAACCTCTTAGACCAGAGTGATACACCAGAAGCAAGAGGTGCTACAGTTCTGCATCCTGTGATACCACAGACACAGAAAGTTACACAAAGTGATACAACAGAATAATATATTCCAGATGAAAGAACGCAAAAAATCTCCAGAAGAACAACCAAGTGAAGTGGAGCCAGGCAATCTACCTGAAAAATAATTCAGAGTGATGATAATAAAGGTGATCCAAGATCTTGGAGAAAGGATGAAGGCACAGACCAAGAAGATACAGGAAATTTTTATAAGATATAAAGAACAACAAAAACAGAAATAATTAAACAATATAATAATTGAATGAAAAATATACTGGAAGGAATCAATAGAAAAATAAGATGAAAGAATGGATAACTAAGCTGTAAGACATAATGGTGGAAATCACTGCAATGGAGCCAAATTAAAAAAAAAAAAAAAGGAATTAAAAAAAATGAGGATAATGCAAGAAACGTCTGAATGTACCAACATTTGCATTATAGGACCTCAGAAGGAGAAGAATGCAAGAAACATCTGAATGCACCAACATCTGCATTATAGGGACCTCAGAAGGAGAAAAGAGATAGAAAGGGTCTCAGATAATATTTGAAGAGACAATATAAATAGTTGAAATGTCCCCTAATATGGAAAAGGAAACAGTCACCCAAGTCCAGAAAGTGCAGAGAGTCCTGAGCAGGATAAATCCAAGAAGGAATATACTGAGAGACAGTACTGATCAAATTGAAAACAAAACAAGAATAAATAAATAAAGACAAAGTGTAAATAAATCAACAAGGGAAAAGCAACAAATAACATACAAGGAAATTCCCATATAGTTATTAACTGACTCCTCAGCAGACAACTTGCAGGCCAGAAAGGATTGGCATGATATATTTAAAGTGATGAAAACAAAAAAACCTACAACCAAAAATAGTCTACCCAGCAAGACTCCTGTCAGAATCAATGGAAAAATCAAAAGCTTTACAGACAAGCCAAAGAGAAGAGAATTCAGTTCCACCAAACCAGATTTACAACTAATGCTAAAGGAACGTCTCCAGAAAAACCCAAAACTAGAAACAAGAAAATTTTGAATGAGAATCCTCACTGGTAAAGGCAAACATACAGTAAAGGTAGGAAGTCATTCATAAAAAATATGACATCTAAACCAGCAATTGTGAGAAGAAGAGAGTACAAATGTAGAATATTCAAAATGAACTTGAAATTGAGAGACCAGCAACTTAAAACAAACTTGCATGTAGACTACTATGTTAAAACCTCATGGCAACTGAAAACCAAAAATCTACAATAGATGCAAACAAAAAATGAAAAAACAATTCAAACACAACACCAATGATAGTCATCAAATCAAAAGAGAAGAGAATAAAATAGGAAGGCAAGAAAAAAGACATACAAAAACAAATACAAAACAATTAACAACATGGCTATAAGAACATATAAATCAATAATTACCTTAAATGTAAATGGATTAAGTGTTCCAACCAAAAGACGTATACTGGCTGAATGGATACAAAAATAAGACTCATATATTTGTCTACAATAGACTCACATCAGATCTAGGGACACATACTGACTAAAAGTGAGGGAACGGAAAAAGATATTGCATGCAAATGGAAATTAAGAGAAACCTAGAGTAGCATGATTCATACTAGACGTAATAGACTGTAAAGAATGTTACAGGAGACAATAAAGGACACTACATAATGATCAAGGGATAATCCAAGAAGAAGACATTAACCATCATAGGAGCACTACCATATGTAAGGCAACTGTTAACAGCTATAAAGGAGAAATCAACAATAACACAGTATTATAATGGGACTTTAACACCCCACTTCTGCTTCATTAACTACACTAAAGCCTTTGACTGTGTGGAACACAACAAACTGTGGAAAATTATTAAAGAGATGGAAATACCAGATCACCTAACCTGCCTGTTAAGATATTTGAATGCAGGTCAAGAAGCAACAGTTAGAACCTGACATGGAACAATGGACTGGTTCCAAATTGGGAAAAGATTATGTCAAGACTGTATATTGTGACCCTGTTTATTTAATTTATATGCAGTGTACATCATGCAAAATGCTGGACTGGATGAAGTACAAACTTGAATCAAGATTGCCAGAAGAAATATCAATAACCTCAGATCTGCAGATGACATCACCCTTATGAGAGAAAGTGAAGAAGAACTAAAGAGTCTCTTGATGCAAGTGAAAGAGGAGAGTGAAAAAGCTGGCTTAAAACTCCACATTCAAAAGTGAAGATCATGGCATCCGGTCCCATCACTTCATGGCAAATAATTGGGGAAACAATGAAAACAGTGAAAGACTTTATTTTCTTGACTTCCAAAATCACTGCAGATGGTGACTGCAGCCACAAAATTAAAGACTCTTGCTCCAAGGAAGAAATGTTATGACCAATCTGGACAGCATATTAAAAAGCAGAGACATTACTTTGCCAACAAAGTCCATCTAGTCAAAGCTATGGTTTTTCCAGTAGTCATGTATGGATGTGAAAGTTGGACCATAAAGAAGGCTGAATGCCTTAGAGCTGTAGTATTGGGGAAGACTCTTGAGAGTTCCTTGAACTGCAAGATCAAACCAGTCAATCCTAAAGGAAATCAATCCTGAATATTCATTGGAGGGACTGATACTGAAGCTGAAACTCCAATACTTTGGCCACCTAATGCAAAGAGCCAAATCATTAGAAAAGACTCTGATTCTAGGAAAGATTGAAGGGAGAAGGAGAAAGGGACAGCAGAGAATGAGATGGTTGAATGGCATCACTGACTCAATGGACATGAGTTTGAGCTAGCTCTGGGAAATGGTGATGGACAGCTAAACCTGGCATACTGCAGTCCACAGGGTTGCAAATAGCTGGACATAACAACCACAATACCCCGCTTACATTGATGTACAGATCATCCAGACAAAAAATCAATATACACAGTCCTTAAATGACTAATTAGATCAGATGAACTTAATTGTCATCAATAGAGCATTCCATCTGAAAAGGTGCAGAATACACAAACTTCTAGACTGCACAAAGTACATTCTCCAGGATAGATCACATTCTGGGACACAAAGCAAGCCTTGGTAAATTTGAGAAAATTGAAATCATAACAAACATCTTTTCCAACCACAACATTATGATATTAGAAGTCAACTAAGAGAAAAAATATATGGAAAACACAAACATTTAAGGATAGATAACGTCCTACTAAACACCCAATAGAACATTGAAGAAGTCCAAGAGGAAATTTTTAAAAATTCCTAGAGACCAATGAAGAAAAATAAAATCTCCCAAAACCAATGGGATGTAGTAAAGGCAGTTATAAGAGGGAATTTTACAGCAATATAATCTTACCTCAGGAAATTAAAACAAAAAACAAACAAAAAAAAAAAACAAACATCTAAAGCAGTCAGAATATAACAAGCAACATTCAAAGTTATCTATAGGAAACAAATCATAAAAGATCAGAGCAGAAAGAAGAAATCAAGACAAAGGGAATTGTAGAAAATTTCAATGAAACTAAAAGCTGCTTTTTGGGAGAAAAAAAAAGTGGGAAACGTTTAGCCATGCTTATCATGAAAAAAGAAATGGACAAATTCTTAGAAAGGTACAAGGTCCCAAAATTCAGCCAGGAGAAATCAAAAATATGAACAGACCAACCACAAACAGTGAAATTGAAACTGATTTAACAACTCCCAACAAACAAAAGTCCAGGACCAGACTGCTTCACAAGAGAATTCTATCAAACAATTAGAGAAAATTTAAAACCTATTCTTCTGAAACTTCAAAAATTTGCATAAGAAGGAGCACTTCCAAACTCCTTCTACAAGGCCACCACCATCATCATACCAAAGCCAGACAAAGATATCACAAAAAAGAAAATTTCAGGCCAATATCACTGATAAACATAGATACAAAAATCCTCAACAAAATAACAGCAAACCGAATACAGAACATATTAAAAGTATCATACACATCATACACACACACAATGATCAAGTGGCATTTATGCCAAAGATGCAAGGTTTCTCTAGTATATACAAATCAATACCACATTAATATACTGAAGAATGAAAACCATACACTAATCTCAATAGATTCCAAAAAAGCTTTTAACAATATTCCACATCCATTTAGGATAAAACTTCTCCTGAAAGTGGGAATAGAGGGAAGACACCTCAAGATAATAAAGATCATATATGAAAAAAACACATCTAACATCATACTTGGTGGAGAAAAGCTGAAATTACTTCTAAGATTGGGAAAGAGACAAGGTTGTTCACTGTCACCACTTTTATTCAACATAGTTTTGGAAGTTCTAGATACAGCAAGCAGAGAAGAAAAATAAAAATAATTCAAATTGGGAAAGAAAAAAAGAAAACTGTCATTGTTTCCAGGTGACAAGATGCTATGCATAGTAAATCCTGAAGAGACTGCCAGAAAACTACTAGGGTTCACCAAAACTACTAGGGTTCACCAAAACTACTAGTGATTTTGGTAAAGTTGCAGAATGCAAAATTAATACACAGAAATCCTATGCATTAACAATAAAAGATCAGAAAGAGAAATTAAGGAAACTGTCCCATATACCATTTCATTGAAAGTAATAAAATAACTAGAAATAATCCTATGTGAGGAGACAAAAGATTTGTACTCCACAACCTGCGACATGTTGATAAATGAAATTCAAGATGACAGAAACAGATCAAAAGTTATACCGTATTCTTGAATTGAAAGTATCAGTATTGTCAAAATGACTGTATCACCCAAGACAACCTACAGATTCAATGAAATTCCTATCAAATAATCAATAACATTTTTTGCAGATCTGGAACAAATAAAATTTTTAGATTTGTGTGGAAACACAGAAGTCTCTGAATAACCAAAACAATCTTGGCAAAGAAAAATGGAGCTGGAAAAATAAGGTTCCCTAGTTTTGAAGTATACTGTAAAGTTAGAGTCATCAAAACAATATGGTACTAGAACAAAGACAGATTTATAAGATCAAAGGAACAGAATAGAATTCTCAGATATAAACCCACATAACTATAGTCAATTAATCTATGACAAAGGAGGGAAGAATATAAAATGGAAAAAGACAGTCTCTTCAATAAATGATGCTGGAAAAACTGGACAGACACATGTAAGAGAAGGAAATTAGAACATCCTCTAACACCATACACAAAAATAAATTTAAATAAAATTAAAGACTTAAATATAAAACCACATACCATAAAATTTTTCAAGGAAAACATAGGACACATTTTTTTAATATAAATTGCAACAATATCTTGTTGGAGTATCTCCTAGAGCAATGGAAATAAAATAAGTAAATACATAGGACCTAATTAAACTTAAAAGCTTTGACCCTCAAAGCAAATCATAAAAAGACAAAATGACAACATAGAATGGGAGAAAATATTTTCAAACTGTAAAACAGACAGGGGATTAATCTCCAAAATATACAAACAGCTCATAGAGTTCAACATTAAAAAAAGAAAGTAAAAATAAAAACCATAAAATTGGCAGAATATCTAAATAGACAATTCTCCAAAGAAAAGATACAAATGGCCAAAAAGCACATGAAAATATGCTCAAGAATGCTAGCTGTTGCCACTGCTGCTGCTAAGTCGCTTCAGTCGTGTCAGACTCTGTGCGACCCCATAGAGGGCAGCCCACCAGGCTCCCCCGTCCCTGGGATTCTCCAGGCAAGAACACTGGAGTGGGTTGCCATTTCCTTTTCCAATGCAGGAAAGTGAAAAGTGAAAGTGAGGTCGCTCAGTCGTGCCGTTAAAGAAATGCAAATCAAATCAGGTGCCATCTCACACCAGTCAGAACGGCCAGCATCAAGTCTGCAAACAGTAAATACTTTAGAGGATGTAGAGAAAAGGGAACACTTCTATTTTGTTGCTGGGCATGTAAATTGGTACAACCACTTTCTGAGAGCAGTATGAAGATTCCTTATAAAGCTAAAAATTCATATCATATGAATTCATATAAAATTAAACATATAAGATATAAAAATTCATTCATATCATAAATATCATATGATCCTGCAATTTCAGTCCAAGACATATATCCAGAGAAAAGCATACTTTGAAAAGATACACACAACACCAATGTTCATTATAGCACTATTTACAATAGCCAAGACATGACAGCAACCTAAATGACCATCAGCTGTTTAATGGATATGAAGACATGATACATGTATACAATGGAATATTACTCAGCCATAAAATATTAAATAATGTCATTAACAGCAACATGGATAAACTTAAATATCATCATATAACTAAGACAGAGGAAGGCAAATATTTACAAAATAGAAGCATAAGCACAGGTTTTGAAAACAAATTTATAGTTACCAAAGGAAAAGGGGGGGCAGGGATATAGTGTAAATTAGGAGGTTTGAATCTTCCCAACCCAGGGATTGACTCAGTGTTTCTGGCATCTCCTACACTGGCAGGTGGATTCTTTTTCACTGAACTGCATTTAACATATAGACACTACTATATATAAAATAGATAACCATCAAGGGCCTACTACATAGAACAGGGAAATGTACTCAATACTATATAATAACCTATGTGGGAAAAGGATCTAAAAAACAATAGATTTAAGTATATGTACAACTAAATCACTTTCCTTTATACCTGATATTAGCACAATATTGTAAATCAAGTATGCTTTACAATAAAATAAAAATTTTAATAAAAACATGTGAGAGCATGAAATCTATGAGGTCTCTCATTGTGTGACTAGCTAAGTTTGAATGTCTCAGTTTGTTTTTAATCATGTTGTTTTTTGATGTTGAATTGTATGAGCTGTTTGTTGTTGTTGTTTAGTTGCTAAGTCATGTCTGACTTTCTCTTTTGTGACCCCATGGATTATAGCCCACCAGGTTCCTCTGTCCTTGGGATTTCCCAGGCAGGAATACTGGAGTGGGCTGACATTTCTTTCTCCAGGGGATCTTCCCAACTCAGGGATCAAACTCATGTCTCCTGCATTGGCAGAAGATGCTTTACCACTGAACCACCAGGGAAGCCCATGGACTTTTTATATATTATGGATATTAACCCCTAATAGGTCAAATGGTGCCTATCTTTTGCAATTATTTTCTCTTATTTAGTAGGTTGTCTTTCACTTTATTTATGGTTTCTTTTGCTGTGCAAAATATTTCAAGTTTAACTAGATCCCATTTGTTTGGTTTTGCTAGAATTTTAGCGATTGAGGATTTAGACATTTTCAACAATTCAGAAGGAAAACAAAATATAGATATTCCCTGATACTATTTCTAATTTCTTTAGTAACTGCATGTTGTTAGGTAGACATTGGTACCATGAGAGGAAAATTATGTTCTGAAGATTTTATATATTACCTATTTATAGTGAAATTTTGTTAAATTATCACAGTAACAAACAATGAAAATAGCATACCCTAGTGGTTAAAAAACAAAGACTCACTTTTAATTGTGAATCTACCTCTTATGAGAAATGTTTAATTAGATAAAGATATTTGTATCTCAGAGTCTTGTTTTCTTTATTAGAAAATTCCTTTTTCAGAGAAAATCTTATATTGCTGATTACCTGTTAAATGTTGTATGAAGTGTAATAACAAAAATGTCTAAAGATTGACATATGACATCAGAGTATGATAGAACTACAAGTGTATCTATTTTATTTTTCAACAGTCATGTATTCTTCAATGCTGACTTGAAAATAAGAATTATTCATTTTTCTAAAGCTATTTTCCCATTGATAAATATCAATTGGAAGAATAACATTTTCAAGCAGGGTGAGAGAAATCTGTAATTCATACCTATAGGGAGAAGAAAGCCTGAAATTATTTTTTAAATGACTGTTAAGGATATCTCATATGATGAAAGAAAATTTTTTTTGTGTGTGTGAAAAACTATTTTTAACTTTATTTACTTTATAGATTCTAGAAATTCATCTCTAAGTTGCCTATTCATAGAACAAATTTGTAGAGCACACCTAATAAAAAACAAAAGTACATAAAACCCAATCATCTATTGTAAATTATGAAAAGGCCAGGAGGAATTTGAAGGCTCATAGCCATCAAGGTACAGAATCTTAATGGAGTTAACAGGAGCTCAGCCGATTTAGATTTTCAAAGACCACTTGATAAAAAGCTGACAAAATAAAACTTAAAGAATTTACCTTTTTGAGTAATGAAATTTTCTATTTTCTATTAGGGAACATGATTTTTATATGAACTGCATATTTTGATAGTTTTTTTTTTTTTTTTATGGGAAACAATTCACTTTAAAATAACTGAAATAAAGTACATGCTGCTGTCCATGGGGTCTCGCAGAGTCGGACATGACTTCAGCGACTTAGTATGAATGCATGCATTGGAGAAGGAAGTGTCAACCCACTCCAGTGTTCTTGCCTGAAGAATCCCAGAGACGGAGGAGCCTGGTGGGCTGCTGTCTATGGGGTCACACAGAGTCAGATACGACTGAAGTGACTTAGCAGCAGTAGCAGCAGTACTTGCATAGTTTAATATAAATCCTTGTGTTTTTCATGTTACTCTCTTTAACTGATGTGAAATTTTGCAAATTTTCATTACCCCTAAAAATAATAATGTAGCTGTCACATATATCTTTTACCTTTTGAATAGTTAGCATGTATTGGTTGACCAAAACGTTCATTCAGAATTTTCCATAAAATATTACAGGAAAACCCAAACAAAATTTTTCTCCAACCCAATAGACAGTTTTTTATTTCCTGAAGTAGGCTGTGAATTTTCCAAGAACACAAAAGCTGCTTCATATGTTTTCATCTATGACAAACTTCCTCCTCATCTTCATTGTCAAGGATGGGCAGCTTTTGCTGCATAGAAGTGTACCCCTAAATCTCAGTGCTAACCAGTGTGAAGAGTGATTTACCAGAGTCCTATGGTAACTCAAGGCTCTGAACTTCTGTTTATTTATCTATTTATTTATTTTTGACTGTGCTGGATCTTCTTTGCTTCATTGGCTTTTCTATAGTTGTGGCCAGTTGGTGCTGCTCTCTAGCTACAGTGCACTGGCTTCTCATTGTTGTGGCTTCTTTTGTGGAACACGGGCTCCAGGGCAGGCATGCTTCAGCAGTTACTGCATGTGGACTCTGAGGTTGCAACTTCCAGGCTCTGGAGCAGGGCTCAAGAGTTGTGAAGCACAGATTTAGTTGCTTCGCGGCATGCGGAATCTTCCTATATCAGGGATCTAGTGCATGCCTCCTGCACTGTCAGGCAGATTCTTCACCACTGAGCTACCAGACTCTGACCTTGTGTTTTTTATAACACCATCTTCATCATGTGCCTTCACAATTCCTTGACAAGGAAAGAGTAATCTAGAGGTGTACACATAGAATATGTTAAAGTCAGGGATGGTGGTGTCTTACATCACAGAATTGTCTTACATCAATTCTGCCTACATTCCATTGGGTCAAGTTCAAATCATAGAGCCCTGACTTCAGAGCAAGGGTCAAAAATCTAAAATCTCAAATATTCATGATTTACATGATGAAAATATACTTCTGTCTTATATAACAGTAGATTGTATTTAGAGTAGGAAAGTGTCTTCCCCAAGCAGTGATTCAGGAACATTGCCATTTCCATTCTGTGGCTGAAGTCATGAACATCATCAGAGTTCTTTATATTTTACATATTGGTAGGGGAAAAGAACAAAATTATGCACAAATAAGTTTTATGGGCCAAGCTGGAATAGTTTTAGTCACTTCTGCTCTCAACTCACTGACTGGAACAGATTCACTTGAACTGATGTAAATGTACATGAGATGAGATATATTTGGACTCTGTATCTATGAACAAAAACCTAGATAGTGATGCGTCCTGACAGTTGTTGTACACCCCATTTTTAGGAACAAATCATGGAATAGAGAGCTTAGCTAACAATTTATTCAATATCAAACAGAAAATGGCCAAAAAAAATAACAATTTTAATCCATGAAATTTATCTTCATCATCTGTGCTCCTATCAACTGTACTATTTTTCATGCTTTCAATCTAATGCAAATATTCAATGCATGTTTCTTAAATAAATGACTGCAGAATAGATAAAATTTGCCCAGAATCATCTGCTTTTATCTTTATTAAATGACTAGATGTACAACAGATTTTACCCAGATATTTGACATAAAGCCCGTTATTTTTGGTTTCCATTTGCTGACATTTTAATACCACTGGTAAGGCATTGCCCAGAAATGCTGCAATATTGTATTACCTGGAAAATATTTTGTAGATATTTAGTTTTATATCAATAGTGTTCCCCCACTCCCCTTTTGGTAATTAGCTGTTCAGCCTTGGATCTGTGGATTAAGATTCCTTATCTTCACCTTTTGTTACAGCAGATCACCTTCAAAATACAGATTGACAAGTTAGGGTTAAGCTTATTTCTCTGATCAGTTGCAGCAGTCCTCACAGAGGACAGAATCACAAAAAATGTTTATGTGATAATTGAGAAGAAAAAGAATGTAGTGGATTATTGAACACTTCTACATTAACTTTGGAGAAAGCCTATCTAGGAATGGGTTCCTCTAATGGAAAAAAATCTAAACTGAAAAAAGAGAAGCTAACTTTTACATGGAATAGGAAATAATTTTTAAAACATCTTATTTCCCTGCCTTAACTGCATGGAAATTGCTGTACCGTTAATGGTCTGTGAATCTTTAATTACAGATAAATGTTCATGTTAGTATCTGTCCTCAGGGCAAAATGCAAACACATTATATCACAAGAGAAGCAAAGAAATGAATTTATGCTTTAATGAGCTGTGCAGTCTTATTATTCACCTAATATAATACGACACTTTGACTTTGCACTGGAAACAAACTGGGAATATGAGGTCCAATTTGTATTCGGGGAGATTGTTTACTCTGAAAATTTATCCAGTGATTAGTTATTTTTTCTTTTATATCTGAAGACTTCCTTTTATTGTTTTCCCTTTCTATTTTTAAATAGTTTAAAGTAATTATTTGAAAATTAAACATTAATTTTCTCTCTAATCTGGAGGGAAATTATTCATGGAAAAAATGATCATATTAGGTTTGTCATTTCACTGTGACACTGTGTGTTTTGATATCAATATATGAACAAGCAAAATCAGACTTAACAATTGCCCCAAATGCTAATGACCTGTCCATCTAATGAAGTACTTTTCGTTATGAAACATCACCATATTTAATTGAGCATTTAATTCATGAGTTGTTACCCTGCTGGTTGTCTGGTGATTTATATCCAATCCTCACACCAAAGCTAGAAGATAGGGTCAGTTTAAATGAGTGATCAAAATTCAAACCTTTTAAAAGAGGAAATCAAACATGTCTAGTAGGTAAGCTAGTATAGTTGTTTATGTCATTGTTTATTCTCCAAGTGACTGCATGTGGGAGAAGAAGGAAAGGACGAAGGCAGTAAATGAAGTTTATAAACATTCATAGGTAATATGGGAAATTAGATATTACTAAAGGGTCACAAATATTAAATTTGTGGCTTCCTTTGTGACTGGTAAAGAATTTGCCTGTAATGTGGGAGACCTGGGTTCAATCCCTGGGTTGGGAAGATCCCCTGGAGAAGGAAAGGCTACCCATTCCAGTATTCTGGCCTGGAGAATTCCATGGTCTGTATAGTCCATGGGGTTACAAACAGTTGGACATTACTGAGCACTTTCATTTTCAATATTAAATAACTAATCAAAGTTTTACTAATCAAAGTAGAAGATAAAACTTATATGCCAAAGCTATGCCAACAGTTCTATAATGCAAATGATTATTTGCTTTTTTCAAGTGCAAGGAAAAATGAACATTTTCATCTTCCTGAAATTTATTTGAAAATAGCCAAGGGAACATGCAGCTTCAAACCTAAGTGAAGCAGTGCGATTTTTGTAGTTAGCACTGAGGAAGAAAAATCAGTTCTGGGAAAATAAAAATTAAAACCACCTATAAAAGTGAATAGAATAAAAAATATTTGAAATATTTGATGTTTTGCATATTATGTAGATATTATAACTCCACTTTCAATCTAAGGAGTATGAAACTCAAGGATTGTAAGTAACTTTATTCATTCAAAATGTATCTCTTGAGTTCTACTGTGCTGCTGCTGCTGCTGCTAAGTCGCTTCAGTCGTGTCCGACTCTGTGCGACCCCATAGACGGCAGCCCACCAGTCTTCCCCATCTCTGGGATTCTCCAGGCAAGAACACTGGAGTGGGCTGCCATTTCCTTCTCCAGTGCTAGAGACTGTTATGAAGTTAGAAGCATAGCGGTAATAAAGTTAATCTGTTCTAACCTCAAGGAGCAACATAAACAATCTCCAGAATGTTTCCTTAATTTAAATTATATTGGTGGCTCAGCAGTAAAGAATCTGGCTGCAATGCAGGAGACCATCTGCTTAGGCAGGAGAGGCGGGTTCAATCCCTGAGTTGGAAGATTCCCTGGATAAAGAAATGGCAACCTGCTCCAGCATTCTTGCATGGAAAACCTTATGGACAGAGGACCCTGACAGGCTAGAGTCCATTGGGTCGCAAGAGTCCTACACGACCTAGTGACTAAAGCACAAATTCAAAAAAGAGAAGTAGAAGATGCTATGAGAAGTATAAACTATAAATCTGATTTTGCATTTATAGTTGTTTAGTCACTCAGTCATGTCCAACTCTTTGCAACCCCATGGACTGGAGCATGCCAAGCTTCCCTGTATTTACCATCTCCAAGTGCTTGCTCAAACTCATGTCGTTGAGTCAGTGATGCCATCCAACCATTTCCTCCTCTGTCGTCCCTTCTCCTCCTGTCTTCAATCTTTCCCAGCATCAGGGTCTTTTTTAATGAGTCAGTTCTTGGCATTGGGTGGCCAAAGTATGTGAGCTTCAGCTTCAGCTTCAGCTTCATCAGTCCTTTCAATGAATATTCAGCTGTGATTTCCTTTAGGATTGACAGCTTTGATCTCCTTGCCATCCAAGAGACTCTCAAAAGTCTCTCCAACACGACAGTTTATGAGCATCAATTCTTTGGCATTCAGCGTTCTTTATGGTCCAACTCTCACACCCGTACATGACTACTGGAAAAACCATAGCTTTAACTAGATGGACCTTTATTGGCAAAATAATGTCTCTGCTTTTTTAATGTGCTGTCTAGGTTTGTCATAGATTTGTTCCAAGGAGCAAGTGTCTTTTAATTTTAATTTTGTATAGGTGCCAAGAAAAACATCTGTGAAGAATTGCAATTTAAGAGGTCACTTAAAATGTGTATATTTATTTAATTACATGCCTGCTTGTGTGTGTGCTAAGTTCCTCCAACTCTTTGTCACCCTATGTACTGTAGCCCTGCCAGGCTCCTCTGTCCATGGGATTCTCCAGACAAGAATATTGGAGTGGGTTTCTGTGCCCTCCTTCAGGGGATCTACCTGACCCAGGGATTGAAGCAGAGTCTCCTGTGGCTCGTATTTTACAGGTGGATTCTTTACCACTGAGCCACTGGGGAAGCCCACTTAATTACATATAAATATGAGAAAAATGGAGAAGGAAATGGTAACCAACTTCAGTATTCTTGCCTGGAAAATCCCGTGGATGGAGAAGCCTGGTAGGCTACAGTCCATGGGGTCGCAAGGAGTTGGACATGACTGAGTGACTTCACTTTGACTTCACTTCATGAGAAAATTGAAGAGATGGGAAGAGAGAAAAGGAAAGGCAGAGAAAGAAGGAGACACACAAAGAGAAATAAAGAGAGTTTATGATAATACTACTTCTGCATTTGTTTCTGATCCAGTGAAAACTGGGCAGCATGGCTAATTGAGAATAAGGGCACAATTCATACTCCATTGCTGTTTAAGGCAGAATAGAGAAAATAGCTTAGACTAGGAAAATTTAATTACTGTCTCTTCATCCTAGAAGTGCCTTCAGCACCCAGTAAAAATTGATGAAAATGATTCATGGGGAAATTTTTCACATTATATTTGTGAGAGCACCATATCAATATGCATGCATATGACGAGTGAATTAATCTATAAAGTATACTGTACTTTTGAAACATATGATAAAGGATCTTAAATACTAACATAGTCATAAATATTCTTCATTTTGTACCTACTCTACTTTATAAATTAGTATTTTCATTCTACTTCAACCATCCACATTCACTACTTCTACTTTGTAATCATCCTAAACTAAAATCTTTATTCTAGTGACTTCTCTTTTCTTTACATTGTTCAAAAAGATGGCAGTTTCCCTTCTCTTATCTGAATGGTCACCTCTGACTGGAAAACAATGACCGGTTAATTTCTTATACTGATCACACTTTATCTTTCTCTAGTTTTTCATTCCTAAATTTGATAAATTATTGTCAGCATCTTAATTCCAGGATGCATATTTAAGGACATGATTATCAGTTTTATTAACCTCATTGCAATTCTTTCCCTCAATCTTACATGAAATTTGCATGTTCATTGTACTCACTTATGCATTTAATCTGTCTATAAAACATGTATATCAACCTCTAAATATTCCTTGAAACAATGTAGCATCTCATAGCAAATGAATAGATGAATTTATCTCAGTTTAAACTCGTAATTTCATTGATTTATAGAAGTAAACATTATAAATCACACAATATATGCTAACCTGGCTTAGAAAAGGACACAATATAAAAATGTTAGAAATAAAAGAGGCCAGAGAATTTTATAATCATCAAACATTGACATGTAGAAATAAAGCTGAACATATAGGAATATGTGTAGCTTTAAAAGCATATTATTTAAATTTAATTATTTAATTATTGAATAAATTATTTGAATTTAATCTATGCCAGTATGTGCATATTTTATTCATATTGATTTTATTTTTCATTTTTTCCTCTTTTTGAAATAATTTAAATCTATTTGGCTATTTATTCACCCAACAAATATTTGTTAAATGATTATTTGTTTCAAATACTCTTCCATGTGTTAATTCTAATAGAAAAATATATAATAAATAAGTAGGTAGGATAGATTGAATGTTAGTGTCAAGAGACAATGTGAAATTTTAGCCTGAAGAATATATGGCTGTGGCAAGTGATGTTTTCCAATTATAACTACAAGTGTCTCACTTATTCTACATGCCATTTCACAATATGAGGTTATCACCTTGCCTTTGAAAGATGGTGCATGTGTAGGCCCCATCCTCATGAACTTTGGTGAGTCTGAGACTAGTTTAACCAAAATAATACCTTAAAAATGAGAATATGTAGTTTTGCTATCAGAGCCACAATAAGGATTTCAGTTTGACCATCAGGACACTAACTTTTTGAACTCTGTGCTTCCTTTATAAGAAGTCTGATTATACCACTGTCCCTTTGTTGTGAGCAAGTTCAGAGCATGTGGGTAGTGACCTGCAGGTCCTCTGACTGAAAATATGATTTGAGGGCCAACTGAAAGATGTGTGTGATTAAAGATACTTGCAGATGATTTCATTCCACAAACTTCAAGCTGTGGATAAACCAATCTAGGCTTGCTCTATTCAAATCCCCCACCCTCATGGGAATCTGTGAGCTTAATAAGTGGTGGTTTTATGCATACATATATATATATATGCATATATATATAGATAGATTGCAATAACTAATGGGATCTTAACATTTTAGACAGGCTGACTAGAGAAGAATGGCGTTTAAGTTTTTGCCTAAGATAAAATCTTAGATTACCAAGTGGAGTTATCATCTGAATTCATAAAAGATAAAATATTGAAAAATTATTGAGGACACCAATAGTATATAATAGTAGTATAACATTTACTTTGTCTTTTAATGGTAAATTTTAGAAGTATTCTTTTTAAAAATGTTCCTTAAAATATTCAGGTAAAAGCAAATTTCCACATGAACAACAACAACAAAAAAGATGATTAGGAAATGGTCATTTATCTTTGTGAGACTTTATGATTTATATTACTGTAACCTATATTGCCTAGAATGCAGGAGATGCAGGAGACATGGGTTTGATCCCTGGGTCAGGAAGATCCCCTGGAGGAGGGCCGGGCAACTCACTCCAGCATTCTTGCCTGGAGAATCCCATGAACAGAGGATCCTGGTGGGCTACAGCCCATAGAGTTGCACAGAGTCAGACACAACTGAAGCAACTTAGCATTCACACCGCAGAATCAATAAGTAGAGAAAAAGAGTGAAATTAATTTTTAATCTCCTCCCTTGGATTTTTCATGTTCTCTGGTTATAATAATCTATGCTTAATATTTATCTTTAGTTTCTAATTTTTTTTCTTTATTCTTTATTGAGGTATAATTGACATATTGGTGCAAATGTAATTGTGATTTGGGACTGTGAATTTCAAATCTTCATAACTAGGCTCAAACACATCTTTATTAATCAAAATATGAATGATTACAGTAAACACAATTTTGCCATTGAGAAATAATTTTATTTATTCCTGTAGTGTGAAAATTCCATACCTTGTAATTCAGTGAACCCTTGGAAAGCATTTCTGCCTGCTGCTGGTTGTAGAAGCATTTTCCCTGAAAAAAATTGTCAAGATGCTTGAAGAAGTGGTAGTTAGTTGGCAAGAGGTCAGGTGTATATGGCAGATAAGGGAAAACATTTTAGCCCAATTTGTTCAACTTTGGAAGAATTGATTATGTGATGTGCATTCAGGTGTTTCTGTGGAGAACTGGGCCCTTTCTAGGGACCTGTGCTGGCCACAGGTGTTGCAGGTTTCACTGCATCTCATCAATTTGCTGAGCATACTTCTCAGATGTAATGGTTTCATTGGGATTCAGAAAGCTGTAGTAGATGAGACAGGCAACAGACCGCCAAACAGTGGCCATGACCTTTTTTGGTTCAAGTTTGGCTTTGGGAAGTGCTTTGGAGCTTCTTATCAGTTCAACCACCAACCTAGTCATCACCAGTTGTATAATATCCACAGTTCATTGCACATCACAATCGGGTTGAGAAATGGCTCATTGTTGTTGCATAGATAAAGAGATGAAACTTCAAAACGAGATTTTTTTTTTTTTTTTTTTTTGATTGATGGTCGGCTCATGGGGCTCCCCAGGTGGCCCAGACAGTAAAGAATCCACCTGCAATGCAGGAGACCAGGTTCAATCCTTGGGATGGGAAGATTCTCTGGAGGAGGAAATGGCAACCCACTCCAATATTCTTGCCTGGAGAGTCTTATCAACAGAGGTGGCTGGCAGGCTACAGTCCAGAGTCACAAAGAGTTGGACATGGCTGAGTGACTCACACACACACACACACACACACACACACACACACACACAGAGTTCATGAAGGACCCAGTTGTGCAGCTTTTTCTCCTTTCCAATTTGCTTCAAGTGTTGAATGACTGTAGAATAGCCCAAGTTGAGTTCTTCAGCAAATTCTTACAAGAGGATCAGCTTTGACAACTTATGAGAGGATCAGCTTTGACAATCCTCTCAATTGGTAATTGTCCAATTCTGATGGCCAACCAACATGCTTCTCATTTTTGAGGCTCTTGTCTCCTTTGCAAAATTTCTTGAACCCCCACTGCACTATATCCATTAGCAGTTCCTGGGCCAAATGTGTTGTTGATGTTGGGAACTGTCTCCACTACATTACAATCCATTTTGAACTCAAATAAAAAAATCGCTTGAATTTACTTTTTTTGTCTAACATCATTTCCATAGTCTAAAATAAATATAAAATACACAGCAAGCAATGTCATTAGCAAAAAAAAAAAAAAAAAAAAAAAAAACCAAGAAATGTGCATTAAAATAATGTATAACATAACCACATTTATTTAAGAATGTATTCCAGTATCAAACAGCAAATTTCAACAATGAAAAACTGCAATTACTTTTGCACCAACCCAATATGGTAGCTTCAGGTATACAAAATTAATGATTCAATTTCATAATATATTTTTTTAATTAGTTGGAGGCTAATTACTTCACAATATTTCAGTGGGTTTTGTCATACATGGACATGCATACACACTGAGGAAACCAGATCTGAAAGAGACACGTGCACCCCAATGTTCATTGCAGCACCATTTATAATAGCCAGGACATGGAAGCAACCTAGATGCCCATCAGCAGATGAATGGATAAGGAAGCTGTGGTACATATACACCATGCAATTTCATAATATTTTTATGATATACTTTTGGTGTCTGTCATAATATAACTTGGAGGACCTTTTCCATGCACTAACCTAATTGTATATATTACAATTTTCCTTGAAGGACAAAACGTTATTATCTGAGGAAGAAAACATTAAGGTGAATTTTTAATAGTATGTATTATGAATTTCTGTAGCTACGCAATATGGAAAACATGCATTGTATGGATTCCATTTCATAAAATGCTCTATAAAATAATAGGCTTACATCATTTAGTTATCATTGTGTAAAAAAAAAGTCCTGTAGCTTAAAATCAACTACTACTATTTGTTATAAATTGAGTTTCCCATGGCTGGGATAATTTAGTTTGGGTCCAGTTTATATTGGACTTGCTCAGTTATCGGTGGTTGGCTGGATCTGAAATTTACTCAGAGGTCTTATTCTCAGCTGAGCTTTCTTAGGGCATCTCTGCTGATGCTTCTCTGCTTCAGTTGTCATTTATCCTTTTCTCCGGACAACCAGACATATCATGTTCTTATCATGAGGACATCAGTAGCTCAAGAGCTAGTGAGTCTAATCTTGCTAATGCTTTTCAAGACACTAGTAGTGTCAGGTCATATTGATCCCAACAAGTCACAAACCAAGCCCAGGGACAGAGAATTAAAACTACCCACAGTAGGAGAGCACTGAAAACTTAACACAGAAAAATGCCTGGATAGCAGTGGTGAAAACTGGGTCATTAATGAAATCTAAGCGAAGTCTGTATATAATGTTAAATTAGTCTCCCAAATTTTGTCTTTTCTCATTTCCACCTGGTTTTGATTTTCAATATCATATTTTCTTTCTATCAGTTCAGTACAGTTCAGTCACTCAGTCGTATCCAACTTTTTGCAACCCCATGAATCGCAGCACGCCAGGCCTCCCTGTCCATCACAAACTTCCGGAGTTTACTCAAACTCATGCCCATCGAGTCGGTGATGCCATCCAGCCATCTCATCCTCTGTCATCCCCTTCTCCTCCTGCCCCCAATCCCTCCCAGCATCAGGGTCTTTTCCAATGAGTCAACTCTTCGCATGAGGTGGCCAAAGTATTGGAGTTATTTCTATACATGTTATCAAAAATGTATTTAAATATTCAAGAATAAATGATTCGGACTTCCCTGACAGCTCAGTTTGTAAAGAACCTGCCTGCAATGTAGGAGACTGCAGTTTGATTCCTGGTTTGGGAAGATCCACCCACGAAGGGATAGGCTACCCACTCCAGTATTCCTGGGCTTCCCTTGTGGCTCAGCTGGTAAAGAATCCCCCTACAATTCAGAAGACCTGGGTTGGAAAGCCCCTGGAGAAGGGAAAGGCTACCCACTCCAATATTCTGGCCTGGAGAATTCCATACACTTCGAGTTGCAAAGATTCAGACATAACTGAGTGACTTTCAATAAAATAAATGATTCAATAAAATTTGCATTTTATTTTCTACAGAGTTAATTCCATTTTAATAGTTAAAGGTGTTTATATAAATGTATGAACGTAAATGTTCAGAAATCAGCTAGTAAGTTATGAAGGGTTTAGAAATTAGCTTTATTCCCCTTGGTTGTGGACAAATTATGTGTTATTTGTAAACAGCCACAAATAATAACTTGAAGTTAATTTTTTGGTCTCACTTATTAAACAAATAATGAAAATAATAGACATTATCTTAATTATCCCAACTGCTTTTGTAGTAGTGACAAAGTGTACACAAAGCAAATGAATATTCTGGTACTATGTACATTCTCACTTAATAATTTCTAGGTCAAAGTAAGCATATTAGTCAAAATATATTTAATCTGGAAAGTTTATGTCACACAACAAATTGACAATAAAAAAATCTCTAAGACTGCCCATCTTTGTTATAATATACTGCATATCAAGTGACTAAAATTTGAATAATTATGTTACTCTCTAATTACCATAATACTATTAATATTTCTAGATGTCAGATTTACATTGTTGAATAATGTGTTTTCCATTTTTAGTGGATTACATGTCATTTTAAAGTTTTTTTCCCAACAATAACAAAATGTGATAGATTTATGCTACTTCATACTATTTACTAGATGTTTCTAAGGCATAGTTTAAAGATATACTGTGTGCATTAGATGTATAAATGATTCATTTACATCACTCTATATAAATGACTTGTTCGCTTAATGTCTTGGAAACTATTTGGTATATTATGGATGTTGATCCTGTTGTCACTGGAGTACTACAATAAACAAGACCTGTGTCTAATTTGGTCTTCTTTTAGCTTTTCTGAACCAAATTCAGATACTTTTATCTTCATTATATTTTATATTAGTAACACTTTTATCAATCTCATATTAATGTATCACATTTATAATGCTTTAATTTCCCCTTATTAAATACTATTTCAAAAATTATGAAGTATTGGAAACAATAAAAGTAGAGGTATAATATAAGAAATAGCTATGCCTATTCTACCAAAATATAATAAAAGTTAATAGTATTTTGCTACATTTGCATGTGACATATTATTTGAAAAATATAATGCCTTCATTAATGATAATGATGCTTTCTTTGACTTCTCAATAATCTTTCATTGAGGCAATATCCTGATCTCAAAGTGTGTACCATGGATTAACATTATATCTTTACTATAATTCATATAATTATATATATTTTGCTGCTGTAATATACAAGTACAAAATCATCTATACATGTAAATTTTGCAACTTGTTGATTTTTACTCATAATTTTGGGTCCCAGGTTGATCTATGTTTATATTTTCTTTAAAGTTCATTTTATGAAAAGTCAATTTATTTAATTTCCCAGTCCACATGAGGCATAATAGTTTTACAGCACATATCTAGAATGAATTTGTTGAGTGTATGACAAGATTATTCATATTTAATGGCTGTACTAGTTATCAATCACTGTGTTATTCATTTCTCTAAACATTGCTACTTGGAGGAATACATAGCAAATTTTTTCACAGTTTCTGTGGGTGAGGAAGCCAAGCATGGCTGAGTTGGGTCCTCAGCTGCCTTAGGTATCTCACAAAGTCACAGGCATCTCAAGGTACAACTGAGAATGGATTTTTTGTCACACTCATCCACATAGTTGCTAGCAGTGTCTAATATATCACATGTTGAATTAAGAGCTCAGATTCCTCACTGACTATTGATGGGAATCCACCCTCAATCCTCTCCACAGATCATTTCACAATATGGCAGCTGATTTCATCAAGTTGAGCATGGAAGAGATCCTGACCTCCATAATCCAATCTCTAAATAACATGCTATCAGTTTACTAGTCCACATGTTAGAAGCAAGGGACTAAGTCAGTTCATACTCAGGTTCAGGGCTTTCCAGGTGCTGCTAGTGGTAAAGAACCTGCCTACCAATGCAGGAGATGGAGGAGACACAGGTTCGATCCCTGGGTGGGGAAGATCCCCTAGAGGAGTGCATGGCAACCCACTCTAGTATTCTTGCCTGGAGAATCCCATGGACAGAGGAGCCTGGAGGGCTACAGTCCATAGGGTTGCAAACAGTCAGACATGACTGGGCGACTTCACTTCACTTCTTGACTTCACCATATATTAATACATAAGATTGTGCTCAAAAAATAACTTCCACCTAAACTACTTCCAAGTGTACATATTCACTTGAATGTCTAAAAGGAAACTTAAAGTCAGCAGTTACAAAATTGTGTTTAATATCCCTCCTTCCCTCTCCACTCTTACACACACACACACACACACACACACACACACACACAGATGCGCGCGCGCACACACACACACACTCATACCCAGAAACTTATGTAAATACTATATACACACAACCATGTATGCTAAAACATGCAAATAATTACTATCCCTCTTCATATGTTATTAATTTTATTAAATGGCAAATAGTGAACATTCAACTACACTTTCAGATTAAAATTTTAACTTGTTTTAACAGTAGATTGCTAATTTTAGAGGAAATTGCAGCAGAACAAATAAAACTTTAATGCCACTGGATACAGAAATGCATATAAGTAGAAAAATTTGACAGAAAAGGAAAATAAATTGCTCCAAGTTTGATTGATAAAGGAGTATATATATTTGAAAAAATACCACATTTATTATTTTAAAATCAAAAACACTTAATCATGATATTAAAATCCAATATTAAAATAAAGATTAGCATGAATAAAATGAGATTTATGAGCATAGGGGAGGGACATATTTATCCATAACTGTATTTCTGAGGGGAAATTTTATGTTAATCTTGCATTTGAGTAATGGATAGGGAACTTATGCTTATGGAATGAAAAAAAATATGTTTCCCTTTGAATAAAACATTTATAAAAAGTCTTAGTCTATCAATTATGATGACTTTTAGTAACCAAATAATGATTTATTTAACAAAATGTTTATATAGTTGATTAAAAGTTTTAGTTTCTCAGAGTTATGCCTATTATTAATACAAGAGAAATACTAAAATAAAAATTTTAAAGTAAATGGATAAATTCATTGACTAATTTTGTCTGTTTACAGTACTGCAGGTATAATGTCTTTAAAAAATTGTCTTCATGTCTGACTTTTATTTTTGCTATAACTAATAAAATTATAAATTACTACAATTTTCACATGATAATTATTGATTGTTGTTGCTCAGTTGCTCAGTCATATCTGATTCTTTGTGACCCCATAGGCTGCAGTATGCCAGGTTTTTCTGTCCTCCAGTATCTCCTGAAGTTCACTCAAATTCTTGTCCGTTGAGTTGGTGATGCTATCTAACTATCTCATATCAAATACTGTAAAGGTTAATCAAATATAGAATTATAATAAAAATAATCAGAACACTTTAAAACCTCATTTATCATTTTTAAGTCTCATGTTTTTTCAAAAGTTATTATAGCAGCTTGTAAATTTATAAGCTAACTGTAAATAGAGCAAACTCTGAAATTATTCAGGGTAATATTTTTTTGTGATTGATCATGATCTTTGTCCCATCAGTCAAACATGACAAAAAGTGATTTACCGTAAGGTTGCACATTCTTATAGACACTTCAGAACACATTGGTTTCTCCAGAAAGATAAATGCATTGCATTTAAAAGAAACTCACATCATGGGTTCTTAAAAAATTGAGGAGCATGATGAGTCATAAATGACCATTTCATAGAATATATAAAAAGGGTATTGAGTAAAACATTTTGAGCCAAAATTCAGTTAATTTCCTTTCTTTCATTGAATAGATTTACATGGGCATTGACCTATAATGATAGCAAGCAAGATACCTAACAGACTGAATGGGCCACACATCCATTAAACATTTTCCTTGAAAGTCAACTTTTAATAGGCTTAGAAAAAAGAATAATAGTCAATAGTCCTTAAAAGTCAATTCAAACGTAAACACACAAAAGAGCTTGACAACATGGGTCTTGTGTTGCTGTTAAAGTTGGTTCAGGTGTAAGTTTTTACATACTTTGGTCACCTGATGTGAAGAACTGACTTGCTGGAGAAAGACCCTGATGGTGGAAAATATTGAAAGCAGGAGGAAAAGGGGAAGACAGAGGATGGTTGGATGGCATCACCAACTCAAACGGACGTGAGCGTGAGCAAGCTCCGGGAGTTGGCGATGTACAGGGAAGCATGGCATGCTGCAGTCCATTGGGTCACAAAGAATCAGACATGACTAAGCCACAAACCAAACTGAAGTTTTCACTTCTATTATGAACGTAGAAAAAGCCTACCAATTCTCCTTGTGACAGAAGGATCACCCTTGGAGGAGAGATGGATTGATGTGTCTGGACTTTTTTTTTTTTTTTTAAACCAATACAAGTTCTAGATTTGCTGACATGTAGGAAATGTGTGAAATGCATAAATGAATTCTGAGCTGGAACTCAAGAATACATAAAATATTATTTTCTTGGCAAATAACAAGACAAATTTTAAGAGCCATCAATACCGGTAGAATCATTTGATTTTAATATGTACTCCCTATCAAGGTAGAGAATTAAAATGAATTTATTGCAGAGTAAACCCTTAAACATCATCATTAAAAAAACTGATATCATGGCAGCCAGCCCCATCACTTCATGGCAAACAGATGGGGAAAAAGTGGAAACAGTGACAGATTTTATTTCCTTTAACTCCAGAATCACTGCAGACAGTGACTGCAGCCATGAAATTAAAAGACCCTTGTTCCGTGGAAGAAAATATATGACAAAACTAAACAGTGTATTAAAAATCAGAGACATCACTCTGCTGATGAAGGTCTGTATCATCATAGCATGGTTTTTCCAGCAGTCATGTATGAATGTGAGAGTTGAACCCTAAAGAAGGCTGAGTGCTGAAGAATTGATGCTTTCTAGTTGTGGTGCTGAAGAGAGTGCTGATGGGACTCTTGAGAGTCGCTTAGACAGCAAGGGAATCAAGCCAGTCAATCCTAAAGGAAATCAACTTGAATATGCATTAGAAGGACCTGTGCTGAAGCTGAAGCTCCAATACTTTGGCCACCTGATGTGAAGAGCTGACTCATTGGAAAAGATCCTGATGCTGGAAAAGATAGAAAGCAGGAGGAGAAAGCGATGACAGAGAATGAAGATGGTTGGATGGCATCACCTACTCAATGGATATGAGTTTGAGCAAACTCCAGGAGATAATGAAGGACAGAGAAGCCTGGCCTTTTGCACTCCATGGTGTTGCAAGAAGTCAGGCACAAGTTAAGCAACTGAACAAAAACAACAATAGCTGAAATAATCTCTGATTAAATTTTTAAGTTTATTTTCAAGATAACTTAAAAATTTAGAGTTTTTAGAGTCAGAGTTATTTTTTATTTCTATCTATAGGAATAAGTATAATTCTATTAAACTCTACTTTTAGGGACTTCTCTTGTGGTCCCGTGGTTAAGATTCCCTGCTTCCACTGCAGGGGTCACCGTCATCAGGGAACTAAGATCACACATACCATACAGTCAAAAAAGGAAATTCTACTTTTATTTTCTAATATAAATTAAAGAAAAATATAAGTTATTTTTAAGTTATATATAACTTATATATATATATAACATATAAAAATATAAGTTATAAGTTAAAAAGTGTGTTATATCATTTCTGACTGAACAATAAGCATTCTTGCCATGCTCATTCTTTTCAATATAATAATAAATAGCATAAAGATATCTATTAGGCATCACATGTTTATTATGTATATAAATTATTTGCAAAAAGCTTTTGAATGCTCCTGTTTTAAAAAGTATTTTTATTTGTAGATGAAATAACTAAGGGACCATTGTAGGTTACATACCAAGGCAGATTCTCTGTAAGGACAGATATTGTGTTGTAAGCCCTGTACTCTATGTCATGGTTGTAGATAAAAAATGTATTTCTCATAATCTTAGAAATTGTCCTGGAGAAGGGAATAGCAACCTGCTCCAATATTCTTGCCTGGAAAAGTCCCATAGACAACAGAGCAGCCTGGCAGGCTACAGTCCATGGGGTCTCAAAAGAGTCAGAAATGACTGATTGACTAACACTTGCATTTTCAGAGATCAGAATTGACAAAGCTGGATTCAAAGCTAGGTCCTTCTAATTCCAAATAAATGCACAGACTTCTAACTGTAATACCATGCCTTGGATCTATTTTAATTTGTTATAAATCTAGATCAGGATTGATTTGGACAGAACCAAATAGTGATTGTTTTGGACAGTAATAAACAGTGATTGAGGTATTATCAACAGCTCTGTATCATTAGTCCCATAGAAGACTATATACCTAGAGTAATACAAACAGATAAGATTACTTAGTTGTATCCTTTTATTTTAAATTTGTATTTGATTTTTTTTTCTGTATTAGAGAAATTTGAAGAATAAAATTGCATCCTTTTCATTATTCTATAATTTGCAACTTTTGGACACTTCATAAATACAGTGCCATTCAAAGAGAATTTTATCAGAGAAATTAAATTCAAAGCTTAACAAAGAATGGTATCTGTCACTCATAACAGGGTTAAATATTTTTTCTTTCCAAAAAAAGTGCTCCTTGGAGTCCTTCATTCAATTTAAAGTATTTAATCAAATAAGAAAATGTACGGTGTTAATCAAATGGGAAAATTGTAGGAAAGTTTTCCCACTGAGGATGTACCCATAGTTATATTGACAGAGTTAATGAGATTTGGCTACTTGGGTATAAAACCTCTTATTAAGGGGAAAAAAATGTGTCACACCTCTGAAGGATTTTGGTATACATTTGACAAAGCCAGTGGTTGTCATAAATAAAAAGACTAATTGCCCATTTTACATTATTATTTGTTTTGAATAGTTTGTAATTTAGCACATGCACATGTGCATGCACACACACACACACACACACACACACACACACACACACACACATACACACATCACACCCCTCCACAGGGAACTCTTTCATATTACAAGCGGTATTACTGAGATCCAAATTGTAATGACAAGCATTATGTAAGCCATATAGAAAATTAAGTAAATTACTCAAGGTCACAAATATCTAGGTCTAGAAATTAGGTTTCTTTGCTTTGTTTATACACTATTTGTTGTTTGTGTTAGATAAGTGGTATTTACTTGGACTTTACATTTTTATTTAGACTTTTTTTCCTTTTTGGATATTAAAATATTCAATATATTTAGATATATAAAACTGATTTGCCAATGAAAATATAACCTCAGAAATTGATATTTGTGAAAAATTAATATTTGTTTGATTTTAATGTTTGATGCTTGCCTATTATTAAAAGGATAAAAATGATAACATATAGCCACAGATATAAAAGATGATAGAATCATATAAAATAACATGGTGTGCAACTTTGGACAAATGCGTTTTAAAAGCTAGCCAAATGGATGTTTTTATAGTGAAGCATAAATTAGAAAAATTGACTTACAGAACACTTTCAATTTTATTTAAAATGTTCCATAACGTAGGCAATATAAAAAGTTTTATCCAAACATCTTACAAAGCTATCATAGCTCAGCACAAAGAACACTATAGATAAAGATTATTTTGAAGAAATGCCAAAATGTAAATAAAACATTAGAAAATCAAACCATGCACTAGTACTTAAATTAAAATGAATCAGGACAAACAAGGTTATTCCAGGAAAGTAAGCTAATCTATCACTAGGAAAACCTATCAGCATTACTGATTATTTTTGGTGTGTGTTTAAGAGAAGTTTTGCTTTGTTCAGTGACAATTTGAAAAGTTATAAAAGTAAATGAAGTATAATCCCAGTTTGGTTGAAATATCTAAATATGCATTGATATAGATAAAATTAACTAATTTTTATTTGTAAAAGATTAAAGTACTTGGAAATGTAAGTGAAAATCAGAATTATCAATGTAAAATCAGTACCAAAAAGAAAAAACATTATATGCTTTGCCAAAATGAAAATAATTGAAATTTTATATCTGTCCTCTTAAACTATTTTCTATTTAGTTCCCAGACCTTTTAAAATTTAAATGTGAGCTCACAGATTTTTATCTTTAACCTTATTTTTTAAATTAAATATATATATATTAATTAATGAATTAATATAAATATATATAAACTATTTTAAAGCAACTGGTTCTATGCTGTTGCAAGAAATTTTCTTCTGCAATAACATCTTTCCATTAAACGATTTTATTCCTACATTTTTAACAGTGAGGAAAAAGTTACGAGCATAAGTTAAAAAAAAAAAAAAAAAAGTATGGATTCATGTCTGAGTTACTAAAGGGAGACAGCCAAAATAGTGGGGCTATTTTAACCATCAGCAAAAAGTAGTAAGCTTACTTGTTTCATAGGCAAGAGATCCTTCATCTGTTTTGGGAAAGTTGAAAATGGGTCTCTGCACCGAGTTTACTCTGGAGAGCTATAATTCCGCTCCTGAAGAGTTCTAGATTCAAGGTAGGTTTTACTTTCCACAGTGCTCAGAGCATCACTTCCCTCTGCATTGATTCTGTCTTTCCCACAAGCCACGGTTTCTTCCCTATTATTTTTTGTTCAGTTTTAATATTCCTCAGGGCCACTTCCAGAAAACCTGTGCTGCTTGCCTAATCTGCCCCAGTTATTTCCCAAGATGCCAATTATTGTTTTTGTTAGTACTATTTACATAACTGCATAGGTTTTGACCAGTCTCATTTTCCCCATAAGCCCGGTGATTGTTAGTGGTGATTTTACACACTGCAAGGTTTCAGGAACATGTGCATTGTATTCAAGCAGAAGATAGTGCCAGAACACTTGTTCCAGAAAGCAAAAATGCTTTCAAAAGTAGAAATACCCAAATGTTTAGAAGAGCCAATGTTAATAAGAACCCTATTGACCAGGCAGTGATAATGGACAGCAAAATAGAATAAAATTTAGAATTGGAATATATTGATATGGTAAAACCCCATTTCCCCATAGTGAAGTGAGTGAAGTCACTCAGTCATGTTCGACTCTTTGTGACCCCATGGACTGTAGCCTATCAGGCTCCTCCATCCATGGGATTTTCCAGGCAAGAGTACTGGAGTAGGTTGCCATTTCCTTCTCCAAAAAGTTTAAATAGAAAAAATTAAGTTAGTGAAAACATGTATGCAAAAATAAGACAAGTGATATTATTCTTAGTATGATATATTTATACACATGTTTTTAATTTTTAAAATAACTATGTGAAGATATTGGTTTATGTATACATATATATGATTATTCTATAATATTAAGCATCTGTCTATATAAAAACTATGATTTACTAATTTTTCCAACTTAAAAATAAAAGAGAGGGGAAAATAAAGGGAACTGTGATTAAACCAAACTATTCTGGTAAAAGTAGGATATACACTAAAAATAGAAAGGCTTATAAACTCCATTTTCTACAGACGGATCATGTAGAAAGCAGACCCCAAAACTGATGAAAGATAGTAGCTTGATCTCTTGCTTAGAGGAAACAGACTGCATGCCCAATCTGTGAATTCCTAGGATATATAAACTCTGGACCACCCTCCAATATACAGTATGTGATACTACTTGATGTTTCTAAATATTTGAGGAACGTGGGAGAGAAAGAAAATTAAACTTGGTAGACATGGGTACATGAGAAAAAGCTTCTGGTTGCAAGGAAACACACAAGCTTGGAGTGTTATTTTGCCACAGAAAATTAATGTGATGTTTAATAGTGGCCAAGAACAATATTTAAATAAAGATTATTGAAAAACCTTAGAAGATGTAATCAGACTGCCTAATATTTAAGTTGTAAGTCAGTTGTTGACAAGCTACAACCCATAATCTAGGCAGTATGCTATTTTATTTCTAGTTCTGAGATTATGATTCTGTCCATGAAAACTACAGGGAAAAAGTATAAAGAAAATGAATAAATTACATAATGCAATTCCTTTAAATAGTATAGGAGTAGAAATAAACTTTTATACTCATTTAATGATTTCTGTATTTTTATAGTATTGAAGCATTTAAAAGTAGTTGGCAAAATGATTAATTGAAATAGTAAAATTAGAATAAGGAAGTGTGAAGTTACTTATCAAGACAACTATTATTGTAAACATAAAAATAAAGATTTATCATATGTGTTTTTAAAGATTTTTAAAATAAATTTAATTACAGTTAGTAAGTTAAGCATTTAATGCCACTA
This sequence comes from Muntiacus reevesi, assembly GCF_963930625.1. Classification (NCBI taxonomy): domain Eukaryota; kingdom Metazoa; phylum Chordata; class Mammalia; order Artiodactyla; family Cervidae; genus Muntiacus; species Muntiacus reevesi. The sequence continues at coordinate 22,155,771 of NC_089262.1, read as the reverse complement.
AAGAAGTTACTAACTATCTTTCTGCAACAAAATCCTCTTGGATAGGGAAATTATTTGATAGTACTTACCAGAATTTTCAGTTGTGTTTATCTGTTTATATTACTTCTCTTTCCTTTCTTTCTAGTGTCACCATTTTTCCTGTTGGGTATTTCTGACCTACAGTAGACATATCAATAAATATGTTTAAAGTTAAAGAAAGAAAGGAATTAAAGGAGAAAAATCATAAATTATTGAACTTAACCCCACACTTTCTTAGCACTGGATTAAATTACTTAAATTAAAAAATTTCAGTAAAATAAATTAAAAAAGAAATAAAGATATTGATAAGCCAAAACTTACAATGTAGAGATAGATATATGCATGTATGGGCATATGATTAATGAAGAATTTTCCATTTCAAGTAATTAAAGAATTCTGAAATAGTTATTTATCTATACTGAAATATTAAGCTTTTTTCTGACTTCATACCATCATAAATGTGTTTCAAATGGATTAAAAAGCTACACTCAAAAAAGAAAGAAAGAAAGAAGAACCTTCAAAAAACTGTCGGGGGCATTTATCATTTCCTCGGTTCTGTCTCATTGCAACAAAAATTTGAAGCAACGGACAGACCAGTGTTACAGCTCCCTGTTACAGCTCAGTTTTATTTAGAAAGTAAAGGAAAATATATCCTGGAGGCATGAGGGCATGCCGACCCTAAAGACACGAAGAGAAGAGAGACCTCTGGCCCAACTTTGGCTCCTCTTTTTATGTTTTTTCTCCTCCCCCAGGGCCTGACCTATGAAAACTGGACTAGCCAGGAGTGCTGTTTGTTTTACCTGAGGTCCTCACTCTGGTCCCTGGGCCCTCCTTTGTTCTATTTTTACAGGCTTTTCCCTTCCTTATCTTTTAGCCACCACCATTCTGGATGCCTTTTTCCTATTCTAATTACCTAACAAAACCATTAAGCATGTGAAAGTGGAGTGTATTTACAGTGGCTTATTTTTAAAAATAATTTTTAATCAGTACAAAGGTTCAAATGTGAAGACAAAAATTGACTGATTTTACTCTATGAATTTGTCTGTGTATGCCTATGTATATTTGAAGACCCCATAGAGAATGTACAAATGCAAGATTGAGAGAAAATATCTTATAATACGAGATTTGTGTTCCTGATCAGAGTTTCTACAAACTTATAAAAATGCATGAGAATGGTATATAAGCAAATAATGACAGAAAATAAAGACAAACTGATGAGGAATATTGTTAATGACACTAGTGATTAAACATATTAAATTTAATATATTGTTATAATTATTTATGTATCAGTTTACTAAAGGTGAATTGTTAAGAACAGTTAGTAATAAATGGAGGTGTAAATTATACATTATTATTATATACTACTAGTGGATGTAAAAATTTAAATTCATGTAGTTTTTTTTAGAAAATATACTATTTATAAAAATTAAACATACATCATTGTTCTCCCTGAGCACCACTAAACAGAATGACTTATACCATAGACCAGATTTAAACCTAGTTGCAAAGCAATTTTGGAATAGAAGTTAATTTTTCCCTTTATACTAAATATGACTATTGTCTCTATGAAACTCAATTCATTCTATTTAAAGTTTACAAGTACTATGTAGTTTCACAGACTCATGTCTTTGTATTTGAGAAGAAAAGTTAAGATTTTGAAAAATGTAATTATGCTAATATACATTTGAAGCAAGGATGAACAAGCAAAAAATGATGAGAAAGTGTAATATACTGTATTTTTTTAATTCAGAAAGAAAAATAAATGCAATTTAGTGAACCACTGACTTAGAAAGACTGAGTTATTAGTGATGCGAAGGATTAGAAGCAGGCTAAGTGTTTAGGCAACAGATTTAGAAACAAACATTCAAGGAGGCACTGGAAGTGAAATCCCATAAATAAAGAACCCATAAACAAGCAAATATTGCTTCTAGAACAAGGAAAGGCTCTTACTTGGTATAAACAGTGCTATGCAAGTTATAAACCAGCAGTAAATGTTCTTGATTAATTCAAATAGAATAAAACATGCCCTCTAATGGAGTAATGATGCCCTTCAGTGCTCAAGCACTCAGGATAAGTATATTCTTCACTGGACAGCCTCACCTCAGAGTGTGAGATGGCCATGATCTCCATGTCATATGAAAAGAAAAATCCTTTTTCAGAGTCAATGACCTTTCAGTCTATGCACACTAGAGTCTCTCCTGAATTGGTAACTTTTTGTGCTGGATCATTAGATAGTACTTATATCAGTTACCTTGACAATTTATTTCTCCTATTTTTTTAAATTTTCATCAGAGGCCCTAAAACAACTCTAGCTGAAATTCTGATTGACCAAAACTCCTCCTCCACCAAATCATGTACAGTAAATTTTCTGATCCCTTTTCTCACTATTTATTTAGATGTTTTTATTGAGCACGTGTTTCAGGGTAATCTATTCGTTCACATGAATTAAAAGCTGAAATTAAATGGGCAACCTGCTACTCCTACTCTCTGTGTGAGAATGGCTACGATAAACCTGAGGCTTATATTTTAACAGAGAGAAGTGAAAGTAACACTATGCTTAAAAGCCATATTTAGAGTGTATTTTTTCTACAAATTTGCAGGTAACCCATGTCAACTTAATTACTTAAAGATAATTTGTTGCTACTGTGAATATCTCTTTATAAGCATCTCTTTGTATCTCAGACATAAATCATGTACAATGCTCAATGATAAAACCACCATTGAGACAGAAAATAAGTTTTCAAATTTATTTTATAAATCTCCCCATATCAGAGTCCTTCTACATTACAAATAGCAACATATGAGTTTAAATGTACAGAAGCATAAAACATTCAGACTTAGGAATACAGAGTTTAAAATATACATTTTAAAGAAAAAATTGGGAAGACTTCATATTATATCATATGTTGTCCTCTCTCATGTTCATCATCTATTAATTTATTGATTTTCACCTGTTTGTTATGATTAATAGGGAAAGCATTTTATGGTCATCTATATTTTATTGGAGATAAACTGTTTAATTATTCATTTCTTAAAGTTTAGTAAACAGTTACTGTATGCAAGTCTTTATGTAAGGCATCAAAATTATTAAATATGAGGTGACCAGAAATCAAAGCAGAAAACTTGCATTATTATTTCCTTTCAATTTTGTGCCATTTTTATAATTCAAGACATCTTTCTATATGCTCTGTGGATAGAGATTCCAAGAAGATGATGGATGTGAGAGGGAAGAGGGCTTGGCAGGTGTTCAATAAAGTCAATATTTTCCTAGAGAAAAGTATGGCTAAAAATGCCTTGCTTGTAAGTGCAGATTGGTTCAGAGCCATATAAGGATCAAGGACTAGCTTATTTAGAAATGAGGCATGAACCAGAGTTTAGTATGATTCATGTCCCTTGATGAATTGTAAATTCAAAAAGATCATTCTGGTTGAATAGATTACAGTAGAGTGGTATCAACAGCCTGAGGAATCTGGCCAAACAACACTGAACATAAGCTACAGAGTGCTTTTGGCATTTGTTGTTATTTAGACAATATTGTCCTTATAGGGAAAATTTATAGGGAGCATTCATAGAATCTAAGCAACGTGTCCCTGAGGTAGTAATAATGAGGTTTCAGGGTACAGAAGGCTAAATGTGAATTCTTTAAAGAGGAAAACAGGTCCAGAATAGCATGATAGATGCCAGTGGTTTCTTGGGTAACAGGATAAAATAGGGTCTTGTAAAATATGCCCAAAACAAGTTAGGTTGCTTGAATTCATTCTGTGATTTATAAACTACTGCTTTTGGTAAATTTCAAAACCCTAAGTTAGAAAAGGGCAGTGATTTTTAATTTATATGCCACATGTGCTAATATTTTAGAATGTCATGTTTTATAATTTCAGATACCCTTTGTGCTTTATAAAATCTTAAACAATATACTACTTACTGCTTCCCTTATATAACTCCTAATCAAGTCAATTTCACCAGTCCAATTTTTTATCTTCAAAATGAATGTAGCACTTTAGATCAATAATTCTTCTAAAGGGGATATGAATCCTGTTACTCTTTTTTTTTTTTTCCATTTCTTCTCTTGCTCCAGGACAGAAGGAACTTACAAATCTGATCTTATTGTCTCACAACTCTGTTTAGTTGAAAGGATGCAATTCTTAATATAGCTATTAAGATATGAAGGAAAAGAAACAAGTAGCACCTCTTCTCTTTCTTTGTTCTGAAACAATTGGAAAAGAAGACCAAAGAGTAAGGGGAATGGAGGATTAAATAAGGTTTTGAATCCTGATGGAGCTCACAATGAGGGAAGTCGCATGTGTAATTAATTTTATTGACATTTAGCACCCACATCACTTCACATTTTAACTTATCCAAAACTGAGGTACATACATAAACATTGTTGTCTTGCAATCACTATAGTTAGTTGATATTTACTGTATCTTTGTTAACTTATGCTTATTTTTCCTTCCAGATTCATTTATTAGATTTAGTCACTCATAAAGTCCTAGGGGGAAATAAGTAAAGAACAGAAAAAGAGTTACTTGTGTACCTATTCCCACAACACTCACCTTCATCCTCAGTATGTACTATCTTCCATTCCATAGTTAAAATGCATGATGCATTCCATACATTATTAGAGTAACAGTCAACAACACACTCTCCACTTGGCACACTCCACACTTAGCGTTATAACTTTTGGCTAAAGACAATGACTGCTGTGACACATTGTTTAATTTTGTCAGTTGGTCAACGTTTCAGGTTCCATTGCAACTACTGACCATTTGCTTCTTCTTGAAATAGTCTCTGATTTTAACTGGGTGGCAAAGAACTTAATAAAGATTTTTAATCCCAGCTATGATGGAGTAAATTTGACAGATATAAAAGTCCTATCCAGAACATACAGAAAAGCCAAGTAAAAGAAGAAGAGGAGGAGAAGAAGAAAAAGGATGGGCAGTTTACTGAATGATAACTCTATTGGAAAACTGATATGGCCACATGGATTTGATGAAACAAGATCCGAAAAGAAAGAAATCAAAGAAAAATGAATCAGTATTCGCTTGTTCCAGTTTCTACTTCAGTTCAGTTCAGTTCAGTCGCTCAGTTGTGTCTGACTCTACAACCCCATGAATCGCAGCACGCCAGGCCTCTCTGTCCATCACAAACTCCCAGAGTTTTCTCAAACTCATGATCATTGAGTCGATGATGCCATCCAGCCATCTCATCCTCTGTTGTCCCCTTCTCCTCCTGCCCCCAATCCCTCCCAGCATCAGGGTCTTTTCCAATGAGTCAACTCTTCGCATGAGGTGGACAAAGTATTGGAGTTTCAGTTTCAGCATCAGTCCTTCCAATGAACACCCAGGACTGATCTCCTTTAGGATGGACTGGTTGGATCTCCTTGCAGTCCAAGGGACTTTCAAGAGTCTTCTCCAACACCACAGTTCAAAAGCATCAGTTTTTCGGCGCTCACCTTTCTCCACAGTCCAACTCTCACATCCATACATGACCAGTGGAAAAACCATAGCCATGACCAGACGGACCTTTGTTGGCAAAGTAATGTCTCTGCTTTTTAATATGCAATCTAGGTTGGAGAAGCAACCGAATTATAAAAGGAGAAGAAACCGAATTATAAAAACAATATAATATCTACTATTCTTATATAAGTGCATGCATGCATGCTAAGTTGCTTCAGTCGTGTCTGACTCTGTGCAACCCTATGAACTATAGCCCACCAGTCTCCTCTGTCCATGGGATTCTCAAGTATGATTATATTAATGCCAGAGAATCATTCAAAAATAATCACCCTCCCCCTAGTCAATATGTTGTGATCTTTTAATCTCATTGCCTACAAGATTATAGGGTTAACTTACTATGCATTATAAAAGCATCATTGAAAACATTATTTTTCATACATAATTCTAATGGTTACTTGTATGTGTCAATTTGGCTAGTGTATGCCCAATTGTTTGGTCAAACACCAGTATAGATATTGCTGTGAAGTTATCTTTTAGATAAGATTAACATTTACAGTTAGTTGACTTTAAAAGCAGCATATCTCCCTCAAGAAAATAAGTGGAATTCATAAAATCACTTGAATGTGTTAAGAGCAAATACTGAGGTTTTCTAGAAAAGAAAACTCTATATTAAGACTGAAACATCAACTCTTACCTGAATTTCCGGCCTGCAGGCCTACTCTCTAAAGATTTTGGACTCGCCAATTCTTACAAACTACAATTGCATGTGCCATTTTTTTTTTTTAACAGATAGATGACAGACTGGTAAATAGACCAACCCCATTGGTTATTTTCTCTGGAGTACCCTGAATCATACCACAATACCCAGGATTAAAACACAAAGTAGAGACAAATGATAAAGAAAACCAAGATAATAAATAAATAGATAAAATTGAATGCTAGGGGAAAATTCAAGATAAATAACATAAAAGTTATCACACATAGATTAAAAATAAATGGAAATGATATGTTCCTAAATGTAGATGATGAATGTGAAATTGTGCCATAGAACAATAAAGATAAAAAACACCAAATGGAAATCCTGGAACTGAAACAGCAATGGTTATTAAGAAAACAATAGATTGTTTTGGCTTAATATTGGCCACAGCATAAAAGAGAGTTTGTGAACCAGATGCCAAATAAGCATGAATTTCTAGACTAGGGCAAAGAGAGCAAAAATAACGAATAATAGAGAGGGAAAATAGCATTAAAATATATGAGAAAGAATAAATCAATATAATATATATATAATTGAAATCACAGAAATGGATAGGAGAACACTGGATTGTGATGGTTAATGTTAAGTATCAACAAGTAACAATTTAAGGTAACTGTGCTGATAAATATCTAAAAGTGATAATAGAGTTATTATCCAAAAGATATGGGCAGAGAGAGCAACTGATTCTCCTATAGTTATTTTGGTTATTTGCTTGACTTTTTTAACCTTTTTGCCAAAGTGTCCTTTTTTGTTCTATTCCACATAATAGTTTAACCAAAATAGTCTATTAAAATATAAAGTTTATATTGTCTATATTTATTGACAATACAGGTGAGAGAAGAAAAATAAAAGCAAAATTCAAAAAGATTTTAAACATAGTAGTATTTAAAGTCCAAAATCAATAAACATAAAATTTATTTTAAATATAAAGTTCTAAATTAATGTATATATTAGTCATGGTTTTCCAGTGAAACAGGACCAATAGGATTTATATAGATATATATGAGGAGATTTATTATAGGAATTGGTTCATGCCATTATAGAGGGTGAGAAGTCCCGCCATCTGCCATCTGCCAGGTGGAGACCCAGGGAAGTTGGTCGTATAATTCAATTTTAAGTACAAAGGTCCGGGAACATGGGGAGCCACTGGTGTAACTCCCAGTCCAACCTGGAGGCTTGAGAACCCAAAAGGCTGCTAGTTTAAGTCCTAGAGTCCAAAAGCCCAAGAGCTAGAACTCCAAGGTCTGAAGGCAGGAAAAGGTAGATATCCCAGCTCAAGAAGAAAGATAATTTCCCTCTTTTCATCTTTTTGTACTATTTAGACTCCCAAGAGACTGACTGATGTTTTCATGCATTGGTGAGGGCAGATTACTACTCTACTGAATCACATCCTAATATATTCCAGAAACACCCTCACTGACACATCCATAAATAATGCTTTGCCAGCTATCTGGGCATCCCTTAGTACAGTCAAGTTGACACTTAACATTAAGTATCACAATACGGAAAAAAGTAATATGTGCAGTTCTGAAAGAGTGCCAAATTTCAGAAATTCTAAATGAGATAGTCATAACTGAATATCCTGGGGAAATATGTCATATGAGGAATACAGCAAAATGTAAATGTTTTTATTAGGCTGTAGTGTTAAATTAAATACACACTAATTTAAATATTAAAATGATATTGACTGATTATTAATTAAATAAAGCAAATTAATATTTAAATTAGCACATTCTCTATGTGCTTAAGTCCTTCTTTTTAAGGACTGTCCTGCCCTTATGAAAAAGAAATACTTAATTGTCTTAGGCCTCAGCCTCCTCAGGCAGGCTGTTCTGAGCCCTCTTCTCTACTAAGGCCTCAGCTTGGACCTGTTAAAAACCAGACTCTCAACACAAATAATATTTCAACCTCCCTTGAATAAAAATGCCTGCTTGTAAAAGCTCAGTGCAAAGAGAATTTATTGGTAGAAGTGTGTTCTTATTCTATAATAATACAGATTACATTAACTAAGCAGTGTGTATAATGCTGTGCTTGCAATTTTCATATTATTTGGGGAGAGATAAGTTTTGAAGGTTTTTTAGTAGGATATTTCATTTCAGAAAAGTTATTATGGCTGTCATTACTTGGAGGAACACAGGATTGATTAGAGAAGTAAAATTTTTTAGAGTTTATGGCCACTTATAAATATACTAATAAAGTGGAGGATAGAAGTACTGAGAAACTGACCTTGGGAAAATATAGTAGAAATTAAATGTAAATTATTTTATTACTTTCTGAAGTTCATTGTACTTATAACAAACTCTATTGTTCCATAGCTAAAGGATTCTGTTCTGCCATTATTAGTTGAATTCATCTCAGAAGGCCTTGTACAAGATATTTCTGGAGGTAAAATATGTTAGATATTATTCCTATCATGGAACAGTCAGACAAGTAAGTAGGTATTTCTATTATTAGGTTGAAAAGTCAAATACTGCAAGAAAGGTTCTAAATAATTTTGTGAGTTCAGAGTAAGAAGTAATTTCTATTCATTGGTGAAAGTGATGATGATGGTGATGGGGCAAATAATAAGGTGTTTTTAATCTGAAAAGGTCCATTTACAGAAGCTTTTATTTGTTCCATTTGCTGGGGACTGAAATGAATTTTTCATTTGGAAAAAAAAAAAAGGTAATATGAAGTAGTTTAGGTTGGAAGGAAAGAAATGGGATTGGAGCAAATTGTGTGGAAATATAATGTGCAGGAAATCAACACAATATATTTGCCAAAAATATAGGGATTAAGGCAAACAAAGAGGTTACATCAGATCTTTGGAGACCTTGACTGTCTGGTTAAAGTTGTGGAAAATTTGTGTCTTCAACTTTACTGTGCCTTTGAATATCTTTTTTCCTAGGAAAATTTTGATAGCACTTTCTTGAGGAAAGATTAAAGAAAGAAAAATCTGTTCTGTTAATATTGGTACTGAGATAAGAAAAGTCCTCCAAAAAAATTTGCATTGGGAATAGAAAGTAAAAAAATATAATAAAAACATTATAGAGCTAGAATCAACATTGCTAGAAAATGATTGATTGGATCAGAATAAGCTATACAATGATAAATTGGACTTAGAGCCTAGATGTTTTGAAAGATTATGAAACCATTAAAAGCAGTAAGGAATATAGATGAGGGAAGATTTAGAATTAAATAATAAATTCAGTCTGAGCCTGGTGCTCTGTGTTGACCTCCTGGCACTGTGTGATGACCTAGAGGGATGGAATGGAGGAGGGGAGGAAGCCATAGAGGGAAGGGATATATGTGTAATTATGGATGATTCACATTGTTTTATAGCAAAAACCAATACAACATTGTAAAGCAATTTTTCTCCAATTAAAAATGAATTTTAAAAAAAGATGAAAAAATAAATTATAAATAAAAATAAAGAACTAAAAAGGTAAAATAATAATAAATTTAATCTAGCTCATGCAGAATATGACTATAGCTCTTAAGATGTAAAACACATGAATGAAGATAGCCATTGAATGATGAATGAGTGTGGTGTTACTGAAAATATAGAATTTAATATTGCTGTGGGGAGTTAGTACCAATACATTGTCCAACTGTCCTTGGATATTCTGTAATTCAAAGGCTAAGATAGTCTTTATTCTTTTTGATTTTCAATTTTACAGGATTATCTTGATAGGCTGTCTGAAAGGGCTTTCCTGATAACTCAGTTGATAAAGAATCTGCCTGCAATGCAGGAGACCTTGGTTCAGTTCCTGGGTCGGGAAGATCCACTGGAGAAACGATAGTCTACTCACTCGGGTATTCTTGGGCTTCCCTTGTGGCTCAGCTAGTAAAGAATCCGCCCACAATGTGAGAGACCTGGGTTTGATCCCTGGGTTGGGAAGATACCCTGGAGAAGGGAAAGGCTACCCCTTCAGGCTGGACAGTTCCATGGACTGTATAGTCCATGGGGTCACAAAGAGTCAGACACGGCTAAGCAACTTAAAAAAAACAACAACAACAACAAAAAAAACTCTGAGAACTAAAATACTGACTGCCATATCAATAAGCAAAGGATGCTGCAGCCATCAAACCATTGTTAATACATCATCATCACCAGAACGGTGAGCCCTGAGGGGATTCAGGATGGAGACAACTAGGCTGTCCATTGCCAGACTCACCTAGCAATCAGCCTCAAAGTCACCCCTAGTGAAGTAAGCATACTGTGAAAACTCAGAATGAGAAAGCACAGAATATCTGCCCCAGATAGTGCAGAGGAATGATCTCAGTGACCCTAGATTCTTGCATCTTCCCATACATAGAAAAGCACTAGGGAACTCCCTGCTGATCCAGTGGTTAAGCCTCTGTGCTTCCACTGTAAGGAGTGCTGGTCAGGGAACAATGGTCCTCTGAGTGCTACAGCACTGCCAAAAAAAAAAAAGGATTAAATTTCCTAACGAGATATCTGGTTTTCTTTTAGTAACAATAATCTTTAGGTGTTCCAACTGTCTGGTCTTTTATTGTAAAAACTCCCGCATACCATAGCTCCATCACACCCTTGCCTCTTTGGAATCATTTTCTCAGTGTTATCTTGTTGCAGAAACCAGTACTCGAGAAACCAAGCACCACACTCAGAGAGTTGGAGAACTCAGGTTTATTACTCTGGCGGGCCCAGATGAGTTAACACTGCAAGCTCTGAGCCCCAAACAAAGGGATTACAGAGTTTTTATTGACGGACTATAGTGGGCAACACTAGCTGTTAATAGGCTGGTTTAAACTAAGGGGTTTTGCACATGTGAAACAGCAGTCAAGATGGGGAGAGGGATGCCTGACCCTTACACAGACAGGCATGATTAAGCAAGTTTGCAGGGGCCAGGCAACTGCAAAGAGCAGCAGGACAAGGGTGAGTGAAATAAACTCCAGTTCCTAGTATTGCAAGTCCGCACTTTCTGAGACTACGTGACCTATGTGATCTAGACTTTGCAAGGGGCAAGCTGAGTTACAGAGGCAGAAGGAGAAGGAGGTTATGTAAAATTTTAACTCTTCCTCTTCAATCTGACATGTGGTGCCCCAGGCTTGAAGTCCTTAGAAAGTCATCCAAATAATACATAACTCTCAACTTTTAGGTTGTGCATTATTATATATTTTTTTTCAGTCAACATCTCTTAAGAGATTCTTTGCTCAGCAATATCCTGTCTACCAATAAGTTCATCAAGTCATTCTTCATTTCTTTTATGGAGTATGTGTGTGTTTTTAAATCTTTATTTTATTTTATTTTTTTTGTAGTTTTTCCTCTTTAGGATTTTCATGTGTCTACTTACATGTGCATCAGTTTTATGTCCAAATTAATCATAATTGTTTCCCTGCCATGTCTGGTTCTGATATGCTCTCTCCTTAAATTGTGGGGTTTTTTTTGTTTTGTTTTGTTTATTTATTTATTTATTTTTCTTTTGGTTTGCCTTATAAAATTGTCTCTTGAGAGTAGGGCATGATGCACTGGGTAAAAAGAACTGCAATGAAAAGGCCTTCAGTATTACAGTGGTGGGGGACTGAAAGTCGCTCAGTGATGTCCGACTCTTTGTGACCCCATGGGCTATAGCCTGCTAGGCTCCTCTGTCCATGGGGATTCTCCAGGCCACAATACTGGAGTGGGTAGCCTTTCCCTTCTGCAGGGGATCTTCCCTACTCAGGGATCAAAGCCAGGCAGGTCTCCCTCATTGCAGGTGGATTCTTTACCAGCTGAGTCACAAGGGAAGCTCACAAATACTGTAGTGGGTAGCCTATCCCTTCTCCAGCGGATCTTCCCAACCCAGGAATCGAACTGGGGTCTCTTGCATTGCAGGCAGATTCTTTACCAACCTAGCTATCTGGGAAACCCTTAGAAGGCTCTTTAAATAGTTCTATGATTACTTCTCAATCTTCTAAAGAGCCTATTTCTCTGTCAACTAAATGGACATGAATTTGAGTAAACTCCAGGAGTTGCTGATGGACAGGGAGGCCTGTCGTGCTGCAGTCCATGGAGTCGCAAAGAATTGGACATGACTGAGCGACTGAACTGAACTGAACTGATGCCTCTGCAGTGTGAACTTCACAAGAGGTCCTCAGTTTTGTTTCCTGTTTGCCTTTAGGCAGGCCAAGATGACTATAGTGTGTGAGCATTTCCCTTCCCCATTTCCCCCCAGGTCAATTAGGCTTTGATAATGTTGGAGGAGGTCTCACTCAGTCATGTCTGATTCTTTGCGACCCCGTAGAAAGTAGCCTACCAGGCCCTGCCGTCCATTGGATTTTCCACGCAAGAATACTGGAGTGAGCTGTGATTTCCTTCTCCAGGGGATTTGATAATGTTAGGGGAGTGTTATTTCCTAGGTCTGTCTCGTCACAACAAAGATATGAAGCGAAGGACGTTAAAGACGTCGGCGCGTCACAGCTCTTGGACAGTCTGTGTCCAAGACAGTCGGGCAGATCAATTTTAGTTAGACTATAAAGGAAAATACATCCTTGAGGCGTGAGGGCATGCTGACCCAAAAGACGGGAAGGGGGGGGGAGAGAGAGAGAGAGAGAGAGAGAGAGAGAGAGAGAGCATGCACGGGAGAGAGAGAGATCCCGGCCCTTTGGCTCCTCTTTTTATATGTTTTTATCCTACTCCTGGGCCTGCCCTATGTAAACTGGGCTAGCCAGGAGGGCTGTTTGTTCTACCTGAGGTCCTCACTCCAGTTCTTGGACCTTCTTTTGTCCTATTTTTGCCAGCTTTTCCCTTCCTTGTCTTTTAGCCACTGCCATTTTGGATTCCTGCCTCTTATTCTCACTACCTAACAATAATATTCCAGCAGGTTAGGTTCTGGTAAATAGTTTACTCTGAGGACAGACCTTATTTAAAAGAAAAAGCAACCTGGGTGTTTCAAAATGGTGTTTCCCCCTTCTCCCTGCTAGGCTCATGAAGTGATTTTTCTCAATTATTTGTTGTGAGAATTTGGTTGGTCTTTTGGGAATAAATCTCACAATATCATGACCCTCCCCCACAACTCCACATGACTGAGTTCCACCGGTTAAACACCAAATTGTCAACACTGAGCCTCCAGCAAACTTCACAATTGTATTTGAGGTTTTCCGCCCCAGGCACTTCTTCCTGAAGCAGCTTCTGCTTGTGCGTCTCGGCTCTAGTAACATAACTACCTGTTTTTAACACATGAGACAAGGCAAAGGAAGAGAACCCAAGAAATGATCAGAGATGAAGGCAGGTAGGTCACTGTAGGTCATGTAAACGGGTTTCAATTTTATACAGGATATAAAAGGGAGACAGTGTCAGTTTTAGAATTGTGACATGACCTCACATATAATATTTTTTTTTAATTTTTCTGGATATTATGTGGAAAATGAGTTATATGTTGGTCAAATGTCTAGTATAGGGATAAGTTAAGGGATTCTTGCAGTAATTTGAACATCCGACAATGTATATTTAAAACATCTTCTACAGGGGATTTTCCCAACCCAGGGATTGAACCCAGTCTCCTGCATTGCAGGCGGATTCTTTACCAGTTGAGCTACAAGAGAAACCCAAGAATACTGGAGTGGATAGCCTATCCTTTCTCCAGGGGATCTTCCTGACCCAGGAATAGAACTGGGGTCTCCTGCATTGCAGGCAGATTCTTTACCAACTGAGCTATGAGGGAAGCCCTAAATACCAACTTACAGGGTAGCAGAAACATTGAAAAATATTTAAATTCTTTGAATCATCATTTTTTTAAATAAATATATGCTAAATAGATGACTATGGTCGCTTATGAAGAATTTTAGTAATAGTTAAAATAATAAGTTAACAATTTAAATATCCAAAATAGACATTTACTTATATTACCATATGATTTAATATTATTTCACACTAAAAACATTGCTTTAAAGTGATATATCATGACATAATATATTGTTTATAATACCATACTAAAAACATATTAAACAACGTGTAGATTTCTATTTGAATATGATTATATCACCGTTTCAATGGACATGAACTTGGGCGAACTCCAGGAGATAGTGAGGGACAGGGGGCCTGGCATACTGCAGTCCATGTGGTCACGAAGAGTTGGACATGACTCGGTGACTGACAAACAAGAATAACAACATTTACCACCTCTGTTCATATTTGTTTTATTTCTACTAAATCTTCCTTAAATGACAAAGAAGGAATAAACTAGATATTTGCTAAAGAAGTAAGAAGAATTGGTGAGTTTGATTTCCATCACTAAGATGATATAAGTAACTGAACAAGTTTGGGCTTATTTGGGTAGGTGGGGCTTAGGTGGGTAGAATTCTACTTGTCTAAATAGCTATCAAGACTTGTTAAAAAGTAACATTAGTTAGGCAGATAGTATTGGAGTAGTAATAAAAGGCAATTAGAAATTGCCCCCATGTATGAGAAATATAGGCTTTTCTGGTGGCTCAGATGGTAAAGAATCCGGCTTCAATGTGGGAGACCTGGGTTCAATCCCTGAGTTGGAAAGATCCCCTGGAGAAGGGCATAGCAACCCACTCCAATATTCTTGCCTGGAGAATTCCATGGACAGAGGAGTCTGGCAGGCTATAGTCAGTGGGGTTGCAAAGAGTCTGACATGACTGAGCAGCTAAACACATAAGGAAATGTAATGAATTATGCAACTAATACTTCATTTGAATAAAAGTCAATAATTCTGAGACAATTGAATAACCAGATAGAAAAAAACATAGGTCCATAGTTCACATTATGCATAATAAAATCTTACAGCTTTTTTTGTTACAAAATGTAAGAAAACATTTTGTGATGTGTTAAAAAGTATTTTAAAATAGTTTTAATTAGGAAGGGTTTCTTAAAACACAGAACTGCAAAGAAGGAAAACAATAACACTTTTGAATAAATTGAATGTTTGAATAGTAAAATACACTGTGAACAGAATAAAATTAGAAGTAATAGAGAGATACAACTAACAAAATATTCAGAATTTGAAAGGATCTGATCTTTTTGGTCAAAACAAACAATCAAACAAACAGGTAACTGAGGCTACTGAAATTTGAGGAAATGTGGGCACAATCTATGATCAGATATTTCATGGAAGAGGCTCACCTGGACAATGCACTGATGAACAATTGCAAAGAATATTTCTGTAAATCAATGTGATGTCATTTTAAATTCTGATTATTGAAGCAATGGAAAATTTAATGCACTGGTGATGGTATTGAGACTTGTAAATTATTTTTGATGGCAATTTGAAGATGTCATTCAAAAACAGAATGAGCATATTCCATGCTATCCTAAGCAACATAGCAGGGAAAAAGGGTTTCCACAATCCATCCCAAATCTTCACAGCATGAATAATAGAATCTATGAAACTGTCACTTTCAAATATATTAAAACTTTCATCAGGATGTTTAATGTGTTGAAGGTCATGCCTCACCAGATAGCATAACTTATTAAATTTTTTACTAAATAAAATATAATATACACGCATATTTACACACACACACACCCCTCAGGGAATGTTGCTGTTCATCACCATGTTGCGTCTGACTCTTTGCAACCCCATAGACTGCAGCACACCAGGCTCCCCTGTCTTTCACTATCTCCCAGAGTTTGCTCAAATTCATATACATTGAATTGGTGATACTATCTAACAATCTAATCTTCTGCCACCCGCTTCTTTTACTTTCAGTCTTTTCCAGTATCAGAGCCTTTTCCAGTGAGTCAGCTCTTTGCATCAGGTGTCCAAAATATTGAAGCTTCAGTATCAATCCTTCCAATGAATATTCAGGGTTGATATCCTTTAGGATTGATTGGTTTAATCTTTTAGCAGTCCAAGGGACTCTCTAGAGTCTTCTCCGGTGTCACAACATGAAAGTATCAATTCTTCAATGCTCAGACTTCTTCATGATCTCTCACATCCCTTCATGACTACCGGAAAAACCATAGCTTTAACTAGACAGACCTTTTTCAACAAAGCGATGTCTCTGCTTTTTAATACTCCATGTAGGCTTTTCATAGCTTTCCTTCCAAGGAGCAAGTAGCTTTTAATTTCCAGGCTGCAGTCAACATCCTCAGTGGTTTTGTAGCTCAGGAAAATAAAATCTGGCTCTGTTTCCACTTTTCCCCTGCCTATTTGCCATGAAGTGATGGGACCAGATGCCATGATATTAGTTTTTTGAATGTTGAGTTTTAAGCTGGCTTTTTCACTCTTCTCTTTCACTCTCATGAAAAGGCTCTTTAGCTATTCTTGGCAGAAATGGCAATTTCTGCCATTAGGGTGGTATCATCTGCATATCTGAGGTTGTTTGTATTTCTCCCAGCATTCTTGATTCCAACTTGTGATTCATCTAGTCTGGCATTTTGCATGATGTATTCTGCATATAAGTTGAATAAGCAAGATGACAGTATACAGCCTTGTTGTACTCCTTTCCCAATTTTGAACCTGTCTACTATTCCATGTACGGTTCTAACTGTTGCTTCTTAACCTGTATACAGGTTTCTCAGGAAGCTATTATGATGGTCTGGTATTCCCATCTCTTTAAGAATTTTCCACAGTTTTTTTGTTATCTGCACAGTCAAAGGCTTTAGCATAGTCAATAAAGCAGAAGTATATGTTTCTCTGGAATCCCCTTGGTTTCTTTATGATCCAGGGAATGTTGGCAGCTAATCTCTGGTACCTCTGCTTTTTCTAAATCCAGCTTGTACATCCTATAGTTCTTCGTTCACATACTGCTGAAGCCTAATGAAAGATTTTGTGCCTAACCTTTCTAGCATGTGAAATGAGTGCAATGGTACAGTAGTTTGAACATTCTTTAGCACTGTCCTTCTTTGGGATTGAAATGAAAACTGACATTTTCAAATCCTGTGGCCATTGCTGAGTTTTCCAAATTTGCACATTCACATCAGGTGGTATATACACACTAGGGGATACACACAAACACAAACATGAACACACACACACACCAGGGGATACACACTTACACACACACACACACCACAGGACACACACATACACAGGAGGGTATGTACAAATATCAATATGTAAATAACAGCACTATTGTTAACTTTAAAAAAAGCTCGAGTGGGAAGCAAATATTAAAAAATATATCTATTTTACATACTAACTTGATAAATATATTGTGGTCTATTCATACAGTGAAAAATTACAGGATTGGAAAGATAGATACATTAAAGAAATAGGAATGACGTCATCAATGCAGATGGCTCATAAATACAATTTATCTTAATAAGAACAGGACAGATTATATTTATAAGAAATTTCCAGGTGGCACTAGTGGTAAAGAACCTGCCAAGCAGGAGGCACAAGAGACATGGGCTTGATTCCTGGATTGGTAAAATCCCCTGGAAAAAGAAATGGTAACCCACTTCAGTATTCTTGCCTGGAAATTTCCATGGACAGAGGAGCCTGCCAGACATTACTGAAGTGATAGATCATGGAAAACAGAAAATATCAATCTATTATTTGTAAGTGAAGTCTCTCAGTCATGTCCAACTCTTTGCAACCCCGTGTACTGTAGCCCACCAGGCTCCTCCCTCCATGAGATTCTCCAGGCAAGAATAATGGAGTGGGTTGCCTGTTCCTTCTCCAGGGATTATTTGTAAAGTCATGGCTAATTGATTATTTTTAAATACAGAATCATGGAATTCACAATAATTGTATAAGTAATAAAAATGTCTAACAACTAAGCAAATAGTAGAATCTTAAGCCTAAATAGGAAGATAGATAGGAATGGCAAGAATATTTATTAAATCATTTCAAAATTCCATAAGAAATGTATGACAATTACAGAAATATCCCAGTGGAGTTCAGTTCAGTCACTCAGTCGTGTCCAACTCTTCGTGACCCCATGGACTGCAGCATGGGAGGCCTCCCTGTCTATCGCTAATTCCTGGAGTTTACTCAAAATCATGTCCATTGAGCCAGGGATGCCATGAAGCCATCTCATCCTCTGTCAACCCCTTCTCCTCCCACTTCCAATATTTCCCAGAATCAGGGTCTTTTCAAATGGGTCAGCTCTTTGCATCAGGTGGTCAAAGTATTGGAGTTTCTGCTTCAGCATCAGTACTTCCAATAAATATTCAGGACTGATTTCCTTTAGAATGGACTGGTTGGATCCCCTTGCTATCCAAGGGGCTCTCAAGAGTCTTCTCCAGTGCCACAGTTCAAAAGCATAAAAAGTGCTCAACTTTCTTTACAGTCCAACTCTCACATCCATACATGACTATTGGAAAAAACTTAACCTTGACTAGAGGGACCTTTGTTGGCAAAGTAACGTCTCTGCTTTTTATTTATTTATTTATTTTTGTCTCTGCTTTTTAATATGCTGTCTAGGTTGGTCATAACTTTTCTTCCAAGGAGTCTTTTAACTTCATGCCTGCAGTCACCATCTGCAGTGATTTTGAAGTCCCCCAAAATAAAGTACGTCACTGTTTCCACTGTTACCCATCTATTTGCCAGGAAGTGATGGGGCCAGATGCCATGATCTTAGTTTTCTGAATGTTCATCTTTAAGCCAACTTTTTCACTCTCCTCTTCACTTTCATCAAGAGGCTCTTTAGTTCTTCACTTTCTGCCATAAGGGCGGTGTCATCTGCATATCTGAGGTTACTGATATTTCTCCCAGCAATCTTGATTCCAGCTTGTGCTTCATCCAGCCCATCATTTCTCATGATGTACTCTGCATATAAGTAAAACAAGCAGGTTGACAATATACAGTCTTGACGTACTCCTTTCCCTATTTGGAACTAGTCGGTTGTTCCATGTCCAGTTTTGACTGTTGCTTCCTGACCTGCATACAGGTTTCTCAAGAGGCAGGTCAGGTGATCTGGTATTCCCATCTCTTTCAGAATTTTCCAGAGTATATTGTGATCCACAAAGTCAAAGGCTTTGGCATAGTCAATAAAGCAGAAATAGAGGTTTTGTTCTGGAATTCTCTTGCTCTTTCGATGATCCAGTGGATATTGGCAATTTGATCTTTGGTTCTTCTGCCTTTTCTAACTCCAGCTTGAGCATCTGGAAGTTTATGGTTCACATACTGTTGAAGCCTGGCTTGGAGAATTTTGAGCATTACTTTACTAGCATGTGAGATGAGTACAATTTGTGGTAGTTGGAGCATTCTTTGGTATTGCCTTTCTTAGGGATTGGAATGAAAGCTGACCTTTTCCAGTCCTGTGGAAACTGCTGAGTTTTCCAAATTTGCTGACATATTGAGTGCAGCACTTTCACACCATCATCTTTTAGAATTTGAAATAGCTCAACTGGAATTCCATCACCTCCACTAGCTTTGTTCATAGTGATGCTTCCTAAGGCTCACTTAACTTCACATTCCAGGATGCCTGGCTCTAGGTGAGTGATCACACCATCATGATTATCTGGGTCGTGAAGATCTTTTTTATACTGTTCTTCTGTGTATTCTTGCCACCTCTTCTTAACATCTTCTGCTTCTGTTAGGTTCATACTATGTCTGTCCTTTATTGTGCCCATCTTTGCATGAAATGTTCCCTTGGTATCTCTAATTTTCTTGAAGAAATCTCTAGTCTTTCCCATTCTATTGTTTCCTTCTATTTCATTGCATTGATTGTGGAGGAAGGCTTTCTTATCTCTGTTTGCTATTCCTTGGAACTCTGCATTCCAATGGGTATATTTTTCCTTTTATCCTTTGTCTTTTGCTCCTCTTATTCACAGCTATATGTAAGGCCTCCTCAACAACCATATTGCCTTTTTGCATTTACTTTCCTTGGGGATGATCTTGATCCCTGCCTCCTGCACAATGTCACATACCTCCATTCATAGTTCTTCAGGCATTCTATCTATCAGACCTAATCCCTTGAATCTATTCCCACTTCCACTATATAATAATAAGGGGTTTGATTTAGGTCATACCTGAATGGTCTAGTGGTTTTCCCTACTTTCTTCAATTTAAGTCTGAATTTGGCAATAAGGAGTTCATGATCTGAGCCACAGTCAGCTCCCGGTCTTGTTTTTGCTGACCGTATAGAGCTTCTCCATCTTTGGCTGCAAAGAATATAATCAACCTGATTTCAGTGTTGGCCATCTGGTGATGTCCACGTGTAGAGTCTTCTCTTGTGTTTTTGGAAGAGGGTGTTTGCTATGACCAGTGTGTTCTCTTGGCAAAACATGTTTGCCTTTGCCCTGCTTCATTCTGTACTCCAAAGCAAAAGTTGTCTGTTATTCCAGGTATTTATTGACTCCCTACTTTTGCATTGCAGTCCCCTATAATGAAAAAGACATCTTTTTGGGTGTTACTTGTAGAAGGTCTTGTGTGTTTTCATAGAACTGTTCAACTTCAGTTTCTTCAGCATTACTGGTCAGAGCATAGACTTGGATTACTGTGATATTGAATGGTTTGAACTGGATATTGAACTGGAGAAGGGAATGGCAAACTACTTCAGTATTGCCTTGAGAAACTCATGAACAGTATGAAAAGGAGCATCCCACTTACACATAAACAGTTAATTAACTTTAAATTTTAAGTTTAACTGTGGCTCATGTATAATAAAAAATAATTGTGTGATCTATGAACAGGTGAATGAACTTCCTGTCATGTTAGCATTATCATATTTTAGTGGTGAGTAAAAAGCTAAATATTTTGACAAGTTTATTTTAATTTCATACACCAAATTTTAAAACAAATCATAGTCTACTTTTATTCCTGTATCTCAAGCACAAGCAATAAATTAAAATATTTTTATTATATTTGAATATAATAATTAGATAAATAACAAGTAGAATGCTTTCAGTTTTTGAAATTTTATGTTTGAAAAACTAATCTTCCTATAGTTTTCGATGAATCTTACATGATTGTAATATATTATGTTTCCATTATGGTTAATTTTAGTAGTTTTTAATCTTTTTATTGATATAGGAAATATACCCATACTTATACAAATATGATCGTTTTCATTAACATAAGATATAACTAGTTTTTTTAGAGCTTCCTTGGTGGCTCAGTGGTAAAGAATCCACCTGCAATGCAGGAGACCCAGGTTCAATACCTGGGTCAGAAAGATCACACGGAGAAAGAAATAGCAAATCATTCCAATATTCTTCCTTGGAAAATCCCATGGACAGTGGAGCATGGCAAACTGTAATTCATGGGGTCTAAAGAGTTGGACACGACTTAGCGACAGAGCACAAGCACGATACTCATTTTTTAGTTCTTTTTCTGTGCTACTCTCAATTATTTGTATAACAGCATTTGTTACTAAAATTTATCTAAATGTATTTCCTACAGTTATTAAAATATTCCAGGCTTTTAAATTATCTATCCTTGCATTGCACTCTAATATCATAACTCATTTAACACTTCTATTTCTTGTCTTCTTGCTTCAGTATTAACTCTGTTTTATATCTTTATATCCATTATAATAATACAACACACAGAGAAACAAATAATTCATTTTGAGAACATCTATTCAGAAAATTGCTACATCTTTGAACTCCAAAACAAAATCATATATTTGATGCAATAATATAAAAGCTATGCTGAGATATTTAACATTTACTCCAAGAGGTGTTTTTCATTTTTATTTATTCTTTGCAGAGGAAAAAAAAACTTTCAATCGCATTTTAAACAAAATACTTATTTAACCAGTACACCGAATATTATGAAAGAGGAATATATTACTTCTGAACAAACAAGTCTATCATTAGGTTTTAAATGAAAAAGAAAAAAGGATGGTGAAAACAACTTTTAAAAACTTTAGATTTGAATATCGAATACATGTTGCTTCCTAATCCCTCTCACTATTATCTGACCAATTTTTATTTTTTGGACAACATTTAAGTCATATAAGAAAAGCAGAGTGGAACTTATAGGTAGGAGATAAAAATGAAGTGAGAAGTTGGCAACTCAAGATTTGATAGTCATCACTGAATATCCAAGTCCATAGTATTGAAACAATTTACAACTGACAGACATAGATGTTGCCATAATGGTGAGGGGGAAATACTAATGATGGGTAGGATGCAATGTAGTTATCAGAAACTCTTACAAGCTATTTTGCCTTTAGAATGTCAGAGCAATTAGAAAGATGAGTACATTAAAACATGTGTTACAAATTTTTAACGTGTCCAAAGCTTTATTTTTTGTCAGATTAGTGTTAACATATCTATCTTACCAAATTTTGTTCTACAACTGAGAACTCAGTACACACATAGTGGTTGTCTGTCAAACCAGCTATAAGAAAATGTGCAAAACAGAAAAAAGAAAACAAGGTTGATGCAGGTAATACATTAATATTCTCCAAACTGAAATATGAGAATGATATTTTTTTGTACTAAATATTACATGAAGTGTTTATTGAAAAGCACTGGACATATAAGAAACTGTTGAATATAGAGTATTATTCTATCATCAGTGAAATTATCTGTAAATGAAGACATTGTAGACTTCAAAGAAGAGAAGGAAATGTACAGGAGTTTCTGACTCAGAAGTTATATATAATTATTACATTGGGTCTGTGTGTGTTTGTGTGTGTGTGTTAGTCACTCAGTCATATCTGACTCTTTGTAACCCCATAGACTGTAGCCCACCAGATTCCTCTGTCCATGGAATTCTCCAGGCAAGAATACTGGAGTGGGTTTCCATTTCCTCTTCTAGGGGATCTTCTTGACCCAGGAAGTGGACCTGGGTCTCCCACTTAGCAGGCATATTCTTTACAGCTTGAGCTACCTGGGAAACCCATTACATAGTGGCACAATGCCAAAACATTAATTGTTCATTGGATGTTTAGCTCCTGGAGACCTATGGCTATGGCTTGTCACTATTTAAACCCCTACTGATACCCAACAGATAAAAACACTATCCAAAAAGCCAACTGATTTACTAATTCAAAGTTGATAAGTACAAAGTAAATTACCATTTTCTAAAGCAATGTTAAAAATTTTGTTTAGTAATTTTCTAAATTCCATATATATGTGTCAGTATACTGTTTTGGTCTTTATCTTTCTGGCTTACTTCACTCTGTATAATGGGCTCCAGTTTCATTCATCTCATTAGAACTGATTCAAATACATTCTTTTTAATGACTGAGTAATATTCCATGGTGTATATGTACCACAGCTTCCTTATCCATTCGTCTGCTGATGGGCATCTAGGCTGCTTCCATGTCCTGGCTATTATAAATAGTGCTGCGATGAACATTGGGGTGCACGTGTCTCTTTCAGATCTGGTTTCCTCGGTGTGTATGCCCAGAAGTGGGATTGCTAGGTCAGATGGCAGTTCTAATTCTAGTTTTTTAACAAATCTCCACACTGTTCTCCATAGCAGCTGTATTAGTTTGCATTCCCACCAACAGTGTAAGAGGGTTCCCTTTTCTCCACACCCTCTCCAGCATTTATTGCTTGTAGACTTTTAAGTTATGGAGCTTATCTGGTGGCTCAGCAGTAAAACAATCCACTTGCCAATATGGGAGACACGGGTTTGATCCCTGGGTTGTGTAGATCCCCTGGGGAAGGAGATGGTTAACCCACTCCAGTGTTCTTGCCTGGGAAATCCCATGGACAGTGGAGCCTGGTGGGCTATAGTCCCTGGTGTCTCAAAAGAATCAAACATGACTCAGCGACTAGTAGCATCAACAATAGCAATTTTAAATTATAGGAGTCAGTAATGATATTATTAAAAGTCATTATTAGGAAACATTCTTTAAGAATTTGTTAGGGCCAGGACATTTTTGATTGCAGGAAACAGCTGAAAAATTTTAGAAGGACTAAACTTTTAGCAATCTCAACACTGTGAAAAATATTCCTCTTCAGCTGTAGAAGGACCTCACAAATTTTTCACACTTTTTTTTCCCCCTTAAAAACAAATAAATTCCCTCCTGGAAGCATTCTGTCACTCCTCACTTTATCTAAATTGGATGCCAATTTAATTTTGACTTTTGAGGCTGAAAGAGAATACTTTAGTTATTATATTAATTGGCAATATGATTAACTTCATTCTCCCTATCACTACATGAGATACTTTCCTAAGTAATTATATTTTGCTTTTTCTCCATAATGTAAAGTATTATGCTGGATCAATTTTTGTGACATGAGAACTCAACTTTTCATAGCTCACACTTGCTTTTTCTTGCTTTATTGGGAGATTTAGGTGTGTATGAAAGTGAAAATGTTTTGAATGCCTATACATCAAAAATCATTTAATTGCCTGCTTTGAACTAGTTGTAAACTCTCCCAAACTCCTTATTTATTCATTTATTTGCATAAATCCCATCTAACTCTTGTCAAGTTCAGTTAATCTTTTAAAACTTTCATCTGTACTTCAATTATTACAACTTTACTGGTATTTTTATGATCAGTGATTTTCTGGTAACACATAATTAAACAACTATACATTACATGTCTTTTAGCATGTTTTAGATAAATGTTACATTTCTTCTACATAATACTCACACTTCCATGTCCTACATAGAAAGTGGCAGCTAATCTGCTAGTGGAAGTGAGAGGTAAAAGACACCAACACTGCTGAAAATATATATTTCTGAGTTTCAATAAAGTGAAGGATGTCTCTTGATAAAAATATTTTCAGCTATCCCTGTTTAAACAATCTACCAGTCAATCAATCAGAAGATGACACTGTGTCACAGAAATGTCATCTGGGAAACTGTGATATATAACCTTATATCTATTTTAAACATGCATCTTTTTAAATGTCAATATTATTGCCATTATGTCTTAGAAAAACATACAGAAAAGCAAACAAAAAACAAGTGTGATTTATTTTTGAACAACAAAGAAAAAATAAATGTTCAAGTGATGAGTAATAACTTCAAACCATAAACAATACGTATAGTAGCTCTTATTGAATTAAAATATTTCCTTTAGCAAGATTTTGACCCATAATAATGGTTAGTGCATATCTGACTCTTTAATGCAAAATTTTGACTCTTAGGAAACATTGAGATATCTCAGTGAATTAAAAAGAAAACTAACTCTTCCATATATATGTATGCATATGTATATATGATATATATAAGCCTACAACATTATACCCATGCATTCAAAGATATAGCATATATATTTTTATATGTTTATGTTCATACATATTAATTTTAATAATGATAAATTCAAACCTATTATGTCAGAAAGTGACTGATATTTGATGTAACTCTTTAAAAATCATTATTAAAGTAGGGTGAAATATTTATTAATAAGACCAGAAGAAGACTGGAGAATTTTCTTAAATTATATGACAATGTATCTGATATTTAGGAATAAGAATAAACTCAGTATCAATCTGTGCACTGATATGATGCACACATAATGGAACCTCACAGAACAGTTTATGTTATGATGATGTAATTCATTGCATAATTTCTTGGAACTAACGTAATTTCCCAGAACTGACAGATATCAATACTACTCCCCAGTAACTTTTTAGATTAAATAAGTATCAGATGTCCATCTCATAATGTTATGAAAGAAACAAGAACATGCTTATAATTATACACTACATCTTATTTAATCATTTACACTGTTAAAATTGTAGTAGTTTTGAAAATTGCCTACACCAGCATCAACACAGTTGACTTATGGTGTAAACTACAATGGCAAGTAAAATGTATTCATTTTTCCAGGTCACAGGATTTAGCAGTTCGTGCATTTGTAGATTAGACCCCTCAACAGTCCTATGATGACAGTGAACTGAGAATAGAGTCTCCTTTTACCAAGATTAGAGATCTGCCTGTTTAATGCTTTCCTTATGAAGCGTCAGAAAGCACAGTCAGTGACATATCTAAGCAAAGTCTGACTGTTAAAGATGAAGGCATTCACACAATTAATGAATTAATGAAAAACATGTGATCTAGTTTATAACCTAGTAAAATATATATTTTTTAGTTCTTTGTATATTTTTTTGGTTTTATTTTTGATTGGAGGATAACTAGTTTACAATGTTGTGTTGATTTCTGCCACACAAAAATGTGAATCAGCCATAAGTATACAAATATCCTCTCCCTGTTGAACCTCCCTCCCACCTCCCCAGCTCACCCCTCTAGGTCATCACAGAGGACCAGGCTGAGCTCCCTGCTTTTTACAGCAACTTCCCACTAGCTATTTTGCACATCGTAGTGAATATATGTCAATGCTACTCTCTTAAAATAGTTTTTCTTCTTCGGTCTTATTGTTGTATTGCTTATCCTGTTCACAGCCCAAATTGTCTCATTGTTCATACTGTCTGCACTGTTTGCTTACCCAGAGTAGACAAGGCATGCGCTAAGAGCCTGGAAGGATACTGGAGGAGTTGTAGGAACTGCAGGCGCATTTATTCTCTCCCGGCTGGCGCGGCAGCCATAACACAGCCTTTCTCCTGGCTGATGCAGCAGCAGCAGCATCAGTAGCCACAGTAGACCATAACAGAGCCATAACATAACGTCATATAATATAACCATGGCGTTGCTCCAGTGTAGGCCCAATGCAGCAGCAGCCAGGGGTTTCACGGTGAGGCTCATACAGGGGTACCGCACATAGTTGAGATCACTATGGTACCTGCGACCAAGCGTGTACCTCGTGATGCACATGCGCAGTGCTGTAAGTGATCTCAACTTTTACATAATCACTATTTACAAAACGTGGGGCAAGAGTGAGAGGCCGTGGAGCAAGAGAGCCTGACCATGGCATCTTGGCTAATTTTCTCTTTCCTTACAGTTTTTTAGTTGCTAAGTCATGTCTGACTCTTTGTGACCCCATGAATTTCAGCATACAAGTCTTCCCTCGCCTTCACTGTTTCATGGAATTTGCTCAGATTCATGTCCATTGAGTTGGTGATGCCATCCAACCATGTCATCTTCTGTCACCCCCTTCTCCTCCTTTCCTCATTCTTTTCTGGTACCAGAGTCTTTTCCAATGAGTCGTCACTTCACATTAGGTGGTCAAAATATTGGAGCATCAGCTTCAGCATCAGTCCTTCCAATGAATATTCAGGGTTGATTTCCTTTAGGATTTACTGGCTTGATCTTCTTCCTGTCCAAGGGACTCTCAAGAGTCTTCTCCAGCACCACAATTTGAAAGTATCAATTCTTCAGTGCTCAGACTTCTTTATGGTCCAACTCTCACATCTGTACATGACTACACAGAAAAACTATAGCTTTGACTATACAGACCTTTGTCAGTAAAGTGATGTCTCTGCTTTTTAATATGCTGTCTAGGTTTCTTTCTCTACATCCTCTAATTACTGCACAACAATTATATTGACTAAAAACACAAAAAACTGCCTCTCTCTCTTTCCTGTCTCACTCTCTCACCTCTATAACCTGCCCATGAATAGACCTATGCAGTTTCTCTCCCCATACAGTTTCTCTTTTGGAGGTTCTTTCTATTCTCTGATGTGACAATCCTCTGCAATTGTCTAGTAGATGCTCTCTTAGCTGCTACTCTTTAGAACTGGGCAATAGTGAGAAAGCAAAGAAACTTTATTAGAATTCAAGGAAGAAAAGCTAGGACTACTTATATATCAATTTCAAGTCTACTATTTATGTGAATGACATAAGTTAACATATGTGAATAACAACAAATATATAATGGTGTATTTTAAATGAAGGAAGACTCAGTGGTAATAAATGAAATGCTTTACCAAAAGATAATAAACTTCAAACTCCAAATTTATATATATTTTTAATATTTTTTTTGGTTAAACGTTACACAAAACATACTGCTTTAATCATAGTTGACTGTACAGTTCAATGGCACTACATATACACACTTTGTTGTACAACTCTCACCATCACCCATCTCCCAAATTTTTCACCTTCCTAAAGTGAAACTCTCTCCTTATTTAGCACTAGCTCCCTATCCCCCTTCACAACCTCCCCCTCCCCAGAATAAACAGTATTTGGCTACACCTAATCAATAACCTCAGATATGCAGATGACACCACCCTTATGGCAGAGAGTGAAGAGGAAGTAAAAAGCCTCTTGATGAAAGTGAAAGAGGAGAGTGAAAAAGTAGACTTAAAGCTCAACATTCAGAAAACTAAGATCATGGCATCTGGTCCCATCACTTCATGGCAAATAGATGGGGAAACAGTGGAAACAGTGTCAGACTTTATTATTTTGGACTACAGATGGTGATTGTGGCCATGAAATTAAAAGACCTTTACTCCTTGGAAGGAAAGTTATGACCAACCTGGATAGCATATTAAAAAGCAGAGACATTACTTTGCCAACAAAGGTCCGTCTGGTCAAGGTTATGGTTTTTCCAGTGGTCATGTATGGATGTGAGAGCTGGACTGTGGAGAAAGCTGAGCACTGAAAAATTGATGCTTTTGAACTGTGGTGTTGGAGAAGACTCTTGAGAGTTGCTTGGACTGCAAGGAGATCCAACCAGTCCATCCTAAAGGAGATCAGTTTCATTAAAACTTGTACCAATTGATGGAAGTCAGATATTGTTTCCTTAGTGTTCATCTGAATACTAAGTTCCTCATTCTCCTAGTTCTAGCTATGTTATATTTCATTTAGTTATTCAGAGATGCTATGATCTATCCCACCTCAGGGCCATTTTTTTTCTCTTCTCACACACACACACACACACACACACACACACACACATGAGGTATTGCTCAGTCATGTCTGAATCTGTGTGTCCTCATGGATTGTAAAGTCCATGGAATTCTCTAGGCCAGAATACTGGAATGGGTAGCTATTCCCTTCCCCAGGGAATCTTCCCAACCCGAGAATCAAACCCAGGTCTCCCACATTGCAGCAGATTCTTTACCATCTGAGCCACCAGGAGAGCCCTTTCCTTCTCTACATCACCTCAGAAAATATAATATATGCTGAAGATTTTTCTCTTTCTTATATGGACTAGACTTTTCTCCTGCTCAATTTCACCTTTTCTTGGACTTCTGTTTTCAATGATGTCTTCTGCAACATGTGGGTCTTCTTACCATGTCAGACTTTTCTTCATAGATAGAGGGGACAGCATGTAAAAACCTAGTTTTACCTTAGAGAGAAAGGAAAGAAAAAGGCCTTTCAGACTGCTTAGGAGTTTGCCTTAGGCCTTTCCCAAGAGTGAGTAAAAATATCCTGTAGCCAAGACAGTTCACCAGTGGATTCTCACTGTTTTTAGTATGTGATTCAAAATAATTCAGAACATATGGAACACACCCCTTGGAAATCCCCAGAAAAGAAGTAATAACTTATTGAAGTCAGCTAAGATTTTCTTTTGCCATTTCTTTATTTTTCTGCACATTCCCATTCACAACATCCTTTGTGCAATATTTCTTTAACAAGACTTACTTTTTAGTTGATTGGATAGTTATGGTTTAAGGTCTTTTTGATTTATGTGACTCAGATGGTTATTCTAACTTTATTTACCTATGTACAGTGGCTTTTCATTTATTTATTTATTTTTTAACTTTTCAAAACATTCCATTACATATGCTATGACATTTTTTTCTTGTCTTCTCAAACTTTTATTCATCAGTTCATTGTCTGACTTGCCTCCTTCGGCTTAAAACTCTCAATTCCATTCTCTGAAAGGAAAAAAAAAAATAAGTAAAGGGAAATATTAGAAAATGGAAATTTAAAAATAAATGTGACATTTGCAGCTGTATAAATATTAAAACTAAAGTGACATTTAAGGGTATAAATACTTTTCAGAAATTGGTAATTTTATGTCTTCATTTCAAGCCCACTGACATCAGACTGTGATGCTTTGATGCTTTACTAGATCAGTGGCCTGCCTATAAAGACTTTAAAACATATGGAAATAAGTAATCTCCAGGACTCGGTCCATGGTTCCTGGGGAGTAGTGGGAAGCCAGCATGAAGATAGGACTAGAGGTGGGTAATGTGAAAACTATCAGAGGAAAAAAAAATCCTTTACTATGAAACTGAATATTAAACAATGCTCTAAAATGTTGTTTATAGATAATAATAAGAAAGATAAAAGCATCTTGATATTAGATGTTGAAGTGATCAGAAAGCTCCTGAGTCTTACGTTGTTTTGCACTTTCCATCATGAATGCCAGCCTCTGCTAGTGCATAATGCATGTGTTACATCTAAAAAGCCAGGCATAAAGCCAATATTAGTTGTCAAACTGTAGTCATTCATATTTCTCCTAATATTTATTTTTATCTCTGACTAGCACTCCCCATCCTGCTGGTGTAGCTTGTATGTTTGCATAAGAACTTCCCCAAATCATTCTCCTTCAAAACACAGTATAATTAAACTGATGGAAATTAAACTCCATCAGTAAGTATCACATAGACATCATCTTGCTACCAATATTATAAAAGCAAATATGAACTATAACTTCTGCTATGACTGTTTAATCCCTCTTCCAATATAGTGATTCTCTTAGTTGCCATATCCATTGCTTTGCAAACAATGAATGGATTACTTAATGTATACATTTTCCTCATATGTTACTTTTCCAAATTAGGTACAAATATTAACTAATTGGGTACAATTGTTAAGGGTATAACATTTTATTTGCTTTATGAATAATATATCTATAATTCAACATAATGAGCATTAAAAGCATAAATGAGTTTAATTTAAAAAATTACCTCTAAACCCAGTAAAAGAAAGAAATGTCTATCAAATAGAGAAATGTAAAATATATAAAATATTTTCTCCAATAAATGTCATATTTTTATTCTTTTCTATAAATATAAAATTATATTCAATATAATTAATCTCTTTTACAAAATCAACCTGCTTACATAGCTAGCGTTCTGTGTAAGCAAGGTTAAATTTAGCAGCAATTCTGGTTAATCACAAGTAATTATATTTTGCATCTGCCCCCACACTTGTAAACTTATAAAATGACATGTTCAAAGTCTTTCTTGTTATTGAAAGTATATAGAAATGTGTATTTTCAGATTGTCCTAAAGAGTTTGTAATAGAAAAGTCTTTTTGTTCACAAATGATTACATGATGCGTTTTTGAAACATATTCTAGACTTAGGCCTCTTTTCTATCTTCTTAAAGTTTTCATATGTTTCATTTTTATTCTCATGATGTTTATCTGTGCCTCCTTTTTGTCTTGTTACAAATTATTTTCGAATCTGTATCTGTATTACTGAGCAAGAATTTATTCAGCATTTTCTATATACTATCTAATATTTGCAGCCATGAAATTAAAAGACACTCTTTGGAAAGAAAGTTATGGCCAACCTAGGTAGCATATTTAAAAGCAGAAATATTACTTTGCCAACAAAGGTCCATCTAGTCAAGGCTATGGTTTTACCAGTAGTCATGTATGGATGTGAGAGTTGGACCGTGAAGAAAGCTGAGCGCCGAAGAATTGATGCTTTTGAACTGTGGTGTTGGAGAAGACTCTTAAGAGTCGCTTGGACTGCAAGGAGATCCAACCAGTCCATCCTAAAGGAGGTCAGTCCTGGGTGTTCATTGGAAGGACTAATGCTGAAGCTGACACTCCAATACTTTGTCCACCTCATGCGAAAAGTTGACTCATTGGAAAAGACCCTGATGCTGGGAGGGATTGGGGACAGGAGAAGGAGGGGACAACAGAGGATGAAATGGCTGGATGGCGTCACCAACTCGATGAACATGGGTTTGGGTGGACTCCAGGAGTTGGTGATGGACAGGGTGGTCTGGCGTGCTGTGATTCATGGGGTCGCAAAGAGTCGGACACGACTGAGGGACTGAACTGACTGACTGACTGACCTACTATTTAGTTTTCTAAGCAGTATGAAATATAACTTCTCCACTCCTTTCTGGAAACAAACAAATACTAGTATGTTAATTAATAACACCCTCCACCTCTTTTTTTCTTACATGACCACACATTTAGCAGTTATCTGTCCACACTATAACAGCATATCTCATCTGACAAACAGTTCTCTGTTTAGGGGCTATCTTGTGTGCACTGTATTATGTTTAGCAAGATTCCTGGCCTCTATCCAACAGATATCAATAGCACCCTTTTTTCTGCACAATTGTGACAACCAAAAATGTCTCCCAACTTTGGCAAATGTCCTTTGAGAAGGTAAATCAACCCCATTTGAGAACCTGTTCTATAACACATCCTGGCTAATGTCCAAAGTGCTCTTAACTCTCTAAGCTCTTGTTTCTATTGAGCCACATGTTTCTTCCCATGGTGACTTACATGCTTAGCAAGAGGAAGCTAGTTTTGTTCCCAAATCTGTTCACATCTATTTCCAATTGTGTGATTTAATTAAATAAGTTAACATCTAAAATTATTAAGAGTTTCTACTAAGAAAATTGCCTTCTTTGAAAGTAATAAAAGTCAGCTTGTGTGTGCTAAGTCATTTCAGTCATGTCCAACTCTGTGTAACCCTATGGACTATAACCTCCCAGGCTCCTTTGTCCATGGTATTCTTCAGGCAAGAATACTGGAGTGGGTTGCCATGTACTCCTCCAGGGGCTCTTCCTGACTTAGGGATCGAACCCGCATCTCATGTCTCCTGAACTGGGAGGTGAGTTCTTTACCACTAATGCCACCTGGAAGGTCCAAAAGTCAGTATGTGCTGTGCTGTGCATAGTCACTTTAATCATCTGACTCTGTGCAGTCCCATGGACTGCAGCCCACCAGGCTACTCTATAATGACTGTCAAAATGGTGTTAAAAAATATAAGATGTGATTGAGGGAAACAGTTATGAAACTCATGAAGGAATATGAGACCAAATTATTTTTTGAATGTACCAAAATTCTCTCCTCATTTTGAAAAAATAAAATTGGTTGCTAAAAAGTAATCTGAGTATTCAATGGAACTCCAATGAGTATAGTCTCTGATGCTCAAAGTCTGGTCAATATTAAATGAATGGAACATCTGTGTACATTTATAAGAAAAATTAAATATGCATCTTTTTATTAGAAATTATAAACTTAACCCAACTTTTAATTTTATCATCTAATTAGTCTTCTTTAAAAAAGCATTTAAATAGAATGTTTTAATGACTTTAGGTCAGCCGAGACTAACTATACTTCATAAAAATCTTTAATTCAAAGAAAATTCTGGAGATTACTCAATTGAAAAAAGAATAAAATGAAATGAATGGATGAGAAAGGAGATTTAGATTTTACTGGGAAATTTAGGAAAAGATGAGAACCTTTAAGCATTTGCTCTCCAGAGGAGGCAAACCTTCAGTTCAGTCAGTTCAGTCACTCAATCATGTCCAACTCTTTGTAAACCTATAGATTGCAGCATGCCAGGCTTCCCTGTCTATCACCAACTCCTGGAGCCTGCTCAGACTCATGTCCATTGAGTCAGTGATGCCATCCAACCATCTCATCCTCTGTCATCCCCTTCTGCTCCCACCTTCAATCGTTCCCAGCATCAGCGTCTTTTTCCAATGAATCAGTTCTTCACATCAGGTGGCCAAAGTTTTGGAGTTTCAGCTTCAGCATCAGTCCTTCCAAATATTTGGGAATGATTTCCTTTAGGATTGACTGGTTTGATCTCCTTGCTGTCCAAGGAACTCTCAAGAATCTTCTCTAACACCACAGTTCAAAAGCATCAATTCTTCTATGCTCAGCTTTCTTTATAGTTCAACTCTCATAGTTTTGTTTTGTTTTTTCCTTTTGTACCTTCTTCCAAATATACAAATTTAACCTAAATCTTTGAAAATTTAAATGATAGATAAAATATCTACCTTTCTGCCTTTATCACTACATTTCCATGCATATGTATCTCTATAGAAGGTTATAATGTAGCTACATGCATAAATATACAAGCCTTCTCAATATCACTTTTTCTCCTTTTTCCGTATATCAATGTGTGTTGTAGCATATTTCTTTGTGTGTATGCATGCTTATTTGTAATTTATATTACAAAATGTAGTATATATCACCAGTGGTTCAGACAGTAAAGAACCTGCCTGCAATGCGGTAGACTTGAGTTTGATCCCTGGGTTGGGAAGATCCCCTGGAGATGGGAATCGCAACTTGCTCCAGTAGTCTGGAGAATTCCATGGACAGAAGAGCCTGGCAGGCTATAATCCATGGGGTCGCAAAGAGCCAGACACGACTAAGTGAATAACACTTTCACTTGTAATGCATTCAGTTAGTAAATCATGTCTGACTTTGCAACCCCATGGACTGCAGTTTGCCAGGCTTCCCTGTTCTTCAACATCTTCCAGAGTTTGATTATGTTCATGTACACTGAGTTGGTGATGCTATCTAGCCATCTCATCATCTGCTGCCCCCTTTTCCTTTTGCCTTCAAACTTTCCTAACACTAGGGGCTTTTCCAGTGAGACTGTTAATTATTAAAAGAAATAGAATTTATAAATGTCCCTACTATAAATATATTTAGCAATTATAATATATATTATTTATACATCATTATAACTACATACTATACAATATATTAATTATATATGGTATATAAATTAATACTTACTATTTTATGTAGATGTTATATATGTAACATGCTTTCTCCTACTGAGAAATTTTTTAGGTTACAATACTCACCTTTCCACATAATCCTCAAGTATCAATCTTTGTTCATAGGTAAATTACTTCTGTTCTAGAGATTCCTAGAATTTAAATTACAAGAGTTACAGGCTGCCTATCTGACTCTTTATAGCCCCAGTCTTGTCCAATGCATGACCATGCTTCTCTTTCAGTGTTGGCTTCCAGTTAGAATATAACATAAGGGCAGAAATACAGTACAAGCCCAGGAAGTGAGGAGGCCTTGAAATAGAATAACAGCATTAGGGAAGCCTCCATACTCTCCTGTTCCTCTGTCACTCTACAACTTAAAAGGTGACAGTACACAGAGATATTAAAAAAAACACCCTCTCCCCCAGTAAGTCTGGTCTGTCAGCTGCAAAGGTCACATTCAGTTCCTGTCGGCATATTCAATTCCCTCTGAGGTCTTGTATTTCACCAGTCTGACAAATAAACTAAAAGCCACGCTCAGATTAAACAGTTCCCAATGCTGCCATCCCACTCAGCGGCCTTGCTGTTTGGGAAGCACATTGCCTTTGACTGATGCCCTGGACCACTTCCAGGAATCTTTTGATGTTTCTGCCTCCAGGGAACCACCACCACTTGTAATGAAGCAGCCTTGCTTCACCCTGCCCTGCTCATGTGTGCCTTTTAATTAGCCCAGGGTCATACACTCTGTTAGATAACATAGTGCATTTCTCACATTATGAGATGTAAAATCCCAAATTGTCAAATAAGGGAACTAATGATCTTTGAACTAAACAGACTGGCATCTTTGTTTTGAGCAGGATATACCAGTAACCATCTGGGGTTATTTTAAAGCCTTCATCTGTCTTCTCAGCAGCTTCAATTTAACAATATTAATGCTAGGTGGTTCTTATTTTAGTTTCATTCTTATCAAACCAAGAGCAAAGGTTAATTCCTTTTCTGGCCTTTGTGCTTTGGCAAGTGAACATGCTGAATATTAAATGAATAAAAATGACTAATCATTGCCTTTCTTTATATATTTAGAGAGAGTTACCCTGTGAACAAATATTACGACCTTTCTTTTCTTTTAATAGAACCATTAATAACACTAGGTAAAATGAAAGTATACATTAATGCAATGTTTTTTCTTCATGCTAATTATGTTGTCAGCTTTTTGTCTGAGTATATAACTGGTTCTAGCAGCAGCCTATATTGCAGTGTTTAAGTGTCCTGTGTTAGAATTTTGTTTATGGTGGCCTTGAAAAGGACACAGATTTGGTAGCTGGATTCATTGGTCAAATAGCTTAATATAAAAATTTGCCAATGGAGGACTCCTTGGCCATGGATAGCTATTAAAGAACAAATAGTAATAAGTCAAGATTTAAGTGTGGGATGGGTGAAAGGGAAGAGCTGTTAACTCTAAAGAAAGTTTATAGGTAGCAGCCTCATTTTTAAACTGATGAAATAGTCCAGTTATTTGCAAATTTGAGAACACTTGTTACTGAAAATACATTTGGGTACCTAACTTTGTGAAAAACTGCAACAAATATCTTGTATGGTTAGTTTGGGTGATTAATTTGTTCATAAAATAACTAATGAATCTAAGAAAGAATTGGAAAATTTCATTCAAGTCAAATTTGAAGATTATGACCCAGGAAGAGCATCTCTCAGGCTGATGTTTGGCAGAAACCAAGACAATATTGAAAAGCAATATTACTTCAATTAAAAATAAATGAAAAAAAAAAAAAGAAAAGAAAGCTCGGAGAACCCTTTATATATGCTAGATGTCAGGACACTTTTTTTTTTTTTTTTTGAGAGACAAGGATATACATTAAATGATGTGTTATTGACAGTTTACATAATTCAGGCTTCAGGTGGGTCATGTGACCTTTTACAAGCTCAAAAGGAAATGTTATCTTTTAAGGAGCTGTCTTGTTGGTGCTAGGAGAATGTTGCTGCTTGTGGCTGGGTGGGTATTCGTGCTGATGGGGGGGGGTTTGGTTGATGCACAATGCAGATACACAGTGCACAGTGGGAGTGGACAGGTGGCCAAGGGGCAGAGATGAATTTTTACATTTTTTTTGTTTTGACATAAACATGAATTTATTTTATAACTGGTACCCCAAACACAAATATAAATATAATAATATCTTTAGTAGTATTTCAATCAACATCTTCATCTCTATGATAACAACAGAATATGTGTGTGTGTAATCACACAAGGGAAAAATGATATCATGTGTAATTCTGTCAGATAATGAATGACCAAGATGACTTATAGTTTCCCTGAGCTGGACAATACTTTGCACAGGCTTCCAAAGTCTTATTCTCTCCCTGTTCTCCCCTTCCTGAGAGTGTTACCTTTAGAAAACTTGTCTTTGTACATTCTGTCTTTGTCCTTTTAAGATGTAAATCTCCTACAACCCAGAAATGTCCTTCTCCTGTCCCTGCACATCATCCCTTTGAAATACCATCAAAAAGAAAGACAATGCCTCCTCCTCCTGGTCTCTAGGATTGGTAGGAGCCAAATTTTGATAAGCTACATTTCACAAATAAGATATTCTAATCATACTCATCTCATAACTCAGCTGGTGAAGAATCTGCCTGCAATGCAGGAAACCCTGGTTCAATTCCTGGTTCAATTCCTTGTCCTCCAGTACTTTTCCATTAGCTCACAAATGTTTAAAACAAATGTTGACCCCTATTGCAATAGTCTTGATGAAGTTTTCTTTGCTGTTTTTAACATATGGCTGAAGCAATTTTTATTTTACATTAAGTAACATATTCTGACTCTGGGACTGTGGATCCTCATATTGTAATTAAGGACCTAATCCTCAATTACTGTTTTTAACAATAAGTGCCTCTTGTATTTATTTAAAAACACATAAGGTGTTCTATTGGGCAGGGCCTAATAATAGAAATCCATAGTCCTGATCACCAGGAGGAATATTTCTGCTGTGTAAAATATAAATTTTCTTCTTCTAGTTGTTAGGGGCTATTCAGTCATGAGAAAGGTGACTCCAATCAGTTCATTCTCTTTTGGAATTAGAATAAGTGCATTCTCAATTAGATCATCTTTAAAGGTTCCTTTTACTATAAGATATTTTAAACATAAATTATAAAACAGATGGTATAAAATCTGACCTCAGAGTTTCATTATTAATTTGTTACTTTTCTATTAGCTCAATGCAATTGAAAATATATACTGTATGAATATTTATGAAAGTTTTAGAAGATGGATAATATTTAACACATTCAATCAATTCATCTTTAATTAATAAATTCAAATTTATTTTAAATATGTATGTTTAAATTCTTACATATTACTCATAGTGTAAGCCATCAGAAATAATGAATCCTGCATTTTCTTTATGTCTGTCAAATGTGACTCCAGAGATTCTGAAAAAGATTCTAAAACACATATTTAAGTATAGGTCCATCCACATGAATGCGTAAGGTTAAAATTCAATAAGGTCTTATGACAACAGTTATAACTGAGTGCTTCTGTGCATAATATGATAAGTAAGACTACTTTCAGTAAGTGTTACATTGTCTGGCTACCTAGTATCTTATCTTTTTAGAGTCATTGAAGAACACTCCATGGAGGGCACATTTTAGTCTCTGAAACTAATAATAAAAGATAGGGGGCACAGAAGCAATCTGAGCTCTTTGTTTAAAAAAAATCCTTTATCTAGAATGTAATAAATTATAAACTACTCAATATTTCAGCATGTAATATATTCTAATAAATAGCTGTATTGGAAAAGAGAGCTTAAGACTACTAAATGTTATTAACTAATGTTGTTACATCTGGTCCCATCACTTTGTGGGAAATAGATAGGAAAACAGTGGAAACAGTGTCAAACTTTATTTTGGGGGGCTCCAAAATCACTGCAGATGGTGATTGCAGCCATGAAATTAAAAGACGATTACTCCTTGGAAGGAAAGTTATGACCAACCTAGATAGCATATTAAAAAGCAGAGACATTACTTTGTCAACAAAGGTCCATCTAGTCAAGGCTATGGTTTTTCCAGTAGTCATGTATGGATGTGAGAGTTGGACTATGAAGAAAGCTGAGTACCGAAAAATTGATGCTTCTGAACTATGGTGTTGGAGAAGACTCTTGAGAGTCCCTTGGCCTGTAAGGAGATCCAACCATTCCATCCTAAAGGAGATCAGTCCTGGGTGTTCATTGGAAGGACTGATGCTGAAGCTGAAACTCCAGTACTTTGGGCACCTCATGCAAAGAGTTGACTCATTGGAAAAAGACCCTGATGCTGGGAGGGATTGGGGGCAAGAGGAGAAGGGGATGACAGAAGATGAGATGGCTGGATGGAATCACCGTCTTGATGGACATGAGTCTGAATAAATTCCGGGAGTTGGTGATGGACAGGGAGGCCTGGCATGCTGCGATTCATGGGGTTGCAAAGAGTTGGACACGACTGAGCAACTGGACTGAACTGAATACTGTTAAACATTTCCAAGTCTCTTTTTTTAGAAGGGAAAAGAGGATGACAGAAACATTATAAACACATACTAGGATGCTCCCATCCCAATTTCACTGGAAATTTTCTCTTTATTTTTAGATTAGTTCAGAAACAGACCTTGAAGTAAAGATCTCCATGAAATTCAGTTATTTTGTTGGTGAAGGACATCTGATGCGAGCAGTAAGGAAAAGAGACATCAAGAGAATGCACTTTATAAAGTTGTGTTCTGTTATCACAAATACAATTTTGTGTGATTTTATCTTAATCTGCTACAGTAGAATACATAACTCAGTGATTCCCTGAGGAGTGAGGTAGTTGAGGTATTTGTCAGCCAACTCCCACCTATAATTGATTGGGTGCTGCTGGGTAAGGGGTGTTATAAATTACCTTCAAGGTGAATATCTGGCAAGGGAAACTCTCAGGCAACATTCCTTTCTGCTCAAGTCAGAAATGGCCCCAAACTTCTTCCCAGTACTACCATTCCAGCAGCCACTATTAGTATGTTGGACTTTAAGTCATTAACTTAAAATAAGTACATTGATTCAGTTTCTTACATTTCAAAGACTTTTCACTGAAACACTCTAGGAAAAGTTAAAGGAAAATTTAAATTAATAATCTGAAAAAAAAATCCTTGCTGGTAACTCCATATATTTCAACAATCACCTTTTTTTTTCTTTTTTAATCTTAGAAATTCACATTTAAGATGTAAGTATTTTAAACATTTATTCTATTTTAGCCCAAAATTATTCTATCTGACTTTTATTCAATTGACTTTTAATTGTGCCTTTTTATTTCCTTTGCATCAGTGTTTGAGTACACTGAAATATATATAATCTGTGAGATTAAATAATGGCACTTTCTCCTATCTACCAATCATTTATAGTTATATTAAATAAAAAGAAATTCATCCAAGATGAAAAAATTGGGGAAAAATTATAAAATAGTGAATTAGGGAAGCCAAGGAAGGAAAGATTTTTGAGAAATGAAAAGCCAGCACTATCAAGTGGAATAGAAAGTTCATGTAAGAAGAAGATCAATAAACACTTGCTGTATTTAAAAGTCCCCCAGAGTCCCTAAGGTAAGCTTCTCCCATTCTCTTTTTAAGACACAGCTCTCCAAGGGTCTGGTGTCCTATTCCTGAACTCCAGTACAGCAGTGATAATAACATTATCTCTCATCAGGTCTCTCCCTTGCTTAAAGTCAGCCATGAAGTTATTCAACAGATAGGTGTTGAGGACCTAAAATATTTCCTACACTGATTATCTGTTGAGTAGCAAAATCAAAGATAACTGACTTTCTACTCTCTAAATGGTTACATTTAGAGAAATTAATCAATCAAATTAAGAGTGCATACCAATGTATAGTTACACAATGTGAGGAGTGCTGTGAAAAAAAAAATTTGCTATAATAAACATAACAAACTCAATATACTCTTCTATACTCTTCATCATTTGTTCAGGGTAGGTCTTTCAGCTAAAGCAGCTTTCGACTTGAGATAAAGAATGAATAAGCATTGGGAGAAAAGACTAGGGAAATACCAAGCAAAATAACATCAAAATAAAATGGACAATAGGCAACTTGGGGAACTACATTTACATATCACATTCTCTTTGACTTAGTAAATCTATTTCTAGGGATCTAACAATAACAAACAATTGAATATATGAGTAAAGATTCTGCTACAAGGCTATATGTCATACTTATAGTTTATAATCATAAGAATATAGTATTGTTGTTATTTAGTCACTAAATTGTGGCTGACACTTTTGCGACCCCATGGACTATAGCCTGCCAAGCTCCTCTGTCCATGGGATGTCCCAGGCAAGAACATTGCAGTGTGGTGTCATTTCCTTCTCCAGGGGATCTTCCCGACTAGGGGTTGAGCCCAAGTCTCCTGCGTGGGTTCTTTACCAAAGAGCACCTGGGAAGCCTCATCAATGGATAGGTAGGTGGCGCTAGTGGTTATATATATATATATATATATATATATGTATATATATATATATATATATATAAAACACTTCACTTGAAACTAACACAACATTGAAAGTCAACTATACTTAAACAAAAAAGTAAAAGAAACAAACCAAAAAAAGTCACTTTTTCCTAAGGTTATTAGTGGAACTCTAAAATTTTTCCAAGACAAGGAAAAAGTGTGCACTCAGACCAGACTGGCTTCATGCCATGTGAACATTTATCAGCTAATAAAAATGAAGCACCACATAACTGAAAGCACGTTGACACTGGATATTCTTCCTCCTCGAGGTACACACTGGCGCAAGTCTGCAGGCTCCAGACATCATTGCACGGACTCTCTGCTTCCTTGTGAGAGACTGAACAAGATGGTGCATCCCCGGTCATATGCTGTGGTGCTTCTCACATCAAGACATCATCCGTAATTAGGAGTGGTGATGCAGCGATCCTGATTTTCATGTCAAGCACTGCATGCCTTCGCGCCTAAGTCCTGCCACCTGTTTAAGAAGCTTAGGATACATCTCAGCTATCTTCTTATTGAGTCTCAGAAGAGTCAATTTTTAAAGAGTGACCTCATTGGGAATGAATTTCTGAATATAGTGTAAACATCTAATATTAAAAGACAAGTTGAGTAAGTTTTCTGGAATTCATATGGATAAAAATTTCAGGAACTAAAAGTTATATTCAGGGATTTTAAAAGCATGTAGAATTTGGCTTTTTGATTCTATAAACACTCATATTTCTCATTTTATTTTTTTTCTTTTTTTCTTTTTCAGTGGGTTTTGTCATACATTGACATGAATCAGCCATAGAGTTACACGTATTCCCCATCCCGGTCCCCCATCAGCATGTTTTCACATAGATATAGTCATAGATGAAGATATACTACAATATACCAAGCCACATCTGGCTGGTGGGCCCTGTATAATTTATAGCCTTTTGTGTTGGCTTGGTTGAATATTCTACTTATTTTATAATATCTGGACAATTTTTACCAATTAAATAAATTGAAGTCTGTTATTAAGTAAGTTGCCATATTTATGGAATATTTTTGAATGACAAATACAAATATGTACAATATTTTCTCTTAGATTTCCCTTTAAAGAACTGTTAAAAGTTCAGTCTGGACTGAGTTAGTCACATAAGTTTTTTATGATTTTATTTATTTATTTATTGCCTGTGCTGGTCTTCATTGCCTTGCAGGCTTTTCTCTGGCTGTGGTAAGTGGGGACTTCTCTTTGCAGTGGTTTCTTTGCAGCCAGCAGAGCCCTGGCTCGAGAGCTCATAGACACAATAATTGTGATTCCTGGCTCTAGAGCACAGGCTCGATAGCTGTGGTGCACAGGGCTTAGCTGGGTCTTCCCACATCGCACCAGTGGTAAAGAACATCTCTATCAGTGCAGGAGACATAAGAGATGCGGGTTCAATCCCGGGGTCGGGAAGATTACCTGGAGAGGGCACGGCAACCCATTCCAGTATTCTTGCCTGGAGAATCCCATGGACAGAGGAGCCTGGCAGACTGCAGTCCATAGGATCACACGCAGTCGGACACAAGCAGTCATGGGCTTACCTATTCTGCAGAATGTGGAATGTTCCTGGATCAGGGATCCAACCCGTATCTCCTGCGGTGGCAAGTGGATTCTTTATCGCTGAACTACCAGGGAAGCCCCTGGACTGGTTTAGTCTTATAGTAACTTATTAGTGACTACTCTTCCACTACTTTGTCAGTTTTATTTAGCTTTTAATTTACTGTCTGCTGTATAAATTGACAGCTTGCTTGATAAAGAGTAGGGAAACATGTTTATGATATGAGAATAAGTCAAAAGATTAAGGGGTATTTTATATGTTGTTTAGACATTTGTGACATTGTTAAATAGGTCAGGGAGTAAGTAAAATCAAAGATGATAAATAAATATTAAATTGAGGTTAGTTATTTAGTTATATAGAAAGGTAAGATAACATAATGCGACAAATTAGACAAAATTCTGGATAAGGGACACAGGTTCAAGGAAAAAAAAAATATGTGTGTATATATACAGTAAGTTCAAAAAAAGAAAAGGATTAAAAAAAATCCTAAGGGTTCAAGATGAATATCCTTTTCATGGCCTCAATGTCTTCCCACTCCAATTCAACAAATAAATTTTCCTTAGATTAATTTTTATAAATCACCCCCTTTTGTCACTTAACTCCTCTCAAAGTCTTTGAGTCACTTTCTTAAAAAAAAAAAAAAAAAAAAAAGTCTTTGAGTCACTTTCTATTACCAATAGGCTGAAATTCGACTACATGTTCTAGAATTTATGATTCTTAATAATTTGGTCGCAACCTTTGTTTTTAATTGTAATTATCAATACCAATCAACTAATCAGAAATTGTTATACCATATTTGTCATTAAATCACCCTGTACTCCTACTGCTAAATCTAATCCTCACACTTCAAGAAGAAGTCTGATCTGGATTTCTAAATTCAATATCTTTGAACTTGACCAAAGTGTTGGCGGAAAGCATTTTTAGAGCCATTAAATATTTGAAGGCTTTTATATGTGATACATTTCCCTTTTCCCTTCTCTCAGCGACCTGTGTAAGACTTGCCTTAAGGCAAACAGATTTCTTTATCCAAATAAATACACTCAAAACAGGCCTCATGTACACACTGATTGTACCTGAAATATGGAAATAAATGTTCATTCACCCTTTCTATTTCAAATCCCCTTTTTGGTTAGGGTGCACAGGTGACATAGAGTGTCAGGTGGGTGAAATGGAGAGAAAGTGACTCTAGCGGATTTCTTTGTTTCATGACTGTGATTCAGTGTTACTTTACCAAAAATGTCTCCCCCAAGTGGTATCAAACTTCTACACCAGCATTTTACAATTAATTCTTAGCTATTTATACATATTCAGGGGGAGTGAAGGCTTTCTTACTTGGTTTCCTCTGTTTCTTCTTGTTGCTTAGTGGCTAAGTCGTGTCTGATTCTTTGTGACCCCATGGCCTGTAGCCCACAAGGCTCCCCTGTCCATGCGATTTTCCAAGCAAGAATACAGGAGTGGGTTGCCATTTGCTTTTCCAAGGGATCGTCTTGACCCTGGATTGAACCTGTGTTTCTGTAAAGGGCCCCTCATATTATACCATGGATACTGGGCTTTAACCACATCACACCAAGGCACATTACTGGAAGCGTCTTTTTCTCTACCTAACCATATATTATCCGATATCCAGGGTATGTGAATATTCATCTGTTGCTGTCACCCAACACAATGTTATGTTATCAAGAGAAACCTAAAAACAAAATACTGCAAAGATGGGAATATATTTGATTTGAATGGGATTATTTCCAGTAATGACATCATGTAATTTCCTTGGATTTCTACATTCTCCACATAATTCTTGCTTACTTACTGATAATTATGTTTTCAGTGTTTCCTTTCATGAGCTATGTGTATCAAATCAATAAATATTTTATATAA
Source organism: Muntiacus reevesi (assembly GCF_963930625.1). NCBI lineage: Eukaryota > Metazoa > Chordata > Mammalia > Artiodactyla > Cervidae > Muntiacus > Muntiacus reevesi. Next base: position 22,111,258 of record NC_089262.1, on the reverse strand, counting down.
TAGCCTATTTTTAAATTAGGTTCTATTTTAACAGTTTGAATAAAAGCAGAGCTGGGTGTTCTTTGCTAGTCATTAAGCTGCGGTCTACATCACGACTTTGGTAAAAGATGCATATGTACAATGAGGATATATTAAATACAGTTTTCAGTGGTATAGTATGCAGTTATAGCACATTTAGCAATCTAACATGAACACATGTTATCCACCATTTCATGAATTAATTCATCCTTTCAGAACACGTATATCGAGCATGTAAACCTATGCTCTTTTCACCTCTCCCATAATTAACATTTCCCAGATAATGTGAAAGCCTAAATTCACTTGTCAAAAATTACTTTTTCTCTTTTTCTTTTATTTAGATACTTAAACTTCCTTATATAACTGGAGAGATTAATCACAGTTCATAAATATCATCAACAATCCTCAAGATCATCAAAATCATATTTCCTACCTTAATTTTTTTAAGATGGGGCATAATTCAACACAAATAACTGCCCACGGAAACGGGAAGCAGGGCCGGCAGCATCAGACGGGAGGCGGGCTCTGCGTCCTGTGCTGTGCGCGCGCGGTTGCTCAGTGCTCTCCAGCTCTTGGTGGCGTGGATTATAACACGCCAGGCTCCTCTGGTCATGGGGGTTCTCCAGGCAAGAACAGTGGAGTGGGTTGCCGTGCCCTCCTCAGCAGGCTCTATATTGGTGAGTCAAGAACAGGATGGGGAGTCCTCAGGAAAAATCCGATTTCTGGTTGACAAGACTGAGCCTAAAAGCTGTCCAGAAAGGCAAGTGGGCTGGAGAAGTAGCATATTACAGGATGAAAGTCAGAGTGTTCCTAATGCTGAAATTCTGTGAAGCTGGACTTACCCTTCAGCTACCTTTGTTGTTGTTTCCTTCCATCTTTCCCAGCATCAGGGTCTTTTCCAACAAGTTGACTCTTTGCATCAGGTGGCCAAAGTATTGGAGCTTCAGCTTCAGCATTAGTCAGTGAATATTCAGGGTTGATTTTCTTTAGGATTGACTGGTTTGATCTCCTTGCTGTCCAAGGGGCTCTACAGTCTTCTCCAGCACCACAATTTGAAAGCATCAAGAATTCGTCACTCAGGTTTCACTATGGTCCAACTGTCACATCCAAATATCCAGCTACCATAGTTCATAATTAATTAATAGCAGAATGTGTTTCTACCCTCCAGGGGTCAATTGTCATCCTCCATGCTGAACCCCCTTTGCTTTAAGTACGTTATGGCAGCACAGAAATCGCTAGATGTTTATCATAGACAGTTAAATGGGACTATGATTGTACACAGGCTCATTACAAAGAGGGAACTCCTAGGGGGAATAGGAGTCAAATGTGAAAATCTCTTGTAGCAGATAGAAGTTGGAGATACACACAGACGCTGAAAAACTTTAAAATAAATGGAAGGAAGCAATATTAGGTAAACTTGAAGTATGAAGTAATAAGTAACATTTTAAATTTTTATGTAACTACATATAAGAAGGGCTGGAATTCAAACCATTTAACCACCAGCATAACATAGTCATCGATAAATGAGGATAGACATTCAGCAGGTGCTGGAATGTGGGCGAGGAGGACCTTTCTCTATCCAGCATTCATAATGTGATTGCTGAACTGGGGAGTGGTATGGAGAATCCAAGACCATCAATGTAATGATGGCACAGGCAGAATGTATGGGTGTGGTAACTGGAGGCAGTACCTATTTAACAAAAGGATGGAATTATTTCAATATTTTTAAAACCAGTATGAAAGTAGGCTTGCTTGCTGGGTGAATATTAGCACTGTGAAAAGTTGTTTTTTTTTTTTTTTTTTTTTTTCTCTCAATAATGTGTCATGGTGTTCCATGAAGATCTAAAATTGAATCTTAACTGACTGAATGTGTTTGGTTACCTCTTGCTGTCAAGGGCATTTTGGATTCCTAGAAAAGAGTTATTTTAGAATACTATTAAATATATTTGGACACTGGCTTCTCTGCTGAATGAAACAGTGGAATTCAGGGGAAAAAGAAAATCTCAAGCAGCAAGTTATCACATTTTTCTCTGCTTCATGACCATCCACCACGCCCCACTGTACATTCGTTCAGATTTACTTTGACCAATGGTTTTAAAATAGAATGCATAAGACATCGGTTCCATCAGTGGTAATTCTGATGTCCTAATCACCATTTTATAGATAATATTAAATAACAAATATAAATTATTTTTGTCAATAAAGACAAATTCCCCTGGTATTTGTGACCATTTTGTTAGACGGTCAAATGTTTCATATACCTTTGCCTTGCCTGATTAGTTCTATGTCTATAGTATAATTAGTCCTATTTAAGTAAATTGTTATTAGTATTAATCACTCAGTTGTGAACAATGCTTTGTGACCCCATGTCAGTGGAATTCTCCTGGCAAGAATACTGGAGTGGGTTGGCATTTCCTTCTCTAGGGGATCTTTCAGATCTGGGATCAAAGCCGGGTCTCCTAACATTGCGGGTGGAGTCTTTACCATCTGAGCCACTAGGAAGCCCAGATGGTTCTTGTTGTTGTTGTCCAGCCACTCAGTTGTATCCGACTTTTTGCTGTCCCATGGACTGCAGCAAGCCAGGCTTTCCTGTCCTTCACCATCTCCCAGAACTTGCTCAAATTTATGTCCATTGAGTCGGTGATGCTATCCAGTCATCTTGTCCTCTGTTATCCCCTTCTCCTCCTGCCTGCAATCTTTCCCAGCATCTGGGTCTTTCCCAATGAGTCATCTCTTCACTTAACTTTGTTTAAAACAGAAATTCAATAGATTTTTATGACACACTGCCAAAACTATGCACCTATTTGTAATATACCTGTTGAATAGATAAGGAAAACTTCCATTTAGTTTATGACATACATGGGTTGTCTATTTCACTTTAAAGGAATAAACAGTCATGTCAAATTGAGGCATATCAGCTTTTCTACTGAAAGTTATTATTGAACACCTTTAGAAAATGTAGGGTTCATAAAAGATGTATACACAATTATACTGCCAAAAATAATTTGTAAGGTTTTATTAATTTGTAAGGTGTGTTATACTCTATATTTTGATGTATTATCTTGCACACTTTCATACATTACCATCATGTGTGTAAGGGAAAAGAATGCACAGTGTGAGAGATGTGAGTTAAGTTCTGTTTGGGACTAAATGAGAACTGTAGCCCATGAGACAGCCTCACAGACATCTCTGAGAAGCTGCTTGGAAAAGGTTGAGGGGAGGTCAGTTTCTATGTGATTTGGGCAAAGGGGGATACAGGCACTTCAGCACACATTTGGCAGAGTCTTGCTGCTGGTCACAAGAAGACTGTTGCTAGTCATGAGGAGCAGATGTCCCTATTACTGATTTTTAGTGATTTTGTAGATATGAGAAGAGGCATGAATTTGACTCATAAAATCTCCTCCTGAAAATATCTAATTATCCAAAGTTCTGTTCTATCTGTTTTTCCTAGAGCACAAAGTACCTCATTCCTGATCTCCACCCTAAACTTTTTTCTGGGTATATTGAAGGTTAGTGACTGCAGTGGCTAGTTACCTAATCCTTGTAGAGGTAGATGAAAAGGACAATTTTAGTTGGTATATGTGTGTGCAAAGATATATATGTATGTACGTGCATAAACATTTACACATATATATTATAATGGCCTTATATTTTACATAATCTTATATCCATACTATTAAAATTTCCAAATAATCACTGTTTTAATAATTATATAACATTTATACAACTATATATAAACTATTCATAGGTAATCTATTGAGCAGATAGTTGGATTTTTCAAACATTTTGCAGTTGGAATGAATTTGTTTATACAGTTTTCCTTGCGGCACCTCATGATATATTGTTAGACACAGAATTACTGGGTTCATGAATATTTTTTTAATGTGTTGCAAATTCTAACAAAATAATTCAAATTTATTTTAGAAACAAAAGTCCAGTGTAAGTATACTCAGACTGCAGATGCTTAGTATGAAGAGTTAAAATAAGATCAATGGAGTCATTCACATAAGGAGAAATTTTATATTGCTTTAATTTTATATCCAGTAGCCTCTACAATTTAACCATAATTAACCCTTAGAGTATAAATTGTCTTTATATCATTCCTTTAAAAAAATCCCTCTTTACTTGAGTAGATATGTAGGTAGATGATAGATATATAGATAAATCTTAAATTAAATATATTATTTTGGAATAACTTTTTTCAGTTACTATATTAACAACCATGTCGACAAATATTTCCAAATGGTTTCCAAATTATGTACTCACTTTTGTATCTACCAACATGTTAAACTGAGCAGATATGCCTCTTATAAAGTGAAAATACAAAATTGTTGCATAATGTATGAAACCTTCTCAAGATAAAGTGAAAATCAAATGACATAAATGAAAAAGTGTCTTAAATCCAAAGTAGTTATCTTACAAGGTGAGGCATTTCAAGAAGAAATATATACCCTTAGAACTAAGGATAGTATTGTAATGTATGTCACAAATGGCAATGAGTTATTGGATGTGTAAGGCAATGACAGGAATCTGATTCCTGTATGCATAATATATATGAGATCCTGGAAGGACTGTGTCAGTAAAAAGAATGTTCAAATTAATGAAATACCCTATCTGTCTTGGACTGACCTTTGCCCCCCCCCACAAAAAATTATGTTAAAGAATTATCATCTAATGCCTCAGAAAGTGACCATATTTGAAGGCAGAGTCTTTAAAGAAGCAATTAAGTTAAAATGAGGCCATTAGGGTGGGCCCTAATCCAATATGATGGATGTCTTTTTAAGAAGAGGAAGTTTGGACACATAAGTAAAGAAAGAATGTCATGTGATCATGAAGTGATCGACTTCAAGTCAAGGGGACAGGGCTCAGAATAAACCATCCTTATCAGTACCTTAAATGCTGGCCTCTAGCTCCAGAACCACAGGAAAATAAATTTCTATTGTTTAGAATACCCAATCTGTTTTATGTCTTTATGACAGCCCTAGCACACTGATATACTGTCTGTACTTAGACTTTGCTTTGATGATGGAAAGCATTCTCCTAAATGGAAAGAAAACCCTAATCCATATGCTCCAAGAGTACATAGTTCAAATGCACTTTTCTAAAGTAGAAGATCCAACGTTTGTTGGATCATGGAGAAGTCAAGGGAGTTCCAGAAAAACATCTACTTCTGCTTTGATTACGCTAAAGCCTTTGACTCTGTGGATCACAACAAACTGTGGAAAATTAAAGAAACAGGAGTACCAGACCACCTTACCTATCTCCTAAGGAACCTATATCTGGGTCAAGAAGCAACAATTAGAACCAGACATGGAACAACGGGCTGGTTGCAAATTGAGAAAGGAATACGTCAAGTGGTATATTGTCACCCTGCTTATTTAATTTCTATGCAGAGGATATCATGTGAAATACTGGGCAAGATAAATCACAAGCTGCAATCAAGATTACCAGGAGAATACCAACAACCTAGGATATGCAGGTGACACCACTCTAATGGCAGAAGTGAAGAGGAACTAAAGAGCCTCTTGAGGGTGAAAGACGAGAGTGAAAAAGATGAGAGTGAAAAATTGAAACTCAGCATTTAAAAAATGAAGATCTGGTATCTGTTTCATCATTTCATGGCAAATAGATGGGAAAAAGTGTAAGCAGTAACCGAGATTATTTTCTTGGGCTCCAAAATCACTGCAGAAGGTGACTGCAGTCATGAAATTAAAAGACATTTGCTCCTTGGAAGACAAGCTATGACAAACTTAGATAGTGTATCACTTTGCCAACAAAGGTCCATGTGGTCAAAGCTATGGTTTTCCCAGTAGTCATGTATGGATATGATAGTTGTACCATAAAGAAGACTGAGCACCAAAGAACTGATGCTTTCCAATTGTGGTGTTGGAGAAGACTCTTGAGAGTCCCTTGGACTGCAAGGAGATCAAACCAGTCAATCTTAAAGGAAAACAACCCTGAATATTCATGGGAAGGACTGATGCTGAATCTCCAACATTCTGGCCACCTGATGCGAAAAACTAACTCATTGGCAAAGCCCTGATGTTGGGAAAGACTGAAGGCAAAAGGAGAAAGGGGTGGCAGAGGATGAGATGGTTAGATAGCATCACCAACTCAATAAACATGAATTTGAACAAATTCTGGGAGAGAATGGAGGACAGAAGAGCCTGGCATACTACAGTCCCTGGGTTCATAAAGAATTGGACATGACTTAGGGACTGAGGAAAAGTAAGATACAAGAATTCAGGTTAAAAATTTACAACTGAGGAAACTGAGGATCTTGGTAACTTACAGGGAATTAATGCTTTTCTTATAGAATTTGTTCTATGTTATAGACAGAGAAAAATAACTTCTTACTTAAGATGTAGTTTTGAAAAAAAATTATAGTTACCAAGGATTAGTGAACCATTTTAAAGGTTTTCCAAATGAAAATATATGAAGAGATCACAGTTCCCCCAAGAAAGTAAAAAATACAGAAATATCAAAAGGTGATAAGATATATATTTTATGTAATAAAAGAGAAGAAAGAAAAATCATGAACAATGAAAAAAATGTTGAGCAAGAAATACATTCATTGGGGGGGAAAAAAGAAAATATAATTGCAGTAAGGTAAAATGTCTACTGAAATTTGAACCTTGTGAATATTTGGTCTCTTGCTCATTTAAATAGGATTCCTCGTGGCTCAGATGGTAGAGTCTGCCTGCTGGAGACCCAAGTTTGATCCCTGGGTTGGGAAGATACCCTGGAGAAGGAATTGGCAACCCACTCCAATATTCTTGCCTGGAAAATCTCAACAATGGAGGAGCCTGGCAGGTTACAGTCCATTAGGTCGCAAAGAGTCTAGAATTTTTTTTTTTTTTAACTTTTACACCTGGATTTAACTTTTGTTTGTGAAGTGATATAAGCATCAAGTTTCACTCTTTTTTTCATTACACAGTTCAAAGGATCAACCACTATTTATTGAAAATTCAACCCTTTTTCATAGTTCTTTGTCATAAGTCAAATGACCATGTCTATGGAAATCTGTTTCTTGACTTCTGTTGTGTACTATCAGAATCATAGAGTAGAGAATATATTTGTAGCACAAATAGGCCATAAATGTCTAATCCAGATGGTATAAAGAACACCTGTAAATTAATCAGAAAAGACAGAAAACTTATTAGAGAAAAGGTTTAGATAGACACTTCAAAAAGAGGAATGTACAAGTTGTAGTAAACATATGAATTATCTCCATTACTTTAGTCACTAGGAGAATATAAAGTAAAATCTCAACGAGATAGTAACGGCATAAATAAAGCAGAAATACTAAAACTGAAAATAGACTGCCAATCTAAAATATTGGCAAGAAAGTCAAGAAATAAGAATCCTCCTATCTTACTGGGGACCTGTAAATTGGTATGAATTACTTAGTAATACATTAAGATTTATCTTCTAAGTTTGAATATATGCATACATATTTACAGCAAAAGGCACTTGAAAGACATGAACATCAAAAAACTAGATATAATCCATTAACAAAACAAATATACAGAAATAATGAAATATTTAAAAAATACAATGCTACCAGCAAAGTAAATTTAAAAAATAAATATTTGCAGCAGAAACATGATGAGTCTTACTATGTGTTCAAATTTACTGTTTGAATATCAGAAATATGCAAAAAGTTATGGTTCTATGGTGTTAGAAGTAGTTATCATAATAAAGTTTGGGAAGGATGCTGGGTATTAGGGAGGTACACTAGGGATTCTGAGGATACTCTTAATACTATATTTTTTTTGCTTTTAGCCTGGGTGTTGCTTGCATAATTATAAATTCCCATTGTTTTGAGATATACATATGACCTATATATTGTCTTATAATATTTACTTATAATTTGATCAAATAGTTTATTAAAAGTCAGTAGATATGAGAAATTTCAGGTATGGAATCATAGTCACTATAGTTTATGAATTCATTCAGGACCAAATCAATAAGAAAAAAGACAATTTCTAAAAACTGGAATAAAATCAAAACACATTAATATAGCTATATATAGCAAGTTGTTTACTTATCCACACTGGAGAAGGAATCATTTCCAATGTTTTCAGAACACTGTATTCTACAGTTTATCCTCAGCCAAATATATTTTATAATTAAATAAACTGCAAATAAATCTTAAAATTTTATTCTGCTTTCTTATTGTTCAAAGTAATACTGTCATTATTACTTTGAAATTGTGTATATGAAAATTTGTGTAGTGATAGATAAATATAGCAAAAAATTAATTATGCTTTTTTATTAGATTTATTAGTACAAGAGAACAAAGAAATTCAAGCTTAAAAATCAAAGAAATTTTGTAAACATCATATAGCACTAAATATGAATTTGAAATATCAATATAAAGTCATGAATTTTTAAAAATCCATCTGTGTATCAGTACAGTAAAACACCACTATTGACACATGCACTAAACAGCCGTAATCACCAAGACAAGCTAGATATTGGCCCAACAGCGAGACCTGCCATATACCAAGGCCGGTCTAGCTACTGTGCCTGTGAAGGTTCTGTCAGAACAGAAATCTGTGCTGATCTGTAGATGCTGAATGCACTGTTGCTCAAGGAGACCAGCAGGCCACTCGGTGACAAATTGATTGTCATCCATGGAGGCTACCACTCTATTTTGCCCCAAGCAGGGCGGCACACTTTTAACCATCTTTGCAAATTTTGTCAGTTAAATCCTTTATCTTTACTTTTGACCTTACCAGTCATAACAGTAATTGCAGCCTCCTGGTGGTTAAGTGCTGACTTCTGACCTCTATTACTACTGAGCCCGAGCATCCACCTCTGCAGCTGCCCCGTCTGTGTCAGTCCTGTTCTGCACAGGGGAACTCCATTGTACTTTGGGTGCCCTCTCACCCCATATTCTTGATGTATGGTGAGTGTTCTGGACTCTCTTGTGGAATATAAATCTCTGAAGGGTATTTGACCTTATATAACATATCCATTCCAGTATGCCTGCTTCTCTTAACCTCCTCTTCAATACCATCTCCGAAGGCAAAGCAAACATCCCCCCTGCACTTAGTGCTCCAAGGTTTCTAAGGGCTGCCTCAATAGCAACATTTTTTCTAATACTTTGAGGTCTCTCCTGGGATAATAACTGCTGCTGCTGCTTAGGCACTTTAGTCATGTCCGACTCTGTGTGACCCTGTGGGCTGTAGCCCACCAGGCTCCTCTGTCCATGGAATTCTCTCGGCAAGGGTACTGGAGTGGGTTGCCATGCCCTCCTCCAAGGGGATCTTCTGACCCAGGGAGCGAACCAGGATCTCCTGCATTCCAGGCAGATTCTTTACCACTGAGCCACCAGGAAAGTCCAGGATAACTATATCCTGTTGCCACTGCTGCTGCTGCTAAGTCGCTTCAGTCGTGCCTGACTCTGTGTGACCCCATAGATGGCAGCCCACCAGGCTCCTCCGTCCACAGGATTCTCCAGGCAAGAATAATGGAGTGGGTTGCCATTTCCTTCTCCATGTCCTACTAAAGAGTCCCCAAATCAATAAATAGTTGCTTGCTTACACTGAATGTTTTGGCCCCCTTGATCAAAAACCCTAGGAATCAATCCTAAAAATATCTTCCTGGTTTCGATCTGAACATGATGACTATTTCTTGCAACTCTTGGTGTATGCTGTCTTACCTATGTTAGGTTCAGTGCATTCCAAGGCAGGTTTTTCTGGAATTTATTGCTATCATTATCCTTGCAGTCAGGAAAGGATATGGGGTAACTCCTGAGAACAAAACCTCTCGCCTTGTGGGACAGCACCTTCCATTCTGCAGCCACTTCCTGTAGAACTGGCTAGCTTCTATTAGGAAGGGTAGGCAAACTCTGGATGTCCAGAGAATATCCACATACACAGACATGTCAGTATGCATACCTCTGCCCCATATGGATTTTTCCCATAATAGGCCTGTGAGCACTAAGCATCTAAATGATTCTGGAGATCTCCTAATTTAATATACAAGTCTACAGCTTGCTGCTCACCTTCAGTCTGTTCTTCCACTCCTAGAGATAAGGGCCTTTTTAATGACCTTCTGCCTCTTATGCTTAGCTATTAACTTCCTCAGTTTCTTAACATCCCTCTGATGGCACCCATACAGTTTAGCAGTAACCAACCAGTTCTGTTTTCTTCATAGGCACTGTCCTCTCATCTGCTCACTGTGCCCTATATTTCTGAATGCCTGAATCATCACTTCTGTTGCAGCATTCCCCAGCATGGGACATTTTGCAAAGTAGCAATCAGTGAAATATTTAGCAGCTGAGTCACTATCTTCTATCAGGGCACTCAGCACCTCACCTGTCTACCATACCCAACCTCTGATGCGTGGTGTGAAGCCAGTCCCAGATTCCCGATTTTACCACCTGTATTATTGGAACACTTCTGTTTTAGTCTTGAGCCTCTGAAGCAGATACCTAAACTAAAGAAGGCATGTGTGTAATTTATTAAGGTCAATGCCTAATAAGGAAAACCAAATGTATCCAGAAAAGACTGGGAGAGCTACTAGTCTGTCCTGCTGATCTGATTGCAGAAAACGACAAGAGAGAAGGAAAAAAGTTTGAGTAAAAGTATTTCCGAAGGCAAATCAGGTCCAAGAGGGTTCAGCAAGTTCATTCCTGAGCCAGCATCACTCCTCAGTTGAATCCTATGTCTCCTAAGAACAGGGCTGACTTAATATCCTGCCATGATGAGTCATGGGCTGAAATTTGTGGGAAGTGTGGCCTCAGTGTGAACAGTGATGAATTACAGGGTGTAGCAGCGGGAGCCATCAGTCAACCATACTCTCTGCAGACAGAGATTGAGAGGCACTTTTTCATGGCTGCCACATGTATAAATAAATATATCTGGGTCTAGATACCAACTGTAACATTGAAGAATACAGTGTATTTAAATTTAGTTATCAGACATTGAACAGTTTTGGTATATTATGCATTACAATGTTTACAAAGATAGATAAAGTGCTTATGTATGAAAATCAGTGAATTTATCTATTCACTGTATTTAAAATTATTTAATGATGTGTTAAAGGTGTGTTTGGGGTGTAATGTAGTAAAGAATTTATTTTTTAGTCAAGGAAACAGTTAGGTATCTACTGTAGAAATCCATGTGAGAGGAAGAAAATAGAAGTCAGAACTGAGTTTTGAAAAACATTACAAAAGTAAATGTGTGGAAACAAGTGAGTAAGTTGATGCATGGGAAATAAGAATAAGTGTCTATTCTTTCTAGATGAATCCTGGTTTTGGGTTTCTTTGTCTGGTTGTGATGAAGACAATATTCCTTCTGATGAGGACTATTGAGCATGAAAAAGATCTCTGTGGTTGCCGCTAGAGTAAAACGGGATATAAGAACTGCTGATATCTATGGGTCACTCTTGTTGGATCCATTTTATTAGAGTTCAGAAAAGAATACTTTGAGATATGGATAATGAATTTGTGATTAAGTTGTCATACAGAGTGAGAGGACCAAAGCATCTATGTATTAAGTGTGAAGGCCCAATGAGAGTAGCTTTTGAAAAACCAAGGCAGAGTCAATGATAAGAAAAAGGAAAGCTCATAATAGAAATATTAGTGAGAAATGAACAAAGCAAAAGAATCTCATGAGCTCAGTGTGCCCGTAATTAAGAGCTTACTGAGAAATTCTTCCAAGATAGGGTCAGTGGGATGGTAAAGATGAAATCCTGACCAACATATATTATGAAACAAATGGGAGCTAATAGTAATAATGTTAAATTTCACCTGGTTATTAGTTGGAAGCCCAGCTCTATGATTATATAAAGCCTCAACTGTATATTACAAAATCAGATTCTATCAGCTGTATTGTTTTCTAGTCATTACAGTTGTATTCAATCTGTATGTAAATAAGCCCAAAGGCAACTGCATTCACTTCATTGTCATTTGAATGCCCATGTCTGTAAAAATTCAAAAGCACCGAGAAATCCACCTCTATAAATGACACAGAAGTATAGGGTCGGGTATCTCCCTTCTCCCATGCTTTCCAGTGGTAGAATCTACTACACAAACCTCTTCCCATGTCAATTAAACTCTTGTCTTGTGTGAAGATAAACTCATGACTACATTATAACTATTATAGGTATCCAGAGGATTCATCACCTAAAATGGGGATGAAATCCACACACAAGTCTCCTAAGGGTGGCTAACAGGCTTCAAACTTCCTTATGTCTGCCTTTAGTGTCTGACTACTGGTATTTTCTTCCTATTTTAATATGAATGTTATTGTTTCTTGAAATATCTGGATACTATGCAATTTACTGTATGTATCTCTTTATACTTACTCAAATAAAGAGGTATATACATCTCCAAATTTTATATACATGTATAAAGATCCATGATGCCCAAATCATTAAAAAATTAATTTTAAAAATCAACATTGTGCATTGTAGTTTTTACAAAGTTTTAAAAAAAACTAACTTAATAGAATGCTTTATACTTTCATGTTTATATTCTCTAATACAAAATAATTTCCAAATATAATCACTATTTCTTCTTAAATACTGTCCTTTATCATTTAAAATTTGTAACAAAGAACTAGTAAACTAGAAGTCAGCCAAATCTTGAGTATAGGAGATATATAACTTAGACTGATTTATATTTAATATTATTATAAATAATTTGGATAATATAGTAGTATACTTCACAAAGGGTATTTGTGTACACTTAGTAAAAAGTATTGTGTATGTCATTTGGGTACATACTTAGTGTTCAATTTTATTTTTATTTATTTGCGCAAACTCCACATTCACCAACTCATTTTAGTTGACACTGTGTGTTCATGTGTCTGTGTGCATGTGTTTATATAAAATTTTATATCACAACTTTTCCAATATTATATATGGGAGTCCTCTTTAGGTTGATCTCTTTGTTCATTTTATATGTCCAAAATTTTTGAAAATAATTATTGCCTTCCAAAAAGCAGTTAGATATTACGGTCTTGTTGGTTTTCTCTATATGAAGATCAACTACCACTCCTCTCCAAAGAGCACTGGTTCACTGTAACTGAATGATGAGACAATTAATGGATTGAGGGTGAAAATAAGAGAAACTGAAAATCAGATATTATATTGTAGAATATGTACTAACTACAATAGGATTTGTTGAGAGTTATAAAAAGAAAAACTTTAGTAACAATGCATGCCAAGAAGTAGATACCATATACTTCACTGGTTCAGAATATTGCAGATCTAGATGTGAGGGATAGATATGATATAAATTAAATGATCTCAACAGCTTTAAGTAAAAACCTCCTAAGACTTCTGATTAGGAGTAATCATACCTATCTGTCTCCCACTTGAATATATGAATTGGAAATTTGGCCACATATATAAATATAAAAAACTTGACAAATGTAAAACCCACACACTGTCTGTTCACAAATATGTCTACAGTGGTCTTGCAGTAGTTCATACATTTATGCAGTAATTAATGAACTCAGGTCTAAAAGGACATAGAAAATGATAGACTCATGATAAAGTTTGGTGCGACTGAAATGAAGAAATACATAGTTCTTTCCTTCATGATTTAGGCAAGGTGAGAAGAATGAACTTTTAGGTAAGAGAGTGAGAAAAATGATGAAATTAGCACATAAGAGTTTAACTTTTCTAGGTGCTATAAGAGGAAATATAAAATGTAGACTAGCATGTGTGAGTAATTTAAATATATAATATCTAGGGGACATTTAAAGTACTGTTTCACATCTTTGATTTTTGAGATAGTTGTGATTTATAAAATTGAAAAAAAAATACTATGCAAATGGAAAATTAATTACTTGATCCATTAAGGAAAACATTCTTATTCAAATATCAGTATGAGCTACTATTAAATTGTAGAATATTTCCCCATTCTGTATTACCATAACTAATAGAATCAAATTCCAGTAATTTCTGTTATTCTGAAGAACATATTTATTTCTTGTTAGAGGAGTCTCAAGTGAGTGAATGTATATGTGTTAACTTATAAGAAAACGACACTTATCATCAAGATAATATTTTCCAAAGAAAAATAAAAAGCAGATATGTATGTTCAATCATGCCTCCTGTTTGAAAATTTAAAAAAAGAGATTGTTACATAAGCACAGAAACCATATTAAGTCTAAACTTTTAAATATAAATCTTCTTACAACTAGTACTAGCTACCTATTCAAAATGGATAATTAATAACAATTCATCATAAGAAAATGTAGACTTTTCCTTAGAAAAGACTTATTGTTATGTTCTTTTACTTGTTACTTAATTTTACTCTCCATGTTTTATACATGACATATATTCAATTGCATTTATTCAATATACTTTAAAGTACTTCATAGTCTTCATGGAAGTTGGAAGACTTGAACAAAAACAAAAACAAAAAAAAACAGGAAAGAAGGAAACCAATGAATAAAGCCCTAGGAGCATCTGTCAGATCCCCAATTTAGCAGCTGGACAATAGCATTTGTTACATACCTACACTAATTTAGAATTGTTAAAGAGCACTTTTTTATGAAAAGCAAAACTAAATATTTTAAGAATATCTTCAGATTTAACACATAATTTTATTTTGCTTCTTTTATTGATTTGTTCCATTAAAAATAGGTATTTATTTTATTAAATATAGGTAATAGACTAGAATGCTACTATTTTCCAAAGGGAGTACAAGACTAATATTCCTCAGCTTCCACAAAATTTATGCACAAAATTTACTGCATTCTTACATCCACCTGAGTAAAAATTAATATATCTAAAGTGTGTCCTTAAACTTTTATGCAAGCAGTGTACTAGTTTCAATTTACCATCCTGACATCTAAAGAACAAAAATTCTTCCAAGTATGGAAATATATTATTTTTCTGACCTTGTTTACAGTGTCACTTGGCTTCCAAAGTTATAAATCTAGTTTATCTTTCTATGTTTTTTGATTTAAATGTAATCATGGAAAATATTCAATATAACATAGTGTGAGACCATTACTTATGATAACTAAGTTATTCCAATGCTCACTGTGAGAGGCAAAGAGATTTGTAAACACTCTTACTTTACATATTTATTTAAGCAATTTAGCAATTTACTTGGATCAGAAAATAACCTTTCACAAAATTCATTTTTGATATATTTGTCCTCTGCTCTATGAATCGACACATGTCTGAGCATGGAAGGTTATATAACAAACGGTGGCTTGTCACATGATATGACATATGTGTGGATGTAGGCTATATAACTTATACATTAATAAACTTTCCACTGACATTAACAGATGAGCTGCCTGTTTATAGAGTGACTGTGAAATACTTCCATGTACTGTGAAGGACAAAAAACAGGCATAAAGGAAATGTGGGAACAGACCCACAAATTTTCCATTAAGTAAGGTTAGTCACCTACAGCTAGAAATGGTCTTAAAAATCAGTCACTATGATTTTCTGAAATACTCAGTGTGATACTTTTATCTTCCAACCAACCAAATAAACTCCTTTTTCAAGTACACAATAAGATTATATACGCAATATATATTATATATTATATAAGAAATATATATATATCATATACATATATGAGCTTTCCAGGTGGCACAGTGGTAAAGAATCTGCCTGCCAATGCAGGAGACAGGAGACTCAGGTTTGGTCCGTGTGTAGGGAAGATCTTTCAGAGTAGGAAATGGCAACCACTCCAGGATACTTGCCTGGAACATTCCATGGACAGAGGAACCTGACAAGCTATAGTCCGTGGGGTCATGAAGAGTCAGACATGACGGAACAACACATGCACTGTCAGGCAGGCATGCTCATAAACATATATATGTATATATATATATATACACACATAATTATACCCCCTGTTGCAAAGCAAGAATGTTGTTCCATTTTCACAAGGAACTGTATACCAAGCCATTCTGATGGCTGTGAACTCTGTAAGTGTATGCTGTCATGATACTCCCCACTAAAGAATTTGGCTGTTTTAGGACTGTAGTAATGCAAATTTGTCTAGTAGGGCAAGGGTTTCACAATTCTGCCTCTTGGTAATTAAACTTTATTGAAAAAGAAACTCTTTTGCGTGAATTAGGTCACCCTGACCAAGGTGATTTCAAGGAAAGGGCCAGTGCAGTCCCCGAGAAATAATTCGCCATAGAAGTGAAACTGAATTGGGTCCTCTGGGCAAATCACCGTGGTTAGCTGAACACTGAAGAATGATTATTTGGTCAAAGAATGGCCTGGCATAACTCACAGAGTTGTTGACCACATGTTGGGAGAATAAAATGAATCTCTGTGGTATGTGTGCTCTTCTGTGAATTAGATGCATTGATAGGTAAGATTGGAGACCAAGTGCTTTTTGATATGAGACAATCTTCACCATGTGTGACTTAGGAGAGAGTGACCTCCTTTATGGTTGAGAGCCACAATGGCTTGACTAAATAAGCAGACAATTGTACTATGTCTCAAGCCAGAGACTGATGAGAACAAGCTTTAGCAGTAGTGGTTAATAGAGGCATTTCTTCAAAATGTCTCATACCAGAGGCACGCTCAGGCGGCTGCTTTAAAAAAAAGTCAGTGAACAAGTCTTGAAACCTGCAATAATCATCAGACAGGTCAAAAAATTATAAAAAAAATTGTTTCTGTATGATATGAGGAGCCTATCTCATGTTCTATTTCCCATATACAAGTGTTAACATCTGTAAAAAAATTTAAAGGTCCATAAGTGAGTTTTAGGGAAAAAATTGGTTTTCCAAATAAGCAATACAGTCTCAGTATTCAAATAAAGGTAGAACTACTTTTTAGTTCAAATTTTGAGGCCAAAATCATAAACATCAGTTTATTCCAAATGTATCGAGCATATAGTCTGTGGCAGGCAATGCAGTAAGTACTAGATTAGATATAGAAATACTAAGAAGTTTCTTATTTCTTGGGAGAAAGAAATAGAAAAGATTAGAAGTAACTATTAGTTTATGTTAATTTACTTTTCACAATCTTTCAATAGCATTTGCTTTTTAAGAACTATTATTAACATATCCAATCTGGCGTTCCAAATAAAGTAGACAACAACATTTAATTATTTCCACCATAGGTTGCCAATATAACACAGTTATTTATAGAAGGAATTTAACAATGCATGTCTAAAGTCACAAAAATAATTGTGGAATCAGAATCTAGGGATTAATCTCAAGGTAATAAGTATATGGACAGATAATTTATTTCTTTATCAAAGAGAATAAAATATCATGTTGTTGTTCAGTCACTAAGTCATGTCTGACTCCTTGTAACCCCACGGGCTGCAGCATGCCAGCCTTCCCTATCCTTCACTGTAGTTTACTCAAACTCATGTCCATTCAGTCAGTGATACCATCCAACCATCTCATCCTCTGTTGTCCCTTTCTCATCCTGCCCTCAATCTTTCCAGCATTTGGGTCTTTTCCGATGAGTCAGATCATTGCATCAGGTGGCCAAAGTATTGGAGCACCAGCTTCAGCATCAGTTCTTTCAATGAATATTCAGCATTGATTTCCTTTATGATTGACTGGTTTGATCTCCTTACTGTCCAAGGGACTCTCAATAGTCTTCTCCAGCACCACAGGATGAAAGTATCAGTTCTTTGGTGCTCAGCCTTCTTTATGGCCCAACTCTACCATCCATACATGTCTACTGGAAAAATCCTAGCTTTGACTATATGGACCTTTGTCAGCAAAGTGATGTTCTCTGATTTTTAATATGCTGTTTAGGTTTGTCATAGCTTTTCTTGTAAGGAGCAAACATCTTTTGATTTTGTGGCTGCAGTCATTGTCCACAGTGATTTTGGAAACCAAGAAAATAAAATCTGTCACTGTTTCCACTTTTTCCCTATTTGCCTTGAAGTGATGGGACCGGATGCCATGACCTTAGTTTTCTGAATATTGAGTTTTAAGCCAGCTTTTTCACTGTCCTCTTTCACTGTCATCAAGAGGCTCTTTAGTTCCTCTTCACTTTCTGCTGTTAAAGTGGTATCATCTGCATATCTGAGGTTGTTGATATTTCTCCCAGAAAACTTGATTCCAGCCTATGAATCATCCAGCCTGGCATTTCCATGATGTACTCTGCATATAAGTTAAGTAAACAGGGTGACAATATACTGTTTTGACATACTTCTTTCTCAATTTTTGAACCAGTACCATGTCCAGTTCTAACTGTTGCTTCTTATCATGCATACAGGTTTCTCAGGAAACAGGTAAATATCTAATAAAAGTTACTGGATACATTTTTTGGCAAAAATGAGATAGAATATTAGGTAAACACTAAAGTTTATTTTATATGGGAATATTTGATTATATATTAAAAGTATTTAAAACATACCATTAAAGATTAAAAATGATACCATCACCCTAAAAATATCCACACACACACATTGGAGTGATAATAAGAGTAGTGACTTTTTTAATCTTCTTTCTTTTGATCATGTGCTTATTTATTTATGTAACTAAAAGTTCAATTGTGCGTTAAATACCTTTTTAGCATCTATCAAAATGAAATTGAAAAAGAATGCCTAAGCTTAGATCATGGGTCTGATCAAGTCTATCATCTTCACTAGTAGCATCTCATGTCCTGACCTTGTTGGCACTTAAGCCAGGAGAAGTCTACTCAGGTATACCTGGAAGACAAGGCATAATGGTCACTGGAAAGGAGACACAAAAATTTTACAGTAGAAATCTGAAGTTATAATCTCAAGCAAAACACAGTCTGTATAATCACTAGTTACATTTTAAGAGTTCTTGTCACATAATGTTCTACAATCATTATGTGGATAACCCTAAACTTAACTTAGTAGATCTTGAAATATAAAAGTCTTAAAAATAAAACATATGTAAATTTAATTTAAAATATTTAAATTAATTAAATACTGAAAAATTAATTCACTCAAACCTAAAGATAAGTGAAATAATTGAACTTGATAACAAAAAACATATAATAATGAAGACATTAATTTTGTGAATTATAAAAAAAGACAAATATATTTTATAATATAAAAATATAGTCTTTATGTGCAAAAATGTACAATAATTGGTGATTAGATGATGTGCAGTTAAGGAGATAGAAATACAGGCATGAATTAAGAAGTACTCTATAAAAGGTTCCTACAAGCATTTAGAAATATGCAAGTAAGAACAGAAAGAAGATACAGACTGTTGAATTCTCAAGCATATTACAATGCCAAAAGACAAAAATGGCAAAATTCATTAGAAATCACAGACAGAAAAGCAAAGAAAAAAATGAAATATCAAATATCATCTAGACTGATTTGAGCAGTATAGCATTCAGTGAGTAAAATTCTTTTGTGATACTGGTAGAAATATTAATTGCTGTAACCACTTTGGGAAAAGAAAGATAGTCTAGAAATTCTATTCAAAAAAAAAAAAAAACAAAAGCATAGCTCTTGTCCAAAAAGTACTCCAGGGACTGTCTCCTGTACAAATGAAAGAATCAAAATATTAAACTTTGTTTAAAAGGATGTTTGCTTCATTGATATCTGCGGTGGCCAAATTCCCCCTAAAATAGAAGGTGCCAAACTTAAAAACATAATAAATGGGTAAAGGGACTGATAATCAATCTAACATTTATCATGAACATTATACTGCATCAAAATGAAATCATTTCTAAAATCATGAGATCCTTTTGATTGAGAAAACCAAAATGCATATCAATTTATAAAATGACTGCATTTTAAACACAAACATACACACAGACTGCACTAACATACATTTTTAACATGAACTTGAGTTTTGCACAGTTGCAGAAATGGAAAAAGAGGAGGGATATATCTGTGAGAATAAGCTATAAATTTTTTTCAAAAAAGAAACACTCTGTAATGATTGAAATTATCTATCTGTACACAATATGGTTGCTATTAGGTGCATGCAATTTTTAAATATGGCTAGTGCAACTGATACCATAATTTTTAATATAATTTTAATTAAAGTTTAGGTGGTCACATGTGGTAATGCCTAGACTGTGTGTGTGTGTGTCTGTGTGTGTGTGTGTGTGTATTTTCATTCACTCAGTCATGTCTGACTCTTTGCGACCCCATGGACTGTAGCCTGCCAGGCTTCTCTGTCCATTTTCCAGGTTAGAATACTGGAGCAGGTTGCCATTCCTTCTCCAGGCTTCCCAACTCTGGGATTGAACTCATGTTTCTTGCATCTCCTGAACTGGCAGGAAGATCCTTACTAGCTGAGCCACCAGGAAAACCCCACGTAGATTACACTATAGGGAAAAAATATAAACCAGAATATTTTAAAATAATGTCTTTCTCACTTACAGTATTTCTCTATTTCAAGTGCATGTCTTTCTAAGACAACCAAATCTCTGTTGCATATCTTTGTCACTTAAGCACGCAAGCTAAAGGGGCATCCCCCTCTGGTCATGGGACTTCATGGGAAGAAAATAGCAGCATGTTACATTATGGACTGTCAACACTTTACCAATTGTGACACATGACATTTGCTCTCATATGTCATTTGCCAAAGGAAGAGGAGAGAGAAGACCCATATTTTCATGTACCTAGAACAGGGCTTCTCAACCTTGCACTACTGATATTTGCTCCACATAATTATTTTATGGGAGATGTTCTTCACATTATAGAACATTTAGCCTCATCTCTGTTCTCTACCTGGGCTTCCCTGGTGGCTCAGATGGTAAATAATTTGCCTACAATGCTTGAGACCTGGGTTTGATCCCTGGGTCAGAAAGGTACCCTGGAGAAGGGAATGGCAACCCACTCCAGTATTCTTGCCTGGAGAATCCCATGGACAGAGGGTCCTGGGGGACAATCACAAAGAGCCGAACATGACTGAGCAATTAACACACTGTTCCCTACCTGCTAGATCTCCATACCATCCCCTCAGTCTTGAGAATCAAAAAAATATATGCAGATTTTTCCAAATAATTCTCAGTTAAAAAAAAATATTGCTCCAGTTTGAGAATGATTGGCTTAGAAATATTTGGTGGAAACACAAATAGATACCACAGAGGTGGGTAAAGATGGTGATAAAATAACAATAAATATAAAATAATAAAATACATAATACCACTGTATGTATATGTCATATAAATATGTATAAAGTTATTTATTTTAAAATAATTGGATCTATAGCTAATAATGATCAAACTTCCCTGGTGGCTCAGTGTTAAAGAATCTGCCTACCACTACAGGAGATGCAGGTTTCATCCCTGCATCAGGAAAATCCCCTGGAGAAGGGAATGGCAACCCACTCCACTATTCTTGCCTAGGAAATTTGATAGACAGAGGAACCTGGTGTGCTGCAGTCCATGGGGTTGCAATGAAGTAGACAATACTTAGTGGCTAAACAACAATAACAATAGCTAATGATCTTTGAGCTATACACCACGATATTGGTGTATAAAAACAGAAAATAAAATTCTCACTTCAAAAAACAATGACAGTTAATAGATTGTAATAACACACTAAATTTATATCTGTTAAAAAAAAGATCCTGAAACAAGAGAAATATGAAAGAAAGGTGCTAAACAAATAGTAAAACCTTGGACTTTATCAATACTTATAGAATGACATAACCTTGTAGGAAATAAGAGATAAGATAAGATCTTGAAACTACCTAAGATGGACCTGAGTTCCCACATAAAACAAGAATCATTGTTTAACATAAACGTTAAAGATATGAGGTAGAAAATAAGACATGTGACGATTAATTTTATGTGTCAGCTTGACTGGATCATAGGTTGTTCAGATGTTAAACATTATTTCTGACTGTGTCTGTGAATGTGTTTCTAGAAGATGGTGACATTAGAATTAGTGAAGTGAGAAAGTTAAATCCACAGCTATAACATTATTATTATTAATGTGTAAAAAGACAATAATGTGTATCATTAAAAGTTGTATTTAGAGTTAAATTCATATTCTAATTCTGTACAAATGTATCAGTTCAGTTCAGTCGCTCAGTCATGTCTGACTCTGCGACCCCATGGACTGGAGCAAGCCAGGCTTTCCTGTCCATTACCAACTCTAGGAGCTTGCTCAAACTCATGTCCATTGAGTCGGTAATGCCATTCAACCATCTCATCCTCTGTCATCCCTTCTTCCTCCTACCTTCAATCTTTCCCAACATCAGGGTCTTTTCCAGTGAGTCAGTTCTTCGCCAAAGTATTGGAGCTTCAGCTTCACCATCAGTCCTTCCAATGAAAATTCAGGACTGATTTCCTTTAGGATTTACTGGTTCAATCTCCTTGCATTCCCAGGGACTCTCAAGAGTCTTCTCCAACACCACAGTTCAAAACATCAGTTCTTCAATGCCCAGTTTTCTTTACGGTCCAACTCTCACATCCATACATGACCACAGGAAAAACCATAGCTTTGACTAGATGGACCTTTTTTGGCCAAGTAATGTCTCTGCTTTTTAATATGCTGTCTAGGTTTGTCATAGCTTTCTTCCAAGGAGCAAGCATCTTTTAATTTCATTGTATCAATTTTATATATTTTACTTGTTTTGCTGTATTTCTTGTTTTCCTATATATCTTAGTTTTGTGGAGTGATTCAACTATAATCATCTGTTAGTTAATATGATCAGTTTGTTATTGATTTAAATTGTATCAATACATAAAGCAATTTAAAACAATCATAAATTAAAATTAACAGATAATTATTGATGAATCACTCCACAAAACTAAGAAATATAGGAAAAATATAAACAGTAAAACAAGTAAAATATATGCTTTATCTTTATAGTAACAATATAAAATTGATACAATGACAATAACAATTTACCCTTGTGAACTTCATTCCCCAAAATAAATAAACCCAGTATGATCATGATCATGAGACCAGACCAATCCCAACTGAGGGACATTCTATAAAATACCTTACCAGTATGTTTTAAAACTGTGAAAGTCAATGAAAACTAGAAAAATCTAAGAAAGTATGACAGAGCAGAAGAGTCTGAGACATGACAGTGAAATGTAGTGTCATTTCTTGAATGGAATTCTGGACCATAAAAAGACATTGGATTAGAAAGACAATATGGTGCTTAGTCAGTAATAATAATGTATCAAGATTCTTCTCTTCACTGCAACTAATGTATTGTACTATGTAAGATGTTAGTAGTAGGAAATTACATGATGTATAGAGTATATTGGAACACTCTGTAGGTACTCTGTTTATAATTTTTCTGTAAATTTAAAACAGTTCTGAAGTATCAAGTTTAAAAACTACTACCAAGGACTGTCTCAGAACATCATTTTGAAACTGTTTGGTCCCAGCCCCTATGAGTGAAGTGATTAAAATTTGAATATACATATATTTTATTAGGAAAAAATTTACCAATGTCATTTAATATGTTTTGTTTAAAATTGATTTAAAAATCTCTAAGGAAAGTAATGCATTTGTTCAGTTAACAAATAGTTTAATCTTACTCATTTTTTGTAAGTATGTGCATGTCTTAAAATAACAAGTAATACCACTGTGTTTCTAATGAAATAATGCTATGGAATTTGTACCTGAACACTACAGCACTGCATATTTACGTGCTTTTTATAATATGTTACACATAATTTACATATAGGAGGTATGAGAGATATGTGAACTTTGACTAATACTGTGGTAACTATTCATATATTAAATTCATTTTTTAGCATGATTCCCTGAGGACCAAGTTATTTCTCCAGCTGTCATCTGACAGATTCCCATCAGTGTTCTAAGGAAGATTAGGTTTGTGTTCTTTAAGTGTTGGCTGAAATGAATCAGTGAAAAAACAGATTTGTATCACCATTAATATTTTTATAGATGAATAAGGGAATATCAAGTTTATACATTTTCATAGAGAATACTATTAGAACCTGTGTAGTCTCCTCTATAAACTTTGGGAGCTTTCCAGTGGGTGCAAACAGCAAAGAATCCGCCTGCCAATGCAGAATACATAAGACATGAGGGTTCGATCCCTGGATTGGAAAGATCCCCTGCAGGTGCATATGGCAACCCACTCTAGTCTTCTTGCCTGAAGGATCTCATGGACAGAGGGACATGGAGGGCAACAGTCCACAGAGTCCCAAGGCATCAGCCATGACTGAAGCGACTTTAGCATGCACACAGGCATAAAGTTTGGGGATCTATTTTTGTCTATTGAAACCAACATGAATTTCTTCATAGTTTTAACTCAATGATTAAACATAAGCAGAATGAGAATATTTCAAGTCATACTTTTAATCAACCATCTCTAACATGGATTATAATGTTTATAGTAAAAATATAATTGTCTTAAAAATGATCCCAATAGTAACAGTACAAAACATTTTCAGCTCATAAAGTCATTATTTTTATCTTTGGAACAATTAGTAACTTGTTTAATGTGATAAAGTGCTTCTTCAGTATCCATTATGAAATAACAGTGTCTTTTGTGGTGGACATCCAAAACATTAAACCTTGCATAGAATATTGATGTTTAAAGAGATAGAATATAATTATTGATTTGTATAAAAATAAAATCACTATTGTGCTATTTCACATAATGTCATGATAATGTGAATCCAGAAGCTAACATTCAGTTTTCAAATTACTTCTCCTTCACTCATTTTAATCATGATTTTTTTAATCAAAGACCTTATTTTATATATATATATATATATTCTGGAGTCTTAATACTGTTTTGTTTCATTAGAAAACAGCTAACTGGTTCAGAAGGAACGTCACTCCAAGTTTTTAAGCTGCTGCATCTTGATAACTGTAGTTTTGGATTGTACTGGGGTGATGATATGTCAATGACTGGTTGTTTCAAAGTGTCTGCAAAGCATTTTAGATGCCACTTGTGAGGCCCATTTTTAGTAAAAGTTGAAGGTTAAATATGAGATTGAACTGAATAATCTCAGTTGAGACTGAAATGCTGACAATAGCAATACAGACTATCCTTGGGTTGACCGCGGCAACATAGGAAGCCTGCAGGCCCATAATGATCTAAATGAGTAAGCTGTTAAAGAGATGGCATTGTGCTAGCAATTTGGCAATGAATTCTTCAGCAAAATTGTGAGGAAGAGTGAATCTCATAAAGGAATCCTGAGATGCATATTATCTTTCCATATGTGTTAATCTGCTGGAGAGTTCATGCATTTCTCTATATATTAGATGATGAAAGCTTTGCTAGATGGAAGGATAATTGTATACATTTATATATAATGTGTGTGTGTGTGTGTGTGTATAGTGTTGTGTGCTGACTCTGTGTGTTTTATTGTTATATAATGTACTCAGATATGTAATTTTTTATTTAGTATTTCTTAGTAAGGCACATCTTCTAGAGAGTTGGTAAAGAACTAAATAAAATAAGATGATATATAAACTATATATTATAACAAGATAAAAAATACCACCCCAAAAAGAATTATCATAGTAGAAATGTGAAAACTAGGTATCAAATGATGAACAGTATGTAAAACTGGCCAGTAAGTTACTTCCATATATTTGCATGTGGGAGAGAGCGAGGCAAACTGACAAATATAGATTTGTATGTACTAAGCTTAGGATGTCACAAGCCAACTGAATGAGGTAATTCAACTGTAGGAACAAGTATAGAAACAGAAACCCTTCCTGGGTCACTAGGTTTTTTTTATCTCTGGATTAGGGAACTTGAGGATGGCACAATATAATGTTTCACAAATCATTTCCAACATGGCACATGAGATATGTTTCAGAATGCCTTGGAATAAAGGGTGTGTTATACATTAGCAAAAAAAAAAAAAAAGATACTTCGTTATGGTTTGTCTAATTATGGTGAATCCCTACCACAATTTACATAAGCCCACAGCAGTATTTTCTAGAGAAGAAATTTGTGACATCAGTTGAAGAAATCAACTGTTGCAAAAACAGAACTGGTTAAAAAGAAAACAAAACAGAAGATGTGAAAAAGTTTAAAATCTTTGGGCCCAGGGGAAATGAATGGAAACAGAAGGAGGATTGGACTCCCTGTAACAATAATGAGATTTTGCTCAGAGAGGAAAAGTGTGATTGAATTATTGGCATTTCCCAATGGACTTATGATTTAGAAAAAAATAAAATAAAATAAAATTGATTCTTTGTACCCATAGCTAAGTTCATGGATAGACTTACTATATCTAACCACATTTCTCCCAAACACTATAGTTACTTTAGAAGCAATTCACTTTCTTGAACATAAGCTATGATTTTTTGCTGTCTGTTGACAGGTCACAGGATTCAAGTGTGTGGATATTCAATACCCTCTTTTGGGCTTGTACTCTCTGTGTTCTCCTTTCATGTTGAAATTTCCCTTTAACTGGTACAGGACAAGTCTCTGGTCTTCTTTTCCAGGCATTGCTTCTACTTCCTAATAGTCAGGTTTCTATTTCAAATCTTTCCTCTAGATTCTTTATGACAATACATGCTATTCCAGTCTCCCTTATATCTAACATCCTGTACCTCCTGTGTTACTAATGTTGGTTTATTTATGACTCCAGAACACACCTATGATCATTGTATTTCCCATACACACACACACACACAAAGAAGTATAATATCCTGACACTTTATCAAATGAACATAAATGCTATGTTAATCCCCAAATGTTAATTTAATGTCTCATTTCTAGACAGTATTTTTAGTTTATTTGTAAAATTAATTTAATCTTTGGTTTTCTGAAATTGAAAGCTTTCTTAGGGCATGGTAAGGAAAATTAGCATGCAGTCTTTCCCACCAAATAGTTAGCTATTTAGCATGTTTATCAGTAACTGTGAGATAATAATCAAAACTTGAACAAGCTTTTGCTGACAGCAACTTTCAAACTTCTTTGCTTCTGATGTGACACATTAATATGTAGCAATATACTCATAAAATGAGAGGATTAAATAAGCTATCTTAATTTGAAAAAGACATAATTATGTGTCAAAATGGAAATATGTAGTCTTTAGCATTTTCCATATTAAAACAACAGAGTTTATATTTCCATTCAAGATGGTTTTTTTGAGAATCTATGAAAATAAAGACTTGTATCTAGATTTTACCAGAGACTTGATTTGAATGTTTGAATGGTAAGCAGTTCCTATCTAAAATAAATGTGTGATTTAACTGAGAAATAAGAGGCACACAAGTGATCTGTGTATCACACATAACATGATGTCCCACTAAGGACACTAACTGCTCTATCAGTTTAAAAGCAAGGTGTGACTATGGATAATTCATGTTGATGATTGGCAGAAACCAACACAGTTCTGTAGAGCAATTATCCTTAAATAAAGAAATAAATTAGAAATAAATAAATAAAAGCAAGATATGAGACTGCTTTAAAACTATAAAATGTGAAACTTGTGATTTACTTGAAATTGTAGGTAATATATTGATGAGAAGAAAAAACATGAGATGAGAATAGGCAAGGGAGAGAGTAAAAATAGCAGAATGTAGAGATTAGAAAGTAGAAGCATATTTCCAAATGGTTTTATGTCCATACATACGTGAAAGGTTTAGGAATTTAAGAGGAAGGGTAGTTTTGATTTCAGATAGTGGAAAGGAGTGTCAACTTACAATCCATTTGTAAGGCTGGAAAAATATCTTGTACAATTACAGAGATGAATATAATATGATCAGAGATATTCATTTGGAATGTATATTGACTATTGTTTACCCAGAGGTGGAGCACAAAATGAATAATGCAAGGAAGAGGGATCATTGTAAGAAGCAACACGAGGAGCATAAGATTGCATGGAGATTTGACCAAAAAGTATTCAAAGTAGATTATGTTTCCCCTGTGCTCTGCTAAATTGCTTCCAATTCTGTCCTGTGCCACTCTTTGTGGTGTGCTGGACTATAGCCCGCCAGTCTCCTATGCCCATGGATTCTCTAGGCAAGAAGATTGGGGTGGGTTGCCATGCTTTTCTCCAGGGGATCTTCCTGACCCAGGGATCAAACTGGCATCTCTTATATGTCTCCTACATTGGCAGGTGGGTTCTTTATCACTGTCTCCACCTGGCAAGCCCTATCTTGCCCTACTTAATTTAAATTATGAAGTGAAGATTTTATGTACATTTTAACACATATAAGGGTACATGTTCGGATCACTTTTGCACACAGATTGCTTTTTAGTTGACTATCATTTTAAATTATTTTTAATGGTTTATTCCTCAAAAAGTCATTATACTCTCTAACTTGGTTATGGAAAATAGATATTGCTGCTATATTGTGGTGTATCTGATGCTAAGAACATATATACTGAGCAAGAGAATAGCAGCTCCTGACAAAAGAGCTCTTCTAAACACTAACATTTAGGACTTGGTACTGTAGGGAGCCAGCCTGGCATTCATGGTCACACGTGGTGGTCTCAAAAATAATCTCACAGGACACCAACATCAGACAAGATCACTCTGGGGTCATTATGAAGGGAGATGGGAAACAAGACTGATTCATAATCTTGACTCAGTTCAGTTCAGTCACTCAGGCATGTCTGACTCTTTGCGATCCCATAGACTGCAACATGCCAGGCTTCCCTCTCCATCACCAACTCCAGGAGCATACTCAAACTCATATATTTGAGCCAGTGATGTCATCAGATGATCTCATCCTCTACTGCCCTCTCCTCTTCTTGCCTTCAATTTTTCCCAGTAGCAGGGTCTTTTCTAAAGAGTCAGTATTTGGCACCAAGTGGCCAAAGAATTGGAGCTTCAGCTTCAGAATCAGTCCTTTAAATGAATATTCAGGACTGATTTGCTTTAGGATGGACTGGTTGGATCTCCTTGCAGTCCTAGGGACTCTAAAGAGTCTTCTTTAACACCACAGCTCAAAAGCATCAATTCTTCAGTGCTCAGCTTTCTTTATGGTCCAACTCTCACATCCATACATAACTGCTGGAAAAACCATAGCTTTGACTAGACAGACCTTTGTCGGCAAAGTAATGTCTCTGCTTTTTAATATGCTGTCTAGGTTGTTCATAGCTTTTCCTCCAAGGAGCAAGTATTTTTTAATTTTGTGGCTGCAGTCACCATCTAAAGTGATTTTGAAGCCTGCCCAAAAATGTCTGTAACTGTTTCCAGTGTTTCTCCATCTATTTGCCATGTAATGATTAGACTGGATGTTGTGATCTTAGTTTTTTGAATGTTGAGTTTTAAGCCAACTTTTTCACTCTCCTCTCTCTTTCATCAGGAGGCTCTTTAGTTCTTCTTTGCTTTCTGCCATAAGGGTGGTGTCATCTGAATTTCTGAAGTTATTGATATTTCTCCCAGCAACTTTGATTCCAGCTTGTGCCTCCTCCAGACCAGCGTTTCTCATGATGTACTCTGTATATAAGTTAAATAAGCAGGGTGACAATATACAGCCTTGACATACTCCTTTTCCTAATTGGAACCAGCCTGTTGTTCCATGTCCAGTTCTAAGTGTTGTTTTGTGATCTGCATACATATTTCTCAAGAGGCAGGTCAGGTAGTCTGGTATGCCCATCTCTTTCAAAATTTTCCTCAGTTTGTTGTGATCCACACAGTCAAAGGCTTTGACATAGTCAATAAAGCAGAAGTAGATGTTTTTCTGGAATTCCCTTGCTTTTTCAATGATCCAGTGGATGTTGGCAATTTGATTTCTGGTTCCTCTGCCATTTCTAAAACCAGCTTGAACATCTGGAAGTGCACGGTTCATGTATTGCTGAAGCCTGGTTTGAGGAATTTTGAGCATTACTTTACTAGTGTGTGAGATGATTGTAATTGTGTGGTAGTTTGAACATTCTATAGCATTGCCTTTCTTTGGGATTGGAATGAAAACTGACCTTTTCCAGTCCTGTGGCCACTGCTGAGTTTTCCAGATGTGCTGGCATATTAAGTGCAGCATTTTCACAGCATCATCTTTTAGGATTTGAAATAATTCAACTGGAATTCCATCACATCCACTAGCTTTGTTTGTAGTGATGCTTTCTAAGGCCCGCTTGACTTCACATTCCAGGATGTCTGACTCCAGGTGAGTGTGAGCGATCACACCACCATGATTATCTGGTTTTGTACAGTTCTGTGTATTCTTGCCACCTCTTCTTAATATCTTCTGCTTCTGTTAGGTCCCTACCATTTCTGTCCTTTATTGAGCCCATCTTTGCATGAAATGTTCCCTTGGTATCTCTAGTTTTCTTGAAGAGATCTCTAGTCTTTCCCATTCTATTGTTTTCCTCTATTTCTTTGCCTTGATCACTGTGGAAGGTTTTTTTTTTTTTTCCTCTCCTTGCTATTCTTTGGAACTCTACTTTCAGATAGGTATATCTTTCCTTTTCTCCTTTGCTTTTTGCTTCCCTTCTTTTCACAGCCTTTTGTAAGGCCTCCTCAGACAGCCATTTTGCTTTTTTGCATTTCTTTTTCTTGGGGATAGTCTTGATTCCTGTCTCCTGTACAATGTCATGAACCTCTGTCCATAGTTCAGCAGGCACTCTGTCTATCATATCTAGTCCCTTAAATCTATTCTCACTTCCACTGTATAGTCATAAGGGATTTGATTTAGGTCATACCTGAATGGTCTAGTGATTTTTCCCACTTTCTTCAATTTAAGTCTGAATATGGCAATAAAGAGTTCATGATCTGAGCCACAGTCAGCTCCCAGTCTTGTTTTTGCTGACTGTATAGAGCTTCTCCATCTTTGGCTGCAAAGAATATAATCAGTTTGATTTTGGTGTTGACCATCTGGTGATGTCCAGGTATTCACAGTGATGCTTCCTAAGGCCCACTTGACTCTGCACTCCAGGATGTCTGGCTCTAAGTTAGCCGTCACACCATTGTGGTTATCTGGGTCATGAAGATCTTTTTCATATAGTTCTTCCGTGTATAGTTCTTGCCACCTCTTTTGCTTCTTCTGTTAGGTTCATATCGTTTCTGTCCTTTATTGTGCTCATCTTTGCAGGGAATGTTCTCTTGGTATCTCTAATTGTCTTGAAGAAATCTCTAGTCTTTCCTATTCTACTGTTTTCCTCTATTTCTTTTCTTTGACCCCAGAGGAAGTCTTTCTTATCTCTCCTTCCTTTTCTTTGGAGTTTTGCATTCAAAAGGGTATATCTTTCCTTTTCTTCTTTGCCTTAACTTCTCTTCTTTTCTCAGCTATTTGTATGGCCTCCTCAGACAACAATTTTGCCTTTTTTGCATTTTTTTTTCTTGAGGATAGTCTTGATCCCTGCCTTCTGTATGTACAATGTCACAAATCTCTGTCCATAGTTCTTCAGGCACTCTATCAAATCTGACTGCAGGCACTCTATCAAATCTAACCGCTTGAGTCTATTTGTTGCTTTGACTGTATAATCATAAGGAGCTTGATTTAGGTTAAACCTGAATGGTCTGATGGTTTTCCCTACTTTCTTCAATTTTAGTCTGAATTTTGCAAGAAGGAGTTCATGATCTGAGCCACAGTCAGCTCCCAGCCTTGTTTTTGCTAACTGAATAGAGCTTCTCTATTTTCAGCTGCAAAAAATATAATCAATCTAATTCTGGTATTGACCATCTGGTGATGTCCATGTGTAGAGTTGTCTCTTGTGTTGTTGGAAGAGGGTGTTTGCTATAACCCATGTGTTCTCTTGGCAAAATTCTTGTAACCTTTGCCCTGCTTCATTTCATACTCTAAGGCCAAACTTATCTGTTTTTCCAGGTATCTCTACTTCATACTTTGGCATTCCTGTCCCATGGTAATCTTAACTAAGTGCAGACAAATCCAGGTCACTGTTGAAAACCTCAGAAACATCAAACATTCCCCTCTCCCCATGAGAATGATTGCTGCTCCTTTATCAAGTCCAGTTTTAGCTTATCTTTGTTTCATAATGTTCTATTCCTAGAAATCCTATAGTGTTTTCTTTGTGGGCTTACAAGTAAACTGATTGTGTCTCAATGTAGAGTGAGGGAAAGTTGAGGCCATATATTATACTCTGATATATGCTTCTGTAATAAAATTCAGGGAGAGAGTCTCTGATTTCATGCCCTGGCCTGAATCACCATGTATCCCCAACCTCAGATAAATTCCAGATTCTTAGTGAAACTCTAAATACCTCAACCATGACAAAGGAAAAAGCTTGGTCAAACAGCTATAGACATAGATGAGTAGGTGATATGACAGGATAAAGACAAGAACCCTGAAAATTTTATAAGACAGAGTGAGAAAAATTAGTGTACAGAAGTTTGTTTCATGAATTGTTTATTAATCATTTTCTTGCACGATATGAAGAATTTTACATTGTGATGGTCATGGAATAGGATGTAGGGGCTGTGAGACTGGGTTCCTTGGAGTCAATTTAAAATTAATAAGATGGGTGGGAAAAACAGTTGGGGATTGAAGTCTTGAAAGAATCACAGTTGGAAATGTTACTCCTTTGGGATCTTCTCTAGAAAATAAATTTCAGAGGCTGCACAGCCTACCTGTTTTTATTACTATCAGTGTCTCATGTTGGCTGTTCTCAGATATTATGTTCCCAGATGTTATGCCTCAGTTTTCTCTTGGCTCCCTTTTCTTTTTTTTTTTCCTTTCAATCATTTGATAGTAATCTTCTAGGGTCAAAGTATGTGATGTAAATGAACATGGCCATCAAACTATCCCTTAATCCATTTCTTGTCTGTGACCAGAGCTGTCAGTCCTTCTTTGTGATCAATTCCTTCATATAGGAGCATAATGGCGTGCGGCAGTCCGTGGGGTTGCAAAGAGTCAGACATAACTGAGTGACCGAACAACGGCAGCAAGAGCAAGGATGTTAGTGACCAACTTCTGTTGCTTCAAATCTCTCTCATGTTTTTTCTCTATTAGTTCTGATCCCAGGCATCTGTTATGGAATCTACGGTAAGTAACAGAAGCCAGCTGATGATACTTTCTTTTCTGAGATGGCAACTTGATCAAGTTGAGATTTTTAATATTTATTGACCCCATAATCTCTCTGTTTCTGAGTTTTGGGTTTTTTCTTAGTATAGATTTGAAAATTACAGAACCTTCAAAAAGAGTGATCTTTATTGAGTCCCAAGTTTTTGGAAGCTTGGTGCATATAGCCGATTTTTCTTTTCTTATAATGTTGAAAGAAGATATATAGATTTCTTTAACTTCAGCTTGGAGCTAAAGAATTATCTGGACATACCATAGCAAATTATCTCCAGTTGTTTATAGGACCTTTGTTTCTTGGTTACTTCTTTTATTCTTTTATTAATCACCTACCCTTTCAAAAAACTCCTATTTCTTTTCAGTTTGATTATGCTATTCAGCCCTCTATAGTATACATACTTACATACTCTCAACCTTTCTCTGACACATGCAAACGTATACACACAACCACTCAAGTAAACATAAAGAAAATCTCTCAACAGTCCTGTCAATACTAGAAATCAGTATTAAAATCATTCTGCATGCATGCTCAGTCATGGCTAACATTTTGCAACTCCATGGGCTTTATTTGGCCAAGTATATGTAATTATATATGATATTTATAATAATTGCAAAAAAAGTTAAACCATACCATGATTAAATTTACTCATATTTTACATGTCATTCCTGTAAGAAAGTAAATTGATTTTGCTTTTTAATCATATATAAACAGTACACAAGCAACTCAGTTTTTTCTAATATTAGTACACTGGTTGTCAGGAACGTAATTTCTGTTTTACTCTAATAAGGCTACATACTCTGATTACTCAAAGGTGATTTATAAAACAAAATGTGTTATTTACCTCTTGAACACATAGTTACAGGAAGATGACTCATTTCTAAATTCAAATTTGCTATTATTCTTCCTTTTTCAATGACTTCCTATTTGTTTCTTGGCAGTATAAACTGTTGACTTTAATTTAAAAATTGGTTTTTGGGGTCTAGTTTTATGTTTTTTTTATTTTTTCATATAAGACCAAAAGCCTCTGAAAACTTTCATAAACAATCTATCACCTTTAAAATGGGAATTGAAATGGCAGTATTTGATGTTCATGAAGTATAATTAATGGCAGTATGTTGGAATGATTCACAGAAACACCAGTAATGTCACTTTAATATTTTAAAACAAGTCTATCCTCTACATATAATTCTGTCACATGTTCTACAGCTATATAAATAGTCTATCAAGTTATTTTAAGAAATGAGAATGAAATGCAAGGAAATGAAAGTTTAATTTTTTTTGTTAATTAGCAAAGTAAAATAGTAAAAAAATAAGAGTATTGAGCTCTAATGAGTGAATCATTTTCTACAACAAAGAAAAACAAGACTCAAGTAATTAAAGGAAAACAAGAAATTAAAGAATTGTAAGAACATGAATAATGTACTTTGTTTAAACAGCTCTGTAGTTTAATTAAATGGGATTCATTGCATAGATTAAATAACAGAATAAAAATTTCTCCAGATTTAAATGTTAAGTCCCCAGATTTTTTGTATATTATTTTTCATTCCAGAAGAGAAAATGACCTAGTCTCAGGAATAGTGGTGCACAACTTGGATATTTTGTAAATTTGCCTGTGAGGTATTAATACCATTTCTTTCATTCTGACAATTAAAATAATTCTCCTGTAATACAACAGGCACAAAATATGTGGAAATCTTACAGTTAAGTGGAGTCAAATCAGACATCAAAGATTTCCCAGACCATAAAATCTATGGAGACAGTAAGCAAGTGATTTAACTTTAAAGGTGTTATATTACAAATTTAACTGTTCATTTATGTTTGGCACTAAAACAAAGTTTGAATAAGTTCTATTACAGCACTAAGGACAGTCTTCTATTGGTTGTAATAAAAGTGACAGTCTTTTACTGGTAGTTGGGTTATTATATTAGTTATTATATATTCTTTATTAGATCATATACTTTACGGGAGTCTTCTCAGCTTTGTTGCATTTCATTAATTGTAAGGGAATAATTTTCAAATGTCCTAAATCAAGGTTAAAATTCTGAAAAATAAGAAGATAATTGAGTCACAATCATTCTGCTTCTATAAAGATTACCAAAAGAGACATTTCCTATTGGATCTGTTTGGAATTATTTTGTTGAAAAATAATTATATAAGTTCCAGATAAAGAGACATTTTGCTCTTCAGATTGCAAGAGCAATAACAGATAGCAATATTCTAAATTATTCTTCTATACATATTTCATACTTGACAATCCTATTCCCATTAAATTAACTAATCACCTTCCTGGGGTGAGAATTTCATGCTTCAAATATGGGTTGATTAAAGATTAGTATTCCTGGTAGTTGGTCACCTGCTTCATCATTAGAGTTCAAGAGCTGTGACTGCTCAGATGAATGAACACTGCAGAAAGTTCTGAATATTTTAAATGCATGGTTTGCTTCCCAGCTCGCCATGTGTCTGAAATTGCTCAGTATGCTTACATTGTTCCCCGCTCCCCCCCAACCGTGTTCCATACTCATATACTATTACTGACTACACTTAGAAAAAATATATATAATCAAAAGCATTTTAACTGAATTTTAATTTAAAGTTAGACTTTAGCATATAGGTTTACTTTACTTTTATTTTCACAAGTAAATATATTTTTGAAAATGTGCTTACTAGTTAGATAACCAAAATGTAGCACTCTCATATAACAGGAAATTATTTTTCTGGAAATTGACTTGAGAAGGCATCTATTTCCCCTCTTTTCCCATTAATAATACACACTTAAATCATCTCAGAAATCCATGTTTTAAAATTTTCAAGAAAGGAAACATCATCTGTAACTTTTTTAACCATTGCAGTCCTTCATATAATTATTTTATGCTTTAAGAAATAAAGATTAAAATATTTTAAAAAACAGATTTGTCAGGAGCTGTATTAATATTTGTTTCTCAACATCCAAATATCCAAATTGGGCTAAAAATGTCTAAATAACAGATAGAAGTTCTGGTATCTGCCTTTTAATCTTCTTGTTTAGAAGAGAATTTAGGAAACCAAACTCTTAAAGCACCAAAGTGCCAAGATAGACCCTGAGGTGTGATAATGAATCACCTATTTCCTGGGAAAGCTATGCATATTGGTCTGCCTACTGAAGTTACTATGTAACTTACAGTGAAGAAACTTTTCTCTAAAACCACTCCATTTTTGTAATTGTTTTAAAGTAGTAGTTGTTCTATAATTATATAGTAGTCATTTAAAACTCAGTAAAACTAAAGAGAACGTCAAGTAGTAAATTCTGAGATAGAATTAGAATGCCTGTGATGAGTCCCCACTGTGGTAAAAATTAAAGCATATAATCTGCAGGAGTGAAAGCTCATTTGGAAGCATATGCTCAAATAGTCAATGTTAAAACAAAAGTAGAAAAATCGTCAAAAATAAATTTTGATATCCTATGAAAGCCTTAAAGTTATCTACTCTAAATTACATTTTTATTATTAGTTGTGTCTGAGATTGGAAATAAAATTAATCTCCAAATTTAGAAATAAAAATAATCTCCAAAGCCCAGATAAACTTTATGCTTCTAAAATATAAATTAGGCAGTTGGATCATGAAATGCTTGGCATTATAGGAAAAATTCATTTCAAAAAGAAAGACATAGGATATGAAGCCATGCTATTTCATTGTATACATTATTTCATATGCTTATGGGGGATCAGAAGCAAACTGTCCTACCTGAATAAATGGGTTTCAGCTTATTTTGAGTGTATATGTATATGACAAAACTGCTTAACACAGTTGAAATACTACCCCTCTGTCAACCCAGCCTTTCAACTCGCCAAATCTTCTGGAAAATATGTTATGTTTGTGCTTTAGCTTTGTATTATGGATTGAATTGTGTCTCCCCAAAAGACACACTGATTTCTTACTGCAGAATGTGACCTAATTTAAAAATACTGTCTTTATAGTTGTAATGAAGTTAAAATGAGATCATTAGGGCAGGCCTTAATCCAGTAAGACCGGCATTATTAAAAGGGGAAATCTGAACACAGAGATAGACATGCAAAGAGGGAAGACCAGATGAAGACACAGAAAGGAGATGGCCATGTGACTGGAGCAATGCATGCAAGTCAGGAATCCCAAGGACTGCTGACAGACACCAAGAGCTAAGAGCGGTAAGAAAGCTTCTCCCCTGGGACCATCAGAGAGAACGTGCCCCTTCAGAAACCTTGATTTTGGGCTCC
The DNA here is from genome assembly GCF_963930625.1 of Muntiacus reevesi. Lineage (NCBI taxonomy): Eukaryota > Metazoa > Chordata > Mammalia > Artiodactyla > Cervidae > Muntiacus > Muntiacus reevesi. Next base: position 22,074,207 of record NC_089262.1, on the reverse strand, counting down.
TAACTTCCAGAACTGTGAGATAATAAATTTGTTATTTTAAGTCACTCAGCTTTTGGTGCTTTGTTATATATAGCAGCCAGAGGAAACTAGCTTTGTATAAACTGGTGACCACACCATAGATCACTGGGAAAAAAAAAATACATAGTTCAGTTTGAGATATTCACTAAAGTAGATTAGCCATGGACAGTATGTAAAAGAAGGAGAAAGTGAAACAGAAAAAAAGAGTCCCCTTGTAGCAGCAAAAAAGTTTCATAAAAGAAAACCTGCAGAACACTAAAGGAACATGATCCAATAATACAGACTAAAAATCAGTGTCCAGAAATGTGGAAGATAGGTTGCATTGTTATTCAAAGAAAGCAGGGAAGTGGAAATGGAAATACTGAGCTATAGAAACAGAAAAGATAAGAGATGGAAGAAAGGTTTGGATTTCTTAGTTGTGTGATCACTGTTTACCATCAATAGGAACTTTATAGATGACAGGTGCAATGGAACCATTTTACAGTTGACTTGAGAATGGAAACAGAGATAAGGAAATAAATAAATACCTGAGGGTCACAATTTCTTTTTCTTTTTAACAAATGTGTTATTCATTCAACTGTGGTTCTAAGACATACACATATGCATTTCTTGGTTATTTTATTTTAATTTTGAAACCACTATGTTTGATTACCTGTATATGATTTTATTGGTATGTTTAAAATGTGGATTTTTTTTTTACTTTTTAATATTTAATGTATTTCAGACATTAATCATTATTTTCAAAGTAATATTTACTTCCTAATTTTTGACTGACCTAGTATGACTTTAGATGCTACAGTATTACTATATAACTTGAAACTGTTTCCCATAAATAGATAAGTTGAATGTGTCAGCATCCAAGCAGGAAACAGATGGCATATTCAGAAGGGGGTAGATGAAGACAGTTTAATGAAAACATTCTGTATAAATTATGGGAAGGTTAAGAAAACATAGGATTAGGACTAATAAGGACAAAGGAAGAAATGCAGGAAGTCCTTATCATCCTTAGTCCTGAAATGCAGAAGTAGAATGAAGTCCACAATCTGTTAGAGATGATGGTTAGTAGAACAACCACTGTAGCATTAGATATAGGGTCAAATGGTGGCCCAGCTAGGAGAGGAACCAGGGTACTTCATTCTCTGATTTCTCTTTTCCTATCTCCTATTGTTGTTTAGCTCTAAATGGTGTCCAACTCTTTTGTGACCTCATGGACTGTAGCCTGCCAGTCTCCTCTGGCTATGTGATTTCCCAGGCAAGAATACTGGAGTGTATTGCCATTTCCTTCTCCAGGGGATCTTCCCAACGCAGAGATTGAACCCATGTCTCCTGCATTGGCAGGAGGGTTCTTTACCACTGAGCCACTTGGGAACCTCATCTCCCATTAGCTGAGCATAATTAAATATTAAATCCAGAGGACATGATAACTCAATAACATAGAGTTCAAACTTGTGGATGTCAATGTCAAGGACAGTTGATTAAAATAGAGAATAAAGAAATAATATTAGGAAAGATATATATCAGTAAGATTTCTTCAATATAAATAAGCAAGCGGTGATAGCTTTATGAATTAATCAGAATAAAAGGTATAGTAGAATGATCTGATTATTTATTAGGTAAATAAAGTATCATTTGAAATGGGCAAATGAAAATAATAGTAAAACATAGCAGTAATTCTTGGAGTATACTTCAAATTTAAAAGTAAAAATAATGTAATGTACATTAAAAACTAACCAAATTTTGCATTAAGATTCTAGTGGAAACTTATCAAGTTATAACTAGAAGTTAATTGCAATATTTATATTAATGCTGTTTACATTTACACTACTATTAATCATCAATTACTTATGTTTATTTAGAATATATGTGTTAAGAAATTTGAATCCCTAGATAATACTTTTAGGTTTCTTTTCCCTTAATTTATAGAATTCCATATTAGATAAATAAAAAGCAGAACTAATAATTTCAAAGAAAAGTATCCTTAAAATATTTCAACTCAATAGATTTGTATTTAAAATGAAAAAATTGTCACACAGTAGTTAAACTATGGTTAGCATGGAGCAACAACAACAACAAAATCTTCTTAAAATTTTGATTGCCACAAACTATTTTAATTATGACTTAGATAAGAATAATTTAAATTTCTGGTACTTTAAATTTAGGAAAAATACCTAAAATAATTCTACCTCAGCATGAAGCATATCTTGTAATATGCTGTATGTTACTGTTATCCCTTTGAAGATGTACTAATTCAATTTTCAAAAAAGATATTTATGCATAGTCTTACTCATAATCTATTTCATGATTATAATAATTTTAAATAATATGTAGCTTATATGACATTTAACCTTTATTAAACATAAATATTCAATGTTTTCAATAAATCTCTAAAGTTGATGCTGCTCTGTTAGTAATCTTCCCCCCTTCACAGAAATCCTCTGTCCTTCTCACTGCTGCTGCTGCTGCTGCTAAGTCGCTTCAGTCGTGTCTGACTCTGTGCAACCCCATAGACGGCAGCCCACCAGGATTCTCAAGGCAAGAACACTGGAGTGGGTGTTCTTCTCACTAGTATAGAGTAGAAGTATTAAGTAATCAGAAAAGAGTATTAAGTCAAGTCATCCTTTTCTTGTTTCACCTCTATTTATGAATAATCCCTTCTTTATTTACATTTTAAATATTTAAACTGGGATGTCTATCATATTAATTTATTGAAAAAGGGACTTCCTTTGTGATGCTGGAACATGCCACAGTATTGTTACTGGGGATGTATTCTCGAATTTCAATGGATTAAAATTCCTTAGCAGCATGCAAACACAGTGTGAGAACCACCTCATACACATCATTTTTATTTTGAACATATTTTCTTATATTCACAGGAGCCCAATCTCATTGACTTAGGTCTAGTATTAGTAAAGTAGTATCAGATGATTAAATTATTAAGTGCATTAAAGTTATCAGTTCAGTTCAGCCACTCAGTCATGTCTGAATCTGTGACTGAATGGGCTACAGTAAACCAGGCTTCCCTGTCCATCACCAATTCCAGGAGCTAGCTCAAACTCATGTCCATTGAGTCGATGATGCCATCCAACCATTTCATCCTCTACTGTCCCCTTCTGTTGCTGCCTTCAATCTTGATCAGTATCAGGGTCTTTTCCTATGACTCAGTTCTTCACATCAGATGGCCAAAGTATTGAAGCTTCAGCTTCAGCATCAGTCCTTCCAATGAATATTCAGGACTGATCTCCTTTAGAATGGACTGGTTTGATCTCCTTGCAGTCCAAGGGTCTCTCAAGAGTCTTCTCCAACACCATAATTCAAAAGCATCAATTCTTTGGTGCTCAGTTTCTTTATAGTCCAACTCTCACATCTCACATTCATACATGACTGCTGGAAAAACCATAGCTTTGACTAGATGGACCTTTGTTGGCAAAGTAATGTCTCTGTTTTTTAATATGCTGTCTATGTTTGTCATAGCTTTTCTTTCAAGGAGCAAGCATCTTTTAATTTCATGGCTGCAGTCACCATCTGCAGTGATTTTGGAGCCCCCAAAAATAAAGTCTGTCATTGTTTCCATTGTTTCCCCATCTATTTGCCATAAAGTGATGGGACTAGATGCCATGATCTTAGTTTTTTGTATGCTGAGTTTTAAGTCAAGTTTTTCACTCTCCTCTTTCACTTTCATCAAGAGGCTCTTTAGTTCTGGCTAAAGTTATCAAGCCCTCACTTATCCATATATTTATCTTTCAACAGAAATTTGCTGGCATAAAGAAGGTGTGCTTTTATATGTAAGTTCTTTTTCACTGAGCCAGCAATTCAAGAGCAAATTTTTATGAAAGGAAGGAATTAGACCATTGAGATACATATTTATTTTTAAGAATACTAGAACTTAATGAAAGACACTGAGCAGAAAGTGGGTCTCCACGGGCAAGAAGGGAGGACAAGAGGAGGGGAAATATTTTTCACATTTCAGTTTTATTTTTTTCACCTGTAAAATGCCATTAATAATAGTGTTAAGAAAATTATGTGACACAATACATGTAAAAGTTTTATCACAGTACCTATAATTTTCTTACTGTTTTTTTCTATTACAGACTTTTCTAGTAGAAAACAGAAATTTTCCATGACATCCCTTTTCTTCAGGTGAAGAACTATTATAAAATGTCTTCCAAATTAATATCTATAATTTAAATACTTCTGTTTTGAAACCATACTATTTATAATACAAATTAAACATAAATGAATCCTGGAAGTAAGATCCAGACAGAGAGAACCCCAGAGGGGAAGATCAACATATTAGGAGCTTTTCTTTTCAAATTCAAAAGCAGTGACTGAAACACTGATGAGGAATCAGATATTTTGACAGATCATTAGGAAAATTTTAGATCAGGTTCCAGGAGACAGGAAATATCCTGCTAAGCTTTCTTAACTTTGAAATGTAACTTTGAAAGGCTACAAGGTAGGCTACACTGTAAACTTGAAATAGAGTGTTTCTCTCTTTCCTAGATTCTCATCCTTCAAGAGAACAGAATTCCTGACTTTAGATTGGTATTGAAGGTCTCAGTCAATGACTCATTCTTCTGGGAATAAAGTCACCCTTTATACTCTAAAACATTATTGACGACTCCAGAGATTTTTGTTTATGTGCTTTGTATTTATTGGTATTTATCACATTAGGATTAAAGTATAATTTAAAATGTAGTTTTCATTTGCATGTAGCAAAATCTAAAACTTGTTGACATAAATAACATACTTGATGAAAAAGGTATTTTCATAAAACATAAATGTGAGGCATTGTACTGTTTAATATTTGTGGAAATACCCTTGGTCTGTTGTGATAGAAGACCATTAGACTATAACATCTGCTCCTGCATTTCATCTGCTGTGGTATAACATGTCATGTAACTTCAAGAAAATGTCACCATGCAGTTATGAGAGAGTAAGTGTAAAAAAATTACGTAGCATCTTAATATCATTGTGAAAAATCATTTTGACCTAGTGGACCTCCTGACAGATCCCTACAGGTTGTCCAGTTCTGTTTTAAGAGCACTGCTCTAACTTAATTTCTTGACAGTAGAAATCAGTTATTCTCAAGAGCTATGTTTCTCAGTATTTTTCTCTTCATTATCATCCTGCTAAAGAACACTTTATATATATTTTTGTTAGTCATGCTCCCTTCATGAAATTAACAACTAAGGAAAAAATTTCTGTTGAATAGGGTTAAACTCTCAAGAGCCACAAATCATTGAGGTATAATATCTAAGGAAATGTTTCACACCTCCAAAGATAGTATCGCCCAGCTCAGATTGTATGCTCTGGAGAAAGTCACCATTCATAGTCTCACAATGTATCTTCATTTTATTTAACTTACCAAATATGTTTGGATGACAGATGACGGTAATTATGCTGGTAAGTAGATAACAGATCAAATAGATATATACTCATAATAGGCCCAGTTAATTAACATGTTAGTTAACATAGTAATACATAGTTAATATATAGACTTTTTAAGATATGATTTTAAAAGTACAGAGATTAAGTTGTTTAATGTCAAAGTATGCATGTGTTAGTCACTGAGTCATGTCTGATTCTTTGTGACCCCATGGACTGTAGCTCGCCAGGCTCTTCTGTCCATGGGGATTCTCAAGGCAAGAATAATGGAGTGGGTTGTCATGCCCTCCTCCAGGGGATCTTGATGAACATGGGAGTGGAGTTATATCCTCAAGATCCTGATTTTACTTGTTTTGTAATTTTACCTATCAATGGGCTTACAGAATTATATGGTAGTTCATTTTAATTTTTGAGGAACCACCATATTATTTTCATGAATATTATATCAAAGCACAGGTAATAGAGCAAAAATAGACAAGTGGGACTAAATAAAACTACAAAAGCTTCTGCAATCAAAGGAATCAATCAATGGAATGAAAGAGCAACCTACAGAGTGGGAGAATGTACTTACAAATCATATATCTAATAAGAGGTTAATTTTTAAAATATATAAGAATCTCTTAAAATTCAGTAGAAATCATCACTGTCATCCTCCTCCTCATCATCATTATCTGATTAAAAAACAGACAAAGGACTTGCATGGATATTTCTCCAAAGAAGACGCACACATGGCCAAAGGGTATATTAGACTGTGCTCAACAATTGCTAATCATCATGGACATAAACATTAAAATTGCAGTGAGATATCATCTCACACATGTTAGAATGATTATTGCCAAGTAAAGAAAGAAAGAAAGATAACAGTGTTGGAAAAGGTATAAAGCAGTTGGAATCCTTGTACACTGTTGTTTCAGTTCAGTTCAGTCACTCAATTGTGCCTGACTCTTTCTGATGCCAGACTGCAGCATGCCAGGCTTCCATGTCCATCACCAACCCCTGGAGCTTACTCAAACTCACTTCCATCAAGTCGGTGATGCCATCCAACCATCTCATTCTCTGTTGTCCCCTTCTGCTACTGCTTTCAATCCTTCCCAGCATCAGGGTCTTTTCCAATGAGTTGCCTCTTCACATCAGGTGGCCAAAGTATTGGAATTTCAAGTTCAGCATCAGTCCTTCTAATGAACATTCAGAACTGATTTCCTTTAGAATTGACTGGTTTGATCTCCTTGCAGTCCAAGGGACTCTCAAGAGTCTTCCTCAACAGTTCAAAAGCATCAATTCTTCAGCGCTCAGCTTTTTTTATAGTCCAACTCTCACATCCATATATGACTGCTGGAAAAAACATAGCTTTAACTAGACAAACCTTTGTCGGCAAAGTTCACTGTTGGTAGGAAAACAAAATTGTACATTCATTGAGGATGAACTTTTTTAAAAACTGAATTTTGAGATAACTATGGATTCATAGGAAGTTGCAAAAAATATACACGTATATATTATGTACCTTTCACCTAGTTTCCCAAAGTATCATCTTTAATAATTATAAATCAATATAACAGAAAATTGTCATTGATATAGTACACAGAGATTATTCAGATTTCACAAGTCTACACGTAATCCTTTGTAGACACAAATGTGTACACGTAGTCCTGTGTAATTTTACAGTATGTATGGGTTCATATAACTACCACCACAATCAAGATACAAAATTATTCCATTAAAAGAAGGCTCCCTCTTGCTTCTGTTTCATTGCCACAAACTCCCACCCCCACTTCCATCCCTAACCTCTGGCAAAGTCTAATACTTTTTTATTTTAAAACACTATATAAAAGAAATGAAACTATGTAATCTTTTAAGATTGGCTATTTTTTACTGAGTGAAATTCCCTTGAGTTAACACTAACTTTTTGAAATTTTAGTTTCTCTGCTGGCATTTGCCAAACAATGACATCATGCAAGATGCTGAGAATTAAAATTTTGCCCAGGAAGAGAGCCGAAGAGAAACAGGAAATCATTTTGTGTCTGACTAAAGATAGACAAAATTGGATCCTAGGGAGAATAAGATCCCGATAGAAACAATGAATAAGAACAGTCTGCCATAGCTGGTTTTCCTCCTCAGGTCTTTGCTGAAGTGCTGTGGGTAGGGCAGAAATAGCTATATAGAGAGCATCTGAAAATTACAGCAAGTAGCTAGCAGTCAGGAGTCTTGCAATTTTGAAGAAACAAGTGTTAGAATTCAATACTATCTAGAGATAAGAAGGGAATGGGTAACAAATATGCAAACCTTTCGGTGAAGGCCCCTGGTGGCTCAATGGTAAAGAATTTGCAGGAAACTCAGGAGAACCAGGTTCAATCCCTGGGTCAGGAAGATCCCTTGGAGGAGAAAATGACAACCTTCTCCTATATTCCTGCCTGGAAAATCACATGGATAGAGGAGCCTTGTGGACTGCAGTCCATAGGGTCCGAAAGAGTTGTAGCATGCACTACATATGTGAACTAACATTGGTGCTCTTTATTGATGTTTTATTCAACTTAATACTTGTACTTTTTTGGTAAATATTTAAGGATTATAATGAATAGTTTCATGAAGTGGTTCCAAAATATAATGATCACATCAATATTTGCAATTAAACAGGTGGATATTTGCATAAACTTTTTTGTGTAATCTATCATAACCTAAGAGAAGTTAATTTATTTTTCTGAGTATATTTGCTTCCCTTTTGTTGTGTCTGCACTTCCCACTGTGCTTGTTGTAAATATACAGATCCTGTATTATTTGGTGGCAACAGATTCATAGAAGTTGCATTTTAATTTTTATCAAGACTTTCTGTATAACAAGTCTGATAATTAATGAGTTATTAAATGTGTGTTGAGATCAATTTAACTTTGCTTTTTTTTTTCCTTTAAGGCAGTTCTTTGCTTTTTATTTATTTAATTTTATTGATCTTTGTTCATCCTTCCTAGTTAATATTTTCTAGGATATAATTTAGATACAAAAGTTTTCATATTTATGAACTAGGCATCAGGGATTTTTTTCTCACAGACGTACTTATCCCATTACACGCTGTTGCAAATAGAGAATACGTTGAGCATTTCTATATTTTGTTCTCTTCTTTTCTCATTTTAATCCTTTCTGCTTTTGTATTTTTTATAATAGTATATACATATTTGTTTACACTGTTTTGAAAAACAGAGTGTCACTGTTATTGTTGGCAACATAAATTTAAGTAATACATTTTACCATCTACTTTATTTGAAAAATAAAAATAAAGTTGATAATGTTGCCTATCATCAACTCATCTTAAGAATGATAATTATAGTTAAGTTTACTCCTGATGTTACCTAAACAACTTTTATTTTTATGCTGTGGATTTTGGTTCTAGTTCTTTCAGTCATACTGTTAATAAATAATAAAATTTTCATGAAATATATAACACATGTTCATTTTTGTTCTGATTTTTTTCATTTATTCAGTTGAACCACTTCTAATCTTCTTATTGCTATAGTAAGCAGCATTTAAAAAACAAATCTATTGCTCAGTCTTTTATTTACACTCATATCTAGATTAAATGAATTTTAAAATTAGTAGTTTTCATTTGTAAGCATATACATTCACTGTGTTGTTGAAAGAATTAATATAAACTCTATCCCTTCAGTCTTTGAAGGCTTGGTACTAGCACTTTATTTATGTAAATAAAATCACATGGCTGCACTTTTTTATAGCTTACTGTCTTTTATCTTCAGAAAATTTTATGCACACTGTACAAATTTCTTTTGGTAAAAATGATACTCTGAACATTTCTGAAGCATGCCTCTTTTCTCTTTTCCTTTAGTCACAGTACTCCAATTTTTCTCCTCCAAACCCCAATTAGTTTAATCTCTTTCCTCTCTCTCTCTCTCTATCTCTCTCTTTCTCTTTCTTTGCTTCTATGGCTACATCAATCATCACAGTCTCTTTCCTCCCATAAGTTTAGAATTTAAGCTACAATGATAAAATCATGATTGACATGTATCTTTTTTTTGGTGGCCTCTTATTAGTGTTTAAATTATCCTGCCAGGCCAGAAAAGTTTTTCTTGTAGAAATATTTTAAATATATTAATTATCTTTTTGGGTACTATGTCATTTATTTGTGTGTTATCACAACAAGGTATATGTTTTAGCTTTATTTTCAGCCTTTATATTAATCATAGTCACTATTATGTTGGTGCAAAAGTGATTGTAATTTTGTACTGTTGAACTTTGCTTTTTGACCTTGGAATACATTCTTAAATAAATGTGGTTATGTTATACCTCATTTTAATGGGCATGTCTCAACTTGTCAGGTGGGTCTTAGGAAGCATCATTATAAACAAAACTAGTGGAGGTGATGAAATTCCAGCTGAGCTACTTCAAGTCCTAAAAGATGATGCTGTTAAACTGTTGTACTCAATAGGCCAGCAAGTTTGGAAAACTCAGCAGTGGCCACAGGACTGGAAAAGGTGTTTTCATTCCAGTCCCAAAGAAAGGAAGTGCCAAAGAATGTTCAGGCTACCACACAATTGCACTCATCTTACATGCTAGCAAATTGATGCTCAAAATTCTCCAAGCCAGGCTCCAACAGACAATGAACTAGAAACTTCCAGATGTTCAAGCTGGATTTAGAAAAGGCAGAGGAACCAGAGATCAAATTGCCAACATCTGTTGGATCATAGATAAGGCAAGAGAGTTCTAGAAAAAAATCTACTTCTGCTTTATTGACTATGCCAAAACATTTGACTGTGTGGATCACAATAAACTGGAAAATTCTTCAAGAAATGGGAACACCAGATCACCTTACCTGCCTCCTGAGAAATCTGTATGCAGGCCAAGAAGCAACAGTTACAACCAGACATGGAACAACAGACTGGCTCCAAATTGGGAAAAGATTCTGTCAAGTCTGTATATTATCATCCTGCCTATTTAACTTACCTGCAGAGTTCATCATGCAAAATGTCAGGCTGGATGAAGCACAAGCTGGAGTCAAGATTGCCGGGAGACATATCAATAGCCTCAGATTCGCAGATGACGCCACCCTATGAAGAGGAACTGGAGAGCCTCTTGATCAAAGGGAAAGAAGAGAGTGAAAAAGTTGGCTTAAAACTCAACATTCAAACACCTAAGATCAAGGCATCTTGTCCCATCACTTCATAGCAAATAGATGGAGAAACAAATAGATGGAGAAAGTCACAGACTTTATTTTTTTGGACCTCAAAATCACTGCAGATGGTGATTGCAGCCATGAAATTAAAAGACACTTGCTCCTTGGAAGATAAGCTATGGCCAATCTAGACAGCATATTAAAAAACATAGATATTATTTTGCCAACAAAGATTCATCTAATCAAAGCTATGGTTTTTCTAGTAGTCGTGTATGGATGTGAGAGTTGGAACATAAAGAAAGCTGAGTGCCAAAGAATTGATGCCTTTGAATTGTGGTGTTGGAGAAAACTCTTGAGAGTCCCTTGAACTGCAAGGAGATAAAACCAATCAATCCTAAAGAAAATCAGTCCTGAATATTCATTGGAAGGACTGATGCTGAAGCTCTGATACTTTGTCCACCTGATGAAAAGAACTGACTCATTGGGAAAGACCCTGATGCTGAGAAAGATTGAAAGCAGAAGGAGAAGGGGATGGCAGAGGATGAGATGGCTGGATGGCATCACTGACTCGATGGCCATGAGTTTGAGCAAGCTCCAAGAATTGGTGATGGACAGGGAGGCCTGCCATGCTTCAGTCCCTGGGGTCAAAAAGAGTTGGACATGACTGAGCAACAGAACTGAACTGACTCTTTTGATATTTTTTGCTAATGATTTATTATTTACCTGATATTTGTTTTAGCCTATAGTAATGATTTTAGACAAAAAGCAAATTGAATACGTTTTTTATTCGAATTCAAAATTGGTCATAAAGCAGTGGAGATAATTCACAAAATCAATAATTTGTTTCGCCTAGCAACTGTTACTGAACATACAGTGTAGTGGTGGTTCAAAAAGTTTTGAAAAGGAGATGAGAGCCTTGAAAATGAGGAGTGCAGTGGCTAGCCATCAGAAGTTGACAGTGATCAATTGAGAGCATCACTGAAGCTGATTCTCTTACAACTACACTAGAAGTTGCCCAAGAACTCAACATCAACCACTCAACAATAATTTGGTATTTGAAGCAAATTGGAAAGGTGAAAAAGCTCATTAAATGGGTGCCTCATGAACTGACTGAAATTTAAAAAAAAAAAAAATCATCATTTTGTAGTGCCATCTCCTCTTATTCTACAACAACAATGAACCATTTCTTGATCGGATTGTGAGCTGTGACAAAAATTGGATTTTATATGATCCACTTTGGATAATATGTGATTTACCAGTGATGGCCAGCTCAGTGGCTGAACTGAGAAGAAGCTTCAAAACGCTTCCCAAAGGCAAACTTGCACCAGAAAGAGGTCATGGTCAGTGTTTGGTGGTCTGCTGCCGCTCTGATCCACTACGGCTTTGTGAATCCCAGCAAAACCATTACATCTGAGATATATGCCCAGCAAATGACAAAACGCACCAAAAACTTCAATGCCTGCAGCTGGCATTGGTGAACAGAAAGGACCCAATTCTTCTCCATGACAATGCCTGACTGCACATCACACAACCAGTGCTTCAAAAGTTGAACAAATTGGACTACGAAGTTTTACCTCATCTGCTATATTCACTTGGCCTCTTGCCAACCAACTACCACTTACTTCTTCAAGCATAGCTACAAGTTTGTGCATGGAAAATGCTTCCAAAAGGAGCAGGAGGCAGAAAAGTCTTTCCAAGTGTTTGTTGAATCCTATAGCACAGTTTATGCTACAGGAATAAACAAACTCATTTCTCATTGACAAAAATGTGTTAATTGTAATAGTTCCTATTTTGATTGATACAGATGTTTTAAGCTTAATATAATGATTTAAAATTCATGGTCTGAAGCTACAATTACTTTTGCACCAACCTAATACATTTATGTCTTTCTTCTTATAAATTTTATATGTTTCTCATTATTTTATTTAATGTCATTAATCTCGTAATAGTTATTGTTTCTGATTACTTTTTTGATATAGTGTCATTTTCCCTTGATGTGTTTTTGTTTTTTTCAAGTTCTTATTTAATGATATTCTGTAGACTATCATGTCAGCTGTCTTTAGTTTCTGTGATTATGTAATTTCTTCTCAAAATTTGTTTTCTAAGGTTCATGAAATAAAGTTTTTATATGTTTATTTGCAAGACAATTTTTTTTATTTCCCCTATAATAGTTATGAATAGTATCATGATTCTTCTTGGCTTCTTCATATGGGATGAGAATGGCTCCATAGGCCTTCTACTTGTACAATTATAGCAAAACTAGATTGTTCTCATTCTGCCTCTTGCTGTATTTCAGTCTTGTATTTTTTGTTTGGAGTTGAATGCTTGTTGTAGACAATCTGCATCTATCAGTGCAATCACTTATTTTATTGTCTATTCCAGGAAGAAAGAATGAGACAGTTGGAGGATTTATGCACTAAGCTGGGTGACTTTGGCCTTTCTTCCCTTTTTCCATTTTTCTACCTAAATTTTGCTAAATAACATCATCAGACTGACACTTTCTACCTCCATTTGGAAATATTTATTGCATAAGACATCCCTCGATGTTTTAGATTAATCTCTTGAATCAGAATATTTCATTAAGTTGAATTAGTTTAGCTTTAGGAGAATAATAGACTTAGCTAATGATGGGGAAGTGGAACAAAAGTTGAATTTGGAGTTCTTGCAACTATGACATTGCATGTGTCATCAGTAGTGAAATACAGAGCTTTCCTGAGATCCTTCTGAGCATTTTCTTTCTGAGTCACTGGTCTCTACATTTGTTATTGTTTTCCCTTTTTCTTTTGGGAAAATAATGTAATGGAGATAATACATTTTAGAAAATTATTTTCCTGGCATTCTCCTAATTTCCTCTCAGAGAGAAAAAGAAAGTGTAAATTTTTGGTAATACTTTGGTTTCTGGTGGACTGCCATTTATTAATATTGTAGAAAAAGTGCATTGTTTCCATTCTCTCAAAGGAAATATCAGCAAGGCATTTTTCCCTGCCATTATTATTGTTTTATTTATTGTTATTCAATCATTTTTTGAGTTATTATCTTTAAGAGAGATAATATTCTAATATTGAGGTGTTATCCAATCACCTCAATGCAGATCTCTGTAATAGTGAAAAAGTCATTTGTCGTCTGGATTTTGTTTTTTAATTTAATTATTCAAATTCATTTGACTTTGCATTTCTTTTTTTATATATAATTTCTAATTATATAAGCACTGGGGCAATTGCACTTGTGATGCCTCCTTGAATATAATATGTTAGTGATGGTGGTTTAGTTGCTGAGTCATGTCTGCCTCTTGCAACCTCATGGACTGTAGCTTGCCAGGCTCCCCTGTCCATAGGACTCTCCAGGCAAGAATACTGGAGTGGGCTGCCATTTCCTTCTCCAATAATAGGTTAGTGCTCTCCTTATATTTGATGTTATCCTTAATCACTGTATACTGGCTCATTTATGTATATACTATATATTATTATTATTATTTTATCTTCCCTGGTGGCTCAGACGGTAAAGCATCTGCCTACAATGTGGGAGACCTGGGTTCCATCCTGGGTCGGGAAGACCTCCTAGAGAAGGAAATGGCAACCCATTCCAGTATTCTTGCCTGGAAAATTCTATGGACGGAGAAGCCTGTTAGGCTAGAGTCCATGGGGTCACAAAGAGTCTGACATGACTGAGTAACTTCACTTTCACTTATATATTTTTAAAAATTCAGTTTTATTAGGATATAATTGACATCACATTGTATAAATTTATGTTGTGCATGTTGATTTGATAAATTTATATGTTGCAAGATGATTACCCCCATAATTAGCTAATACCCCTTCTTGATACACATATCATAACTTTTAGCCTCTCAACCATTTTCAAGTATGTGTTTCACTAGTGTTAAGTAAATTCACATTGTTGGGCAACCTATTTCCAGAATTCTTGTCATCTATCAAAGCTGAAACTCTATACCCTTTAAACAGCAATTCCTGCACCCTTCTCCTCACAGCCCTGGCAACAACCATTATGTTGTTATATTATTGTCTTATAATTAATTCTTAAAGTCTATTTTATTGCTAAATATTTTGCAGACTTAACACTGTCTAATTTTTCTCCCCAACCCCCCCCAAAAAAGAGATGTACCTTAGGGCAAGATTTTATCTAGTGTTTTCATTACCATACTTCTCATGATAGAAACATATGTCTCAATATATAATTTTGGAATGAACGGCACCTTCCAAAAATGAAACGTATCCCAATTTTATGTTTGATGATGAAAAATAAATGTTTGAAGAGCATTCAAGCAAAATGTTCTCAAAAGCTCTTGAGCTATGATTTCATTAAGTGCATATACTTCCAAAAACTATCAAATGCATGACATTCAATTATGTTCATCACTTAGTCGTGTCCAACTCTTTGTGATCCCATGAATTGTAACCTGCTATGCTCCTCTGTCCATCGAGTTCTCCAGGTAAAAATACTGGAATGGGTCGCCATTCCCTTCTCCATGGGATCTTCCCAACCCAGGGATTGAACCTGGGTTTGCAGTATCACAGGCATATCCTTCACCTTCTGGGCCAAAATGTGACATTCATTTAGGTACATGAAAATGGAAAAGCTTATTTATCAATGAGCTTCTGTATTCTATACTTATATAACATAAAATACATCATCTCTAGGAGCATATGTATTCTACCAAAATGCTATTTTATTGTATTGTCTGATTTATAAATCCTTTAATTTAGGGATCATTTTTAACACTTTGGGGGAATTACTTTGAAATTTTATCATTTGAAACTTACATTTTATGAAAAGTAAGGAAAACATACCAAACGTTAAGAATATTCGTTGCTTAGTAGTATTAAAATCAACTTTAGTTGTAATTAAAATTTTACAGTAATAGTTTTGTTTTAATCAGATATTAAATGCTAATCTTATGTATTATAATTTGCTGAAAATTTTTATACTTATCACTTGAGAATCTTATAAAAACTGTAATAATAAAATTGAAAATAATCATTCACAATTGGGAATGAGTATTAGATGAATAAATTGGCAATGAGACAAAGATGGGAATAAAGAGAAGTTGCTGTCCTTGAAGAATTGCCCTGAATCGATGTTTCCCACATGGTATTAATAGTATGTAATAAGGCTTTCTCCTAAAAATACTCTGTTGGTGATAATTTCTTAAATCTCATTCGTACAACAGAGATTTCTGGATGAACATAAAATGAGAAGAGATGCCAGCTATTTTTATAATCAGTTGGGAAAAGAACCCAGGTTGAAACTTTTTCTAATAATTTCTACTAGCAATTATAGTTTCCTTAAAAGGTGTTTAACTATATCAGTATATTTTGGTTAGAGAAAAGCAGGTGGAAGGAAACTAAATGACAAATGATATAGAATTTTGCAGTTCTCAGTCTTGTTCATGTATTAGAATCACCTGTGTGTGTGTGTGTGTCTGTTTCCTCTCCGTTTCTGTGTTTTCAAATAAAGAAGAGTAAAATGACTTTGGTCTAAAGAATAATTTTATCATTTTTATAAATGTTGTTTTTTTCTTAATCTAAAAAAAATAGACGTAAAAGCTTATGTAAGCACACACAAAGGAGTATGGATATTTATCTCAAAGAGTTTGTTGATCCTATTGGGAAAATGAGATCTTCCTTTTCAGGCAGGTAGTTTCTTATTTGATATTTTAGCTCAATCAATTGTAATTAAATTGAGACTAATTAAAATGGGAAATCAAAAACAAATGAATTGACAAGGTGAATTATTCCCTTAAGGCTAAAAAGAAATTTAAAATTAAAAGTAATTTTCTCAGGCAAGGAGAAAATTATCCTCATTTTAGGTCAATTACCTAAGGCATTGTGAAGTAGTTTTATTGTAAGAAATAATGAACAGGGGGGCCCCACATTATTAAGATTACAAAGGAAAATAGTTGGCCAAGAAATTAATTTTAGCTTTTTGTTTCTATAATTATGACTATCGTACTTATTTATTAAACAATAACTGTAGAGATGTGCCTAAGGTATCAGAAAGTGCAGCAGAATTAGAGTTGGTATTGTATCATTGCATTTGTAAACCATAATTTTAGTTTACAGATTTTATGTGTCTGTATTAGTCATTTTAGGTAAATATTAAACATATATTTTTTATTTGTTTGTTTTTTTACACTGTTCTCAAAATTGAAAATGTAGGGTTCTGAGTTTCGGTTCTCTAACATGTTGAAAATAGCAGTGTGTGTGTGTGTGTGTGTGTGTGTGTGTGTGTGTCTGTGTGTCTGTGTGTGTCTGTGTGTGTTTACGCACGTGCGTCCGTGCATGTGTGTGTTAGTCACTTAGTCATGTCTGACTCTTTGCCACCGCGTGGACTCTAGCCCGCCAGGCTCCTCTGTCTATAGAATTCTTCAGGCAAGAATACTGGAGTGGGTTGTCATTCCCTTCTCCAGGGGATACTAAAATAGCATACGGATTTATAAACGAAAATTTAGTTTTAGATGGAGTGATAAAAATTTGTGGATTGTGTAAGTTATTGTTTTAGTACCTTATTTAACTATAGAGTTTTAAACTAAGCTTTTATTATAGGCATGTGTGTATTGCTATTCTCTTCCATTAGTTTATCATACTATACCTAATGAATACATGAGTTTCTGTTTTATTTGCTTAACGTTACACTTGCCACTCTTATATCTGTTACTGAAGGAAATAATTTCCCAAAAAAAATGACTGTGAAGAATTTAGATTCATATAGTTCAGCATACAATCAGAACAAAAATATGTTGAGTAATTTTCTAGGCCAATAGCAATTATATTAACATTTCCTATTATATTTTAGGCATTGCTTCTAGGTTATGTGTTGTTTTAAACTTTTATCCATCACATTTTGTCATGTATGATTAATTAAGCTTTAATTTCCCTGCAGAATAATATTGGTGGGGCAGACACAGTATAAGATAGTCTAAGATCCTCATACCATAGGGATTTCCTTCCTAATACTAACTTACAAATAGTGTATTTTCTTTATATTTAATTTATACAAATGCTCTACTGGCCACAGAAATTGCTGAAGAGGAAATGTGAAGACCTTATATCCTTCATCTTTACTTTCTGAGATTAACCAAGTGCTGGAATGTGAAGTCAAGTGGGCCTTAGAAAGCATCACTATGAACAAAGCTAGTGGAGGTGATAGGATTCCAGTTGAGCTATTTCAAATCCTGAAAGATGATGCTGTGAAAGTGCTGTACTCAATATATCAGCAAATTTGGGAAACTCAGAAGTGGCCACAGGACTGGAAAAAGTTAGTTTTCATTCCAATCCCTAAGAAAGTCAATCCCAAAGAATGCTCAAACTACCGCACAATTGCACTCATCTCACAAGCTAGTAAGGTAATGATCAAAATTCTCCAAGCCAGGCTTCAGCAATATGTGAACCGAGAACTTCCAGATGTTCAAGCTGGTTTTAGAAAAGGCAGAGGAATCAGAGATCAAATTGCCAAAATCCGCTGGATCATCGAAAAAGCAAGAGAGTTCCAGAAAAACATCTATTTCTGCTTTATTGACTACGCCAAAGCCTTTGACTCTGTGGATTACAATAAACTGTGGAAACTTCTGAAGGAGATGGGAATATCAGACCACCTGACCTGCCTCTTGAGAAACCTGTATGCAGGTCAGGAAGCAACAGTTAGAACTGGACATGGAACAACAGACTGGTTCAAAATAAGAAAAGGAGTATCTCAAGGCTGTATATTGTCACCCTGCTAATTTAACTTATATGCAGTGTACATCATGAGAAACGCTGGGCTGGAAGAAGCACAGGCTGGAATCAAGATTGCTGGGAGAAATATCAATAACCTCAGATATGCAGATGACACCACCCTTATGGCAGAAAGTGAAGAGGAACTAAAAAGCCTCTTGATGAAAGTGAAAGAGGAGAGTGAAAAAGTTGGCTTAAAGCTCAACATTCAGAAAACTAAGATCATGGCATCTGGTCCCATCACCTCATGGGAAATAGATGGGGAGAGAGTGGAATCAGTGTCAGACTTTATTTTTGAGGGCTCCAAAATCACTGCAGATGGTGACTGCAGCCAAGAAATTAAAAGATACTTACTCCTTGGAAGGAAAGTTATGACCAAACTAGATAGCATATTAAAAAGCAGAGACATCACTTTGCCAACAAAGGTCCGTCTGGTCAAGGTTATGGTTTTTCCAGTGGTCATGTATGGATGTGAGAGTTGGACTGTGAAGAAAGCTGAGGGCCGAAAAATTGATGCTTTTGAACTGTGGTGTTGGAGAAGACTCTTGAGTGTCCCTTGGACTGCAAGGAGATCCAACCAATCCATCCTAAAGGAGATCAGTCCTGGGTGTTCATTGGAAGGACTGATGTTGAAGCTGAAACTCCAATACTTTGGCCACCTCATGCGAAGAGCTGACTCGCTGGAAAAGACCCTGATGTTGAGGGGGATTGGGGGCAGGAGGAGAAGGGGACGACAGCGGATGAGATGGCTGGATGGCATTAACGACTCGATGGGTTTGAGTTTGAGTTAACTCCTGGAGTTTTTGATGAACAGGGAGGCCCGGTGTGCTGCAATTCATGGGGTCGCAAAAAGTCGGACACGACTGAGCGACTGAACTGACTGAACTGAACTAATTTTAATATATAAATAAGTCATATAGTTTTTATTAATTAGTGATTGTTTAAAACGTTAGTAATATATATGACCCATCATATGAAACTACAGAGAATAGCATTTCATACCAAACTTTGTGAAATTTTGATTATCTGAGACTTTACCTTTTGTTTCTACAGTTAACATATTTATTTTCCTACACAAATTGTATATAATTAATAAATTGATAAAATATAGCCTATTAACAATAAATTTGTCCTAAGCACTTTACCTCACTTATCTGTCACAATAGCTCAAATGTACCAGTGCTCTTATTGACATTTTGAAACTAAGGAAACTAAAACTTATTGACATTGCACTATTAAAGGATATACATTAATAAGAGACTGACAGGATTTAAACCTAGAGATGTTTGATTCCTAAACTATAATTATAATCAACTCTATATAGCAGCTATTTCTAGGTGTTATGATTTCCTAGAATTGCAGCCTTTCAAATTATTTGGGTGAAACCATGAACTAAAATCTACCATTTTATTTTAATAAAAACCTTTGATTTTTTCCAGACTTATTGAAGCATAAAACATTGTGCAAGTTTAAATTGTACAGTGTAATGATTTGACACACATATCTATTGTGAAATATTTACACCAGTAAGATTAATTAATCTGTCCTTTACTTCATGTAGTCACCATTTCATTTTTGTTGTTATGATAAAATCATTAAAGCTCTTCTCTCACAGTGACTTTCAAGTATACAATACAGTGTCATTAAATACAATCACCACATTTTACCTTAGATCCTTCAAACTTACTCATCTTATAACTGAAAGTTTGTAACCTTTGACTTGGTGTTTTAAGTTTTTTAATAACTTTGTCATTTAATTTTGTTGTTTTCAATTAACAATATTTGAATTTTGCCACTTCTGAAATTAAAATCCTTAACAGAATATATGTGAGTGTGTGTGTGAGAGACAAACAGAGACAGAGAATGTGTGTTTATGTGTGATTTTTTTGTGCCCATCATCCATGCTCTTTTTGGTAAACCTACAGTTTTTGGGAAATCACTCCTTCTCTACTCTTACATATGTGATCCGAGTGGAACTGAAGCTTTGTTCTTGCTGCATCAGTGAATACATGGCCCAGTATTAATCAATCAGTTTATTTCAAAATCTAGCAATAGTGCTGGTTTTGGGGATAAGGGCTGGGAACTGTAACTAATACAGTGACACTCATTTCCATGATATTTGATAGTATTAGAGTGAAAATAATCTCTTTTTTTATTTATTTTGTGATTGCAAGGTTTGTGGATATTTTAAGTTTGATTTGCAATACCCTATAGATAGGGTCTAAGAGGAAATTAAAATAGGATGCTGATATATTGAACCTCTGGGCCCAGATATCACTGAAGATAGCTTAATTTCATCTTAATATTTTCATATGTCAGTAATTTCCATTGTTTGCCTAATGCATAATCTAGCTTGTCAGGCAGTTTTATTCTGTTACTGACATGTAATCTACTCTAGTTATCTTAATCACATAGGAATTCTTTATACATTATTAGGTTTTAGAAATTACAGTATGAAAAAGGAAAAATCTTTGAATCTGCCAAGCAGGAAACGTGATTGTACTTTATCACTGTCCATCCTGTAACCTCATTGATGGTGGAAACTGTTCATTGGAAACCCCACTACATAACCATATGTTTCTGCTACTCTACTTGTAAAGAGATGGCCTCTCCCCAGAGAAATGTTATCTCACATTGCTCAATTCTGTCTTCACATCTACATGGCGCATCTACATGAAGGAACACATCCTGTGTGTCTCTTAGCTTTGAGAAAGTATCAGAAATGTTTTCCTTTCCTCTCTTGCTAGGCTCTGTGGCACAACGAAACACTGTAGAAAATACTGGAGCGGGTTCCGAGTCAAGCGATATACAGTACTGACAAAATTAGCCACGGAAAGGATCCTAAAGCTGAAAGTGCGGTTTTGAATCATTCATCTCACAGTTTAACATCATCACCTCTCCAGCTTACCTTATCAGCTCAATGTGACCCTCTGAGAATGACTGTATTTCAAGTCCAGTTAGTGCTGAGGATTTTAGCATTTAGAATGTTGTTATACAATTTTCATAACTTATGAAATATTAGAGATCAAAAAGACTTTTTAACAATTCATCTGGGACCTCAGTTCATATAAGAAGAAATCAGCTAAAATACAATCCATCATCTTGCCTTAGAACATAGATTACTGGTGACATCGAATTGTTTAAAAGATCTCTGGGGGAAACCATTCTAGATTCCTTCAATACCCTTCTGCTGGTGTGCCAAAACAAAGGCCCCATAACAATCCACATTATCAGAGTACAGTCTGCATTTTTCAACCCCACACAAATTCCCAAAGGAATAAAGAGTTTTGTGTCTCTAATGAATATTATAATAGCATCAAAATTGCAGATTATAAACTATATGAGTTGCAAAACATATCTATTTATATTTTTACACTAAAATTATAAAATCCAAATTTCTCATCATGATGTAAAATATAAGCACTCAGAACAAATTGCCAGGCTTTGCCATGGTTAGAGGACAAACTGCTTTATCATGTAGTTCTGGTTAATGACAACCAATGAAGACACATTTGTCCTTTTAGTCCTTAGGCATTGATAATTTGGTTCAATACTCTCAGGGCAGATTTTATTTGATATCTCTGTCTATGTCAATTCTCAGTAATCCTTCCTTCAATATGTTTAAATCATGCTAGAATTCCAAGTGTTACTAGATTTGTTCCTGGTTTAGAACCTTGTCCTTCATATTTTCTGTCTGTAATGTCCTGTGTCCAGGAGTCCAATTCAACCCACACATGAGTCCTTTTTGTTATTGAGATCTTAGCTCAGATACCACCTCCACATCTAAACTTTCCCTAACCACCCAATCTGACTTGAATTCCTGACTCCAAGAAATAGTTACCCAGCACTATTTAGGGTTTTTTTTGTTTTGTTTTGTTTTAATCACTCTCTGAAATTATACAATTAATGAATGTTTTACTAGGGTATTGTCTACTCCATTACTGGAATATAGTGTAATTAAAAGCAGGACCTCATCTTCTTCAACCCTGTGTTAATACCCGAATTACACTAACATATTAATAGAATCATGGACAAATATTTATGGAATGGGTGATAGAATGATTTTACAAACTAAAATGAGAACTTTCAGGACAATTTTTTGAAACATTTAAATTCATCTATTTTTATTTTTTTTTTTTTAGAACTCAAAATTATTATTTCTTTAATGTAGGTCAGGGGCACATAATTGGGAAGGAAAACTGAAGGTCAGCCCTAGATAGTCCAAAATTACCTAAGTAAGTTATGAATATTAAGCAACAATGACTCAGGAAGCTTATGAACCTTGAGTTTATACCCTCAATGATTATTCTTTCATTGAACAGAAATTTAAATTTTGAAATTTAATTACTTAGCCCTCCAAGTATCTTCCATTAGATTGTAATTAGAAGCAAAAGGTTGATTAGTGCATATATCCACTTTCAGGAGATTTTCCTATGAGCTTATTTGCCTCCATTTATAGTACTTTAAAGAGATTAAATGTAATTTGATGCCAAGTCTATTATCCTACTCATTACATTTTTTTCAAGAATTTATAGAGTACTGTCTCATTTTGCCTTCATGCCATATATATCAACATAGTTTTATGTCTCATTATAAAATATGATTTTCTCCCAAATAAGCATTACCTCATTGATTACATCTCTATCTTCTAAAATGTTACAAACACAACCAGTTCAAAATAATCCATGTCCATTCTTTGAATTTTCATAGCGACTAAGTATACATCTTAGTGCTTGTTTCCTATTTCTTATCATTTGTTTGTTGTAATTATCTACACAGCAAGATTTACCCATCATTATTGTAGTCAAGTTGTATTGACATTTTTTTCCCAAAAAAAACTTGGCTTTTAGGATCCTAAAGACAAGAAATATTATGTTCAATATGACTTTTTGTCATTTGTATTTACATAAAGCATTATTTAGTTACCTATTTCAGCTATAAGAGAAGATATATATTCTATTAAAAAAGAGAAAATGTTTCTCTTGTCTTTTCAAGAAATAGAACAAATGTTTCTGTAAAACCTTAACAGGTTTAAACTGATAAGTGTAGAAGAGATTGTCATATGTGAGTTCATTACAGTGTAATTATTTACATAGTAGTCTCATAATAATAAATAGGAAAAAAACATTTTCTACAGCTTTATTCATTTTTTAGTGCAATGCTTCTGATAAAGTATGTATATATATTTTATTTATATATATATAAAACTTATAGAAAACATCGAATGATTTTTCATGACTGAGATAATATTATTCAAAATGCTTGGCATTTAAGTGATAAAAATGAATATACTCCATCTTTTTATTAAAAAGGAATAGTAAATAAGCTCAAATTTAGCAAAATAAAATGTTTAACAAACTGGATGTTTCATGCTAGTGAATAGGTTCTACTACTAAAAATAATAAAGATAATAAATTAGACAAACATTTATATAGACATTTCCTGGTGGCTCAACTGCTAAAGAATCTTCCTACAATGCTGGAGACCTGGGTTCAATCCCTGGGTTGGAAAGATCCCCTATAGAAGGGAAGGGCTACCCACTCCAGTATCCTGGCCTGGACAGTTCCAAGGACTGTGTAGTTCAAGGGGTTGCAGAGAGTCAGACAGGACTGAGCGGTTTTCACTTTCACGTTCACTTACAATTCTAACATGTCATTGTTTTTGTATGAGTTGTGCATTATAAGTTTATTTAATACATTTTGTTTTATTCATCATAGATTGCATCACGTGTAACTAACACACTGTCTTATTACAAACAGAAACAGTATGTGTTTTATTATACAGCAACATCACAATATTGATCATCACACAGGAGTGCTGATTGTTTAATCCATTAAGAAAATCAAGATAAAATTCTTAGATAACTTTATTTTTATATTATTATTAAAATGCAGTTTTTCTTGTGGAACATATTTTATTTTAAAAATTATGAAATACTTTCTAACAGTTAAAGAGAAGGTTTTTACTAAAAGAAATATTCTTTGTTGACTCTGCCCATGATTTTCTTTCTGTCAAATTAACAATAAAAGGCAAAATATTATGATATCCTTTCATGTTGAATTTGAAGCCTATAATGGTGTTTAAATATGTAGTCATTTTGCTCTGTTACTTTCAGTACGACAATTAAGCCACATAACAATATCATCTTAGCATATATTGCCTGTATCACTCAACATTCATGATTGAATTTATTTTAAAATATTTCTTGTTAGACTCCACAGTTTAGATTTAGGCTCTATGGTGGATGTTGAGATACAGTAATGAACATGACAGGAGAGCTGTTCTGGCAGCAGAGTAGGAAGACAGTCAAATAAACAATTATATTAAAATGTAAAAAATATAATATTAAGATTCACAGAATACATATTACACAGAGGCTTACTGGGCAGATTAAAGATTTGGAAATACTGAGGATATGTAAGATGAAACTTAAACTTGTTTGACTAAACCAAAATTAGATTTGTTACACCTTCTCAGCACGAGCTGGCTTTTGGAAATCACTTGGGTAGACTGTAAAAAACACTAATGCATGGGTTCCATTGTTAGGGTTCCTATCTCATCACTATAGGTTAAGAACCCAACCATTGTATTGTTTTCTCTGGATGACCCTAGCGTGGAATTTTAATTTAGAAACAGTTATAGTGTGAATTATGTCTAGCTTCCCAAATTCATATGTTGAAACCCTGAGTTACCAGTATGACTATATTTGGAGATAGGACCATTTATGGAACTGAAGTTAAATGAGGTAGATCATAAAGGTGGAACCCAAAACAATAGGTCTGGTGTCCTTATAAGCAAGGAAAAGACATCAGAAATCTCTCTTTTTCTCTGTGTGCTTGAACATAGAAAAGCATACCAGGAAGCCCAGCGAGAAGGTAGCCATCCGCAAGCTAAGGAGAGGAAACTCTACGTAAACAAGCCCTGCCAGCATCTTGATCTTGGGTCCAGCCTCCAGAATTATGAGAAAATACATTGCTGTTTTTTAAGGCATTTAGTTTGTGCTATTTTTTTATAGCAGCTCAAGTGGGCTATTATAGATTTTTTTTCTATGTCAAAGAAAGTAGTATGTACAAAATTTCAAATCTGAGAAGCAACTCAAAATTTGAAAAACGGTAGATTTAGGATGGATACCAGAGTCCATCTGATATTTTCATTTAGGAGATTGTCATCAGGAAAGAGATGATGGTGACCTTGATTTTAACAATGGGAGTGTAAAACACGTTAAGGACTAATGATTAAATTTTTCTGAATCTCTAGTGAAAAGTGAAGTGAAGTCGCTCAGTCATGTCTGACTCTTTGCGACCCCATGGACCATATACAACGCATGGAATTCTCCAGGCCAGAATATTGGACTGGGTAACGTTTCCCTTTTCCAGGGGATCTTCCCAACCCAAGGATCAAACCCAGTGTCTCACATTCAGGCAGATTCTTTTCCAGCTGAGCCACAAGGGAAGCCACTGTGTCTCTAAGTGCTTCACAAATTACTTAATATTCATTGAGATAGGCATCAATTATTCCACATTTAAAATTTTTTCACATTATCTATCAAAATAGTTTGTCATAGAGATATTTAATATATATGTGAGCCTTAATTGAAGTTTATAAAATTAAACATTAATTATATATCTTACAGAACCTATCCCAGTTAAGTGATCTGGAAATGTTCCTGCTTTTATTGTAATGTTATAGAACACAAAAAGAAGACGTATGACTTTGTTAATATATTATTAAATAATTAAATTAAAAATCAGTTTTAAAAAGCTTTGTCTGGAATCAACCAGGAATGTATTAACACCTTGTATAATTAGCAAGATGTTTATCAGTATCAACACATAAAGGATTTTTAAAAATTGATGTATGTTGAAGTGATGATAAATGGAAACTCTTCAATAGTGAATGAAAAATTGACCATATAAGACATATAAATATAAAACTTTTCTTTTGCATTGCTAAAATAAAAAGACAAGTACCCAATTTTATGCTAAAACTTAATGTTGCCATGTTCCCTTAACTTTGGCAATCACTACACCAGAAAAACCATGTAGAAGCATAGCTAGAAAATAAATGGCATTTTATCTCTTAGTGAAAACAATATTGCCTCTGTTACTGATGTGTAGACAGTAGTCACCTTCCTGTGAGAAGAAGAAATTAATACTTATTAATAACTTTCCTCAAAAATACAAGAATGAACTTTAAGTCCCAGATTTCTTATTCCACTCCTTGTGTGATCTTTCAAGGGTCAATTAGCCTTGTGATATGTTTTTCATTTTAATTGTAAGATGCACAAAAACATACTCACACCTCAGAATCATTATGAGGATGAAATGAAATAATTTGTGTAAAGTATTGCACTATAATATAATATTTCAAATAATTCCTTAAACATACACACAGATGTTTTTGTAAGCAAAACTAGTATAAAAGAGAAACTAATGTGATTGTAATATGAGTGATAAAAAAATCGTGAGAATACTAAATGTTAAACTTGATAGGAGGTTAGAATTTGAGCAGAAAGATTTTCAGTTCATCTTTTTTTTAGAATTCAGAATTTAACATTTTGATTCTTCACCACAGTGAGAAGAAATGAGCAAATGAAATCTCAGGGGAAACTCCTCTTTGATTCTCTGCTTTAGATCTTTTCTCTGTGTTTGGGATCTATATTGCATATTCTTTCTTTGATCTCTGCCTGAAAAGGCCACTGACAACAGATATAAACTCTGGTAGGAAAAGTCCTAGGTGGACACATGCAAGACAAAAGTTTAAAAGTGAGTGTAATAAGTATGTTTTGTAGATACAATAGAATTACAATCAATTCAATTAGCATATTTTAAAATAACTGACTGCCCAAGTATTAATAATTCGTCTACTTACATACCGATCCTTTCTCTCTCATACATGAGTATTATAGCAGTTTCATAATTGTATAGAAATGTTACCTAAGTATTAGAAGTAAAATGTAAGTAAAGAAAAAACCTAATAAAGAATATTAGAAATACCCACGTTTTAAAAAATCTTCAAATATATTGCAAAAAAGGTAAACAATCATTTTAAATGGGTCAAAATTACAAAGGTGAACTCCATAGAAAATGGTGAAAATATCCAATTGATATATGAAAATCTTTGCTTTGTTCAGTTGTGTCTGACTCTTTGAGACTGCGTGGACTGTACCCATCAGGGATACATAAAAAGTACATTTGTTAAGTTACTAGTCATGGAAAAGCTTATAAAAAAAGTGAAAAATTATTGTCAATGCATAGGTTGTAAAATTAGACAGTGTAACTATATCTAGTGCCTATTAAAAAAGAGTATATGGGACCTATAATGCATTATTTATGGGAAGAGTAAATTGCTAAAGTCATTTGGAACGACGTATGGTAGTATAAATTTTTTTTAAAAAATTAGATGTGTATATTATACGTTCAGGTAATATCACTTTTGGGGAATTATATAGCAGAAATAAAGCCTGCTATATATAACTCTCAGGCTTCCTTTGTGGCTCAACTGGTAAAGAATCTGCCTGCAATGTGGGAGACCTGGGTTTGATCCCTGGGTTGGGACATTTCTTTAGAATAAATGCACACACACACACATCATGTTTAGTATTGATAAAACAAAAACTAGAATTGTTATATTTAGGAACATTACTGAAACTTCTCATATAACCGTATGATGAATTGAAATCAGTAAGATATGAACTAAATCAAATATTAAAAAAAAATATTATCACAGACTTCCTCTTTTCAGTCACTGTTTTAGGTCTTGATGATACAATGATAATTAAAACTGTTGAACTAGAAGACTGTATAATTGCTAGCTAATATGAAAGCCTATCTGATAGACAAAAACATAAAGAGTTTATACCCACTCACAGGCTCATCACCAATGATGCCCATAAGATACTCATGAGAAATACCAGAGCTAGTTAATACACTGGAGAAATCCCCTTCCATAGTGCAACTGTGGAGCAGGGAAGCAGCTGCTACTATAGTAAAAGAGTGAACCCTCATCCAGATGATTTTATTCCGAGGAGCAAAAGCCAAACTGGCAGGACAAGGGTAAGCAAATTTGTTACACCAAAGGAACAGAAAAGAATGTCAAAGCTGAAGAAAGGGAAAAGAAAAAGTCCTTTACCCCTGGGGAGGGAAATAAATCATCTTCAGCATGTCATCAGAGGACTCAGTGTGGGGAAGTGATGAGTTGTGTTAGTCACTCAGTCATGTCCGACTCTTTGTGACCCCATGGGCTGTAGCCCATCTGGCTCCTCTGTCCATGGGATTTCCCAGTCAAGAATATTGTAGTGGGTTGCCATTCCCTTCACTCGGGGACTGAACCCAGGTTTCCTGCATTGCAGGTGGATTCTTTACCATCTGAGTCACCAGGGAAAGGATAGATTCCCTGAGAAGACCCCACATCTGTGACTCAGTGACCTAAGACCCACCTGGGACTGAGACTGGGACAGGACACCAAAAAAAAAAACAAAAACAAAAACTCCCCTGCTCACTCCCCAAGCCCCAGACCAGGTTAGCTCTCCTTGGTAACAAGCAGCAGTCTACAGGGGAGAGAAGAACAAGTGGAGACACAGACACATAGCAAAGACTTAAAGCTGAGGACAGAAATGAACATGAAAAAGAATTTCTAGAAAACCAAATCTTATGTTAAGCACACTGTGACAATAGAGGAATTTGAAAGCAATGATGAAGGAAGGCAATGACAATATCCAAAACCAGTTCCACTTCAGACTAGTAAAATAACTGAAATTAAAATCTTAACACCCTTAGCGGAACAACATGCATGACTACATGAGGAATTTCAACAGAGAGACAGAAAGGAGAAATGGAAAGGTGAAATGTAAAAATTATTGTAACAGAAGTGAAGAATGCCTTCAAAAAACTTATCAATGAACAACACAGCTGAGGAAAGAATCTATGAACAAGAACTTAGATTGGTGGAAATTACCCAAAGTAAAGCAAACAAAAAAGAAGAGAGTATAAGGAAACAAACCAAACAACAGAAGAAAGCAATCAGGGTGGAGCACCCAAGATCTAGCATACAGTATCGAATGGCCTAACATGTAAGCAATTGGAATCCCGGAAGATGAAGATACAAAAGAGCAAAAAATGTTTGAAAACTTGATGAATGAACATTTCCAACAAATAATGAAAGGCATCAAAAAAACACAGATCCAGGAAGTTCAGAGAAGAGTAAACAAAACAAATGTCAAAAAAAAAAAAGAAAGAAAGAAAAGAGTAAATTCACTTTATATTATAGTAGGGGAAATTACAAAGAAAATAAAAGCAAAACAGAAAATTACAGGTAGAGAAAAATGGAGAAACAGGACACAAAGAACAAATAGAAAAAATACAAAATTAAAAAGAAAAGATCTTTATCAAAACACAATAATTATATCAAAAATAACTTATCTATAAATACCAGATTATTTAGACACATTATACCAAAATTATGAAAACCAAAGACAAGACAGAAGTTTAAAGGAAACAAAAGAACATGTCACATACAGAACAATGATAAGAAAATAAGCAGATTTCTCATCAGAAACTACATAGATTTGAGGATAATAAATTGATAGTTTCAAAGGATTAAAATAATAAAAACTAAGCAGAAATAATATATGTCAACCTGGAATTTCATACCAGCAAAATTATTTTTTCAAAATTGCAGGGTATAAAAATTTTTCAAAATTAAAAAAGGCTTTCTCACAAACACACGGAAAAAAATACTATTAAGCTGAACTGTAGGAAACACTGAATGAAATTCTACATATGAAAGAATTATGATATCTTTCAAAAATGTGTGTTGGTTGTTATAACAAAATAATACTCTTTGTTAAAAGTTAAAATTAACTTTGAAATATTTTTCTTTCATTTTTATTTCAGCTATATTAAAATACATTCTAAAAGGAAAAGTGTATAAGTGTATTATTGTTTTAGAGCATGCTGTAAATAAAAGGCATGGGAACAATAGAACAAAAAATAGGAAAAAATATTTTGGAATTATACAGTTATAAATTTCCTACACTATAAATGAAGCAGTAGAGTTACTTAAAAAATAGGCTGTGATTTATTAAATATAAATGTATATTGAAAGTCCTAGAGCAATCACTAACAAAATTACAAAAAGGGGGTTAAATTGTATGCCAGTAGTACAGAGAAAATGAAAAAATGAAAAACTCAAATATTCAGAAAAGAAAAAAGGTAGAGAAATACAGAGGCAGAGTACAAAGATAAAGGGAAGAAATAAAAAAATAATAGGAGAAGAGATTTTAATCAAATGACAATCGACATCAAAAGTAACCTTGATAATAATACCAAATAAAGGAAAGAGATTTTTAAAGAAAGCAAGTTCAATTATATATCTACAATATTAGCATTTCAAATATAAAAATATATAGAGGTTGCAATATTTATCATGCAAGCATAAATCCAAAGAAAATTAGAGTGACTATGTTAACATAAGATAAGCAGACACCAAATCAAGAAATAATACTAGATATAAACAGATATCACATAATACAGAAGAGTCAATTTAAAAAATATTTCATACATATAAAATTATTCATCTAGCATAGGTCTTAAAAAAAATACACACGAATCAGCAAACAGTGCAGACAATATTAATATATTTGAAATGTGTGGATAAGGAATTATTAGATGTATCCCAAATCTTCATCTTTATTTCAAATATAGAGATTTAAAAACCCATTGGTATTTTGAATCCCAAAGAAAGGCAATGCTAAACAATGCTCAGATTACCACACAATTACACTCATCTCCCACGCTAGCAGAGTAAAGCTCAAAATTCTCCAAGCCAGGCCTCAACAGTACATGAACCGTGAACTTCCGGATGTGCAAGCTGGTTTTAGAAAAAGCAGGAGAACCAGAGATAGAATTGCCAATATCCATTGTATCATTGAAAACACAAGAGGGTTCCACAAAAACATCTACTTCTGCTTTATTGGCTATGCCAAAGACTTTGTGTGGATCACAACAAACTGGAAAGTTCTTAAAGAGATGGGAATACCAGACCACCTGACCTGCCTCCTGAGAAATCTGTATGCAGGTCAGGAAGCAATAGTTAGAACTGGACATGAAAAAACAGATTGCTTCCAAATAGGGAAAGGAGTATGTCAAGGTTGTATGTTGTCACCCTTCTTATTTAACTTATATCTGAGTATATCATGCAAAATGCTGAGCAGGATGAATCCCAAGCTGGAATCAAGACTGCCAGGAGAAATATCAATAACCTCAGATATGCAGATGACACCACCCTTAAGGGAAAAAGCAAAGAGGAAATAAAGAGGCTATTGATGAAAGTGAAAGAAGAGAGTGAAAAAGTCGGCTTAAAGTTCAACATTCAGAAAACTAAGATCATGGCATCTGGTCCCATTGCTTCATGGCAAATAGATGGGGAAACAGTGACAGACTTTCTTTTTGGCTCCAAAATCACTGCAGATGGTAACTGCAGCCATGAAATTAAAGGACGCTTGCTCCTTGGAAGAAACATTTTGACCAATCTAGATACCATATTAAAAAGCAGAGACATTACTTTGCCAACAAAGGTCCCTTTAGTAAAAGCTATAGTTTTTCCAGTAGTCACGTATGGATGTGAGAGTCGAACTATAAAGAAAGCTGAGCACCGACGAATTGATGGTGTTGAATTATGGTGTTGCAGAAGACTCTTGAGTCCCTTAGACTGCAAGGAGATCCAATCAGTCCATCCTAAAGGAAATCAGTCCTGAATATTCATTGGAAGGACTGATGCTGAGGCTCCAATATTTGGCCACCTGATGCAAAGAAATGACTCATTTGAAAAGACTCTGATGCTGGGAAAGATTGAAGGCAGGAGGAGAAGGGGATGAATGAGGATGAGATGGGTGTGTGGCATCACTGACCCAAGGGACATGAGTTTGAGTAAACTCTGGGAGTTGGTGATGGACAGGGAGGCCTGGCATGCTGCAATCCATGGAGTTGCAGTGTCAGACAAGACTGAGCGACTGAACTGAATTGGTATTTTGAATACACCTATTAAGACAATGGAATTAGATATGTTTTTGAGAAGCTTAAGATATGACTCATGCCGCAAAAACAAAGTACATAGTTTTAAAAATTATAGAGGACCCAATACAACTACATGTTGCTACATAGAAATACATACAGGTATGCAGATAGGTGCTATGGGCATGATGAGAATATATTTAGAAGAATATTTAATGTGTGTTTGTTTTTATTTATAGTTACATATATATGTCAATAGTAAACAACAGAAAAAAGCAAGATGATGATGTTATGAATGGGAGTATTACAGACATAAATATATAGTTATATACAATTTTAATTTCCAAATAATTCTGAAAAAAGTTACAATTCGAATCACTGACATATCTGGTAGCAAAATTAAAGTGTTATAACAAGATACTACAATGATTTTTAATCATTATTTTATTTTTAATAATATGTATTTCTATTACAAACATGATAAATATTAATATAATTACCTTATAGAAGACTTTCAAATAAAGAGCAAAATGGCTGTCTAAGGAGGTCTTACAAATAGCTGTGAAAAGAAGGGAAGTGAAAAGCAAAGGAGAAAAGGAAAGATTTTCCCATTTGAATGCAAAGTTCCAAAGAATAGCAAGGAGGGATAAGAAAGCCTTCCTCAGTGATCAAAGCAAAGAAATAGAGGAAAACAGTAGAATGGGAAAGATGAGAGATATCTTCAAGAAAAGGAGAAATACCAAGGGAACATTTCATGAAAAGAAGGGCTCAATAAAGGATAGAAATGGTACGGGCCTAACAGAAGCAGAAGATAAGAAGAGGTGGCAAGAATACACAGATGAACTGTACAAAAAAGATCTTCACAACCCAGATAATCACGATGGTGTGATCACTCACCTAGAGCCAGACATCCTGGAATGTTAAGTCAAGTGGGTTTTAGGAAGCATCACGACGAACAAAACTAGTGGAGGTGATGGAAATCCAATTGAGCTATTTCAAATCCTGAAAGATGATATTATGGAAGTGCTGCACTCAATATGCCAGCAAATTTGGAAAACTCAGCAGTGGCCACAGGACAGGAAAAGGTCAGTCTTCATTCTGATCCCAAAGAAAGGCAATCCCAAAGAATGTTCAAACTACTACACAATTGCACTCACCTCACACACTAGTAAAGTAATGCTCAAAATTCTCCAAGCCAGGCTTCAGCAATACATGAACTGTGCACTTCTAGATGTTCAAGCTGGTTTTAAAAAGGCAGAGGAACCAGAGATCAAATTGCTAAAATCAGCTGGATCATTGAAGAAGCAAGAGAGTTCCAGATAAGCATCTATTTCTGCTTTATTGACTATGCCAAAACCTTCGACTGTGTGGATCACAACAAACTGTGGAAAATTCTGAGATGGGAATACCAGACCACCTGCTTCCTGAGAAACCTGTATGCAGATCAGGAAGCAACACTTAGAACTGGACATGGAACAACACACTGGTT
The DNA here is from genome assembly GCF_963930625.1 of Muntiacus reevesi. Lineage (NCBI taxonomy): Eukaryota > Metazoa > Chordata > Mammalia > Artiodactyla > Cervidae > Muntiacus > Muntiacus reevesi. The sequence continues at coordinate 22,040,460 of NC_089262.1, read as the reverse complement.
TCAAATAGGAAAAGGAGTATATCAAGGCTGTATATTGTCACCCTACTTATTTAACTTATATTCAGAGTACATCATGAGAAATGTTGGACTGGAAGAAGCACAAGCTGGAATCAAGATTGCCTGGAGAAATATCAATAACCTCAGATTTGCAGATGACACCACCCTTATGGCAGAAAGTGAAGAATAACTAAAGAGTCTCTTGATGAAAGTGAAAGAGGAGAGTGAAAATGTTAGCTTAAAGCTCAACATTCAGAAAACTAAGATCATGGCATCCGGTCCCATCACTTCATGGCAAATAGATGGGGAGACAGTGGAAATAGTGGCTGACTTTATTTTTCTGGTCTCCAAAATCACTGCAGATGGTGATTGCAGGCATGAAATTAAAAGACGCTTACTCCTTGGAAAGACAGTTATGACCAACCTAGATAGCTTATTTAAAAGCAGAGACATTACTTTGTCAACAAAGGTCCATCTAGTCAAGGCTATGGTTTTTCCAATGGTCATAATGGATGTGAAAGTTGGACTGTGAAGAAAGTGAGCACCGAATAATTGATGCTTTTGAACTGTGGTGTTGCAGAAGACTCTTGAGAGTCCCTTGGACTGCAAGGAGATCCAGCCAGTCCATCCTAAAGGAGATCAGTCCTGGGTATTCATTGGAAGGACTGACATTGAAGCTGAAACTCCAGTACTTTGGCCACTTCATTCGAAGAGCTGACTCATTGGCAAAGACCCTGATGCTGGGAGGGATTGGGGGCAGGAGGAGAAGGGGACGACAGAGGATAAGAAGGCTAGATGGCATCACTGACTCAATGGACATGGGTTTGGGTGGACTCCAGGAGTTGGTGATGGGCAGGGAGGCCTGTTGTGCAGGGGTTTGTGGGGTCGCAAAGAGTCAGACTGGACTGAGAGACTGAACTGACTGAGTATAAGCATAATAAATAAAATAGGCAAAAGAAAATTGAGCCATTTTTAATAGCCAAAATAATTTCTCATAACATTTTTAGAAATGTACTCATGAAGTAGAGATGCTCTAAGTGTAATAATTTTTTTTATGATTATCTATATGTGATGGGTTTAAGGGGCTTTGTTCTTAATTTTTTTTCTATAGAATTTTTTACTAATGGGTTTCATCATTCTTTCTTTGAAAGATAATATGTCTGAACATAAAGAAGCTATGTCTAAATATCTTCATACAGATAATTATTGATGTAGTTATCTTTTCTCATACCAATCATTGGAAAAAGTAAATTTCCATGTATATCATATATAAATTATGTAATCTGTATTATGCTGTAAATAAAAGATCCTTGAATTATAATTGGTTAACACTTTCATGCATTGGAGAAGGAAATGGCAACCCACTCCAGTGTTCTTGCCTGGAGAATCCCAGGGACAGCGGAGCCTGATTGGCTGCCGTCTGTGGGGTTGCACAGAGTCGAACACAGCTGAAGCGACTTAGCAGCAGCAGCAGCAACAACACTTGAATGGAAATGAGTTCTCTAAGTCCATACCAAGCAGTCATGTCTGTTTTTTATTTGCTGGTGATATAGAGGGTGTTTGTCTCCTGACAAAATCAACACCTAATTGGAATCATTGAGCTAGGGAAAGAGCACAGAACATTACTATTCTTTTCCTTAGGTATCTCAGTTGAACTGGAAAGAGAAATACACATCAGAAGTTTAATCAGTAATTAAAAACTATATTCTTGAAGTGGAGCTTCCCTTGTCGTTCAGTCTGTAAAGAATCCACCTCCAATGCAGGAGATCAGAGTTTGATTCTTGGGTTGGGAATACCTCCTGAAGAAGGAAATGACAACCCACCCCGTTTTTCTTGTCTGGGAAATCGCATAGACAGAGGAGCCTTGTGGGCTAGAGTCCATGAGGTCACAAGAGTAGGACAGAACAGAGCAACTAAACCACCACTACCACCATTCTTTCAGTTCAGTTCAGTTCAGTCACTCAGTCGTATCTGACTCTTTGCCACCCCATGGACTGCAGCACACCAGGCTTCCCTGTCCATCACCAGCTCCCTGAGCTTGTTCAAACTCATGGCCATTGAGTCAGTGATGTCATCCAACCATCTCATCCTCTGTCATCCCCTTTTCCTCCTGCTTTCAATCTTTCTCAGCATCAGGGTCTTTTCCAATGAGTCAGTTCTTCTCATTAGGTGGCTGAAGTATTGGAGCTTCAGCTTCAGCATTAGTATTTCCAATGAATATTCAGCACTTGTTTCCTTTAGGATTGATTGGTTGGATCTCCTTGCAGTTCAAGGGACTCTCAAGAGTCTTCTCCAACACCACAATTCAAAAGCATCAGTTCTTTTCGTGCTCAGCTTTCTTTATAGTCTGACTCTCACATCCATACATGACTACTGGAAAAACCATAGCTTTTACTAGAGGGACCCTTGTCACCAAAGTAATGTCTCTGCTTTTTAATGTGCTGTCTAGGTTTGCCATAGCTTTTCTTCCAAGGAGGAAGCATCTTTTAATGTCAAGGCTGCAGTCACCACCTGCAGTCATTTTGGAGCTCAAGAAAATAAAGTTTCTCACTGTTTCCATTCTTTCTCCATCTATTTGCCATGAAGTGATGGGACAAGATGCCATGTTCTTAGTTTTTTGAATGTTAAGTTTTAAGCCAACTTTTTCACTCTCTTCTTTCACTTTCATCAAGAAGCTCTTTAGTTCCTCTTTACTTTCTGCCATAAGGGTAGTGTCATCTGCATATCTGAGGTTATTGATATTTCTCCCAGCAAACTTGATTCCAGCTTGTGCTTCATCCAGTTTGGCATTTCACATGATGTATTCTGCATATAAGTTAAATAAACCGGGTAATAATATATAACCTTGGCATACTCCTTCCCCAATTTGGAACCGGTTCATTGTTCCATGTCTGGTTCTAACTGTTGCTTCCTGACTTGCTTGCAGATTTCTCAGGAGGCAGGTAAGGTGGTCTGATATTCCCATCTCTTGAAGAGTTTTCCACAGTTTGTTGTGACCCACACAGTCAAAGGTTTTGGTGTAGTCAATAAAGCAGAAGTAAATGTTTTTCTAAAACTCTCTTCCTTTTTCTGTGATCCAACAGATGTTGGCAAATTGATCTCTGCCTTCTCTAAATTCAGCTTGAACATCTGTAAGTTCTTTAAACAAATGTAAATGAAAGGAAAATGTTTGTGACATCTTGTTGATTTATGTACTAAACTTCAAAATTTTGCATCTATATGCATTGAGCATCAATTATTGTGAAATATATAAAAACCAAATTAGAAAAAGCCCAAATTCCAACAGAAATTGTTAAAAGCCTTGAACAAGTGTTTCATAGAATAGGAACCATGTATGTTCAAAAAGCATATGAGCAAATATTTAGTCTTAATAGTAACAGATGCATGTACATTTAAATTAGGAGTACATGTACAATGCATTGATATGAAGAGTTGTGTTGTTCTCAATGGCACATAGGTAAAAAGCTTCTCTATAGGAGAGGGAAAGAAGTGAATGGTGGTATATACATACTGACAATGTACAAATATGGTTGGCCCTTGAATAACATGGTTAGGAATACACAAGCCATTTTAAATGAAGATTTTTCAATAGTATTTAAATACTATAGTATTGCACTGTCTGCAGTTGGTTGAAATATAGATTTCATATAAACAGAAAATACCCAATAGAAGGCATTTCAACAAATCTTTAATAAAGAAAGACATAGTAGTAATTTACCATTTATTGCTATCTAATCTTACAGAACATGGAGCTACTTTCCTGTACTTTTGTTGTTGTGTTTCCTATTACCAAAGTAATCTAAAGTACTCAAAGGATGAGTGCTCTGTGTCAAGTGAAATGATTGGGTGTAAGTGTCAGGTAAATCATATGAAACCAGATCAGCTCTGAACCAGCTCTTGTTGCCTTCTTATTTGGTTATTCTTAAAGTCCTGGCATATGCAATTGTTTTGACAATTGCCAATTTCACTTGCCTACTCTGTTTTTTTTTTCCCCTCCTGAGACACAAGCTTGCAGAGAACTGTCTCAACTATTGAATGAAAAATTACCCATGTGGCACTGTTGGAACTTTATTGACTCGATACTGTATGCATATTTCTGAACATATTACAAGAGAAAAGTAGATAATATATGGTATATTACTGCCATGCAAGCATCAGAGAAGAATCCTGAAAAAGCAGAAAATATTTTGAAAATGATACTAAAAGTTTGCATAAAGATGACTAGCTTCTACAGAAGTCAACCACATATCCCCTGAACAAAGAGTCTGGGACTATAGAGTACATTTTTAAATTAATTTATCTTCCAAATGCTCAAAAGATGAGCCAGAACAGGAAGAGTCAGACTGTAGTCTGACTTTGTGAGGCATGTACTGCTTAGTCAGATTATTCTTTTATTCCTGAAGCACAGGAGGAAGTGGGAAGAAAAAAGCACTAGCAAGTGGGCGTGTTAAATAAAATAAGAAACAAGGCATGCTTGTTCTTCTGCTCTGCTTCTGTTCATGCCTCAGTAAAACTCCACAGAGTTAATGTTAGGTTATTTCCAATAAGAATAGAAAATGTTTCTACCATGCAGAGGGTGGTGAAAAGGACTGAAAGATTTTCCTATAATAATTTCCAGACTGAAAAGAGAAAGCTCAATTGGAAATTCTATTCTTTTTATCATAAACCTATGAGGAAAAGAAATGTAGTATTCTACTTCATAATTATATAATCATCTGCTTTAAGAGTCTGGGTATTAAGAGTGCTTAATTTGAATAGGCTGTGGCTCAGAGAGTTTAGGGAAGACTGGAATAAGCTAACCTGCTGGTAGTGCAGTTGGTGTCTGAAGTCTTTCAGTTCACTGGTTTGGAGGCTTAGGAAATAGATAGCTTATGACATATGAGTTTGCTTTCACAAAGTGCTAAGGATATATTTTCAGCAGAGCATACTAGGAGCCATTGAGTTGGCAGTTATTCAATGAAAATAATTTCTTGACTGTGTCCAGATTCTTATAGGAAACTAGTGGAGGCAATGCTGCCAGATAGTGGGAAGCATTTTATTAGGAATCATCAAAAGAACTGTTTCCAAATTGTTGCTGTTGTTATTATTTAGTCCCTAAATAATGTCCAACTCTTTTGTCAACCCATGGACTATACCTTGCTAGGCTCCTCTGGCCATGGGATTTTTCAAGTAAGAATACTTCAGTGGGTTGCCATTTCTTTCTCCAGAGGATCTCCCTGACCTGGGGATCGAACCTGTATCTTTTGCATTGGCAGGTGCATTCTTCATTTCTAAGCCACCAGGGAAGACCCTATTTCCAAATATATCATGGTAAGATACATCAGACTACTTGATATGTTCACAAAAGTATATTTATAAATGAAGCTTCCTTATCTAATAGTATTCAGGTTTGGGGCACAGTTTCTTTCCTGGAGCTATATTATACTCTGTATCTTGTATATATGATCTAATATATGAGCAGTAAGATTGCTTCTAGATAATCATACACTGCCTACAGAAAGCTTACCAGTTCAAATTCTAGGACAGGGCAGGAAATAGTAGGTAGATCTCAACTGAATCAGCTACAAGCCCTACTATTTAGCCTAGAAATGTTCCTCTTTGGTTGCGGTTGAATGGCTTCTTGTTGTTCAGTCCTTCAGTCAGTTCAACTCTGTGATCCCATGGACTGCAGCACACAGGTCTCCCTCTCCCTCACCATCTCCTGGAGTTTGCTCAAACCCATGCCCAGTGAATCAAAGATGCCATCCAACCATCTCATCCTCTGTCATCCACTTCTCCTCCTGCCTTCAATCTTTCCCAGCATCAAGGTTTTTCCAAGGAGTTGACTAGTCAATGGACTTTCAATTCTAGTATCACCCGAAAAAATGTTTGGCACAAAATAATTAATAATTATGTTTAAGCACTCATGCACAGATACTTCCTAAATGTCTCTATGCCTGGAAACAGCCTGTAGCTTTTCAAAGTGTTATGGATTCTTATGTCCTTCAAGTCAGGGATATAATGTACCATTCAATAGCATTGACTTCACTATGCTAAGCCATATTCTCAGTTTTTGTTTGTTTTGACTGTGTTCTCTGCCTCAGGATGCTGAGCCCTGTGGAATGATCACACGGCCTCCCTTACATGAATAATTTTGTTTGAGTTTGACCAACATGATGCTTAGGATATTAAAGGACAGGGAAGGAATTAGACCAGGATATTGCTTCACTTCTCTCTTTTGTGTTTATTTTCAGCAGTGAATGGATGCCTCATTGACTTCTGCATTCTCTATTGGACCCTTCTGGTTTACCAGTGAGTCTTTGCAGAGAAAAAATATCTAAAAAAGAGAAAACCATGAACATATTACTTCATCTCCTCATCTTTAGTGTTATGTGATCCAGTGATTTAAAGAGTTAAGGGGTGTTGCATCATTAATTAAAATAGCATGACTCAACTCTCAAAGTCACAAGTTATTTGCAAACAAGCATCATTGAAATTCCCATAGTATTTACTTCTGATTCAGCAAAGCTTTAAAAAAAATGCCTAAGGGCCTGTGAGGAATTCCATAAGATTAGTTAATGAATATTAAAAAATGTGGATTTCAATTTTAGATGGTAGGAACAGAAGTAAATTTTTAGTGGACTAAAGCTGAAGTGACTCAGGAGGTCATTCTGTGCTCTGGTTATCCACTGTGGTGCAACAACTGAAAAACAATAATTGTTTAATTACCTATCATGATTTTATGGGTCTGAAATTTGGGAAGGGCTAAGCTGGGTGGATCATCTGTTCTATGGTGCCAATAAAGGTCATCTGACAGTACTCATTGGTGAATGTTTGGTCTGGAATGTTCAAGATGGCTTCACTTATATGCCAATTGACTTGGCAAGAATAACAGGAAGGATACACTTACCTGAGGTAGTCAACTGGAAGAATTATTCATGACTTTTGCAGCATAGTGGCTGAAAAAGATTGGAGTTTTAATATGGTGGCTAAGGGCTTCATAGTGAATATTCTCAATGAGTGAAACAAAAGTTAGTTGGCCTGGTAGAGCCTATCCTCACAAGTCACATAATGTTACTTTTTCTGTATTCCACTAGACACATCATTCACAAATCTTCCCAGGTTCAAAGAAGGGACCATAAATCTCCCAATATTGAGAGAAATGTCAAAGCATCTGAACATATATCTTAAAACCACCACCCTATAAAAAGATGGTAGTAGGAAGTCTATCCTTTTGGCAGAAATTTGAACAATACATCTAATTTTCCACATTGCTTTGAAAGAAAGATGTTATCGACTTATACTGGCTAATTAGTTCAATGGAATAACCTGAGGAAATCACATTATATTCTTAATACCATAAAACAAGTAGCATTTTTTTCTTTATTGAGATAGACATATGTCCAAGTATGGACTTTGCTTTCTTTGTTCAAAGTGCTTCTATAAGCACCATTTCTTACCTAATAACTTCAACATCATGCTATCTTTCACGACACATTTTTCCAACTTTATGACAATAAAGTGAAGAAGTGAAGTCACTTAGTCATGTTTGACTCTTTGCGACCCCATGGACTGTAGCCTGCCAGGCTCCTCTATCCATTGGATTTTCCAGGCAAGAATACTGAGTGGGTTGCCATTTCCTTCTCCAGGGGATCTTCCTGACCCAGGGTCTGAACCAGGGTCTCCTGTGTTACAGGCAGACTCCTCAATGTCTGAGCCACCAGGGAAGTCATAGAAAAGTGGGACAGTGAGATTATGCTTATAGATATTGATATGTTTCCCCTGATTCCAAAGTGTCCAGACCAAGAAAAATGTGGACTGTCTTACTAAGGACTCAGCTCCAATGTCAGCAAAGAGAAAAGCAGCCTCCCTCTAGGAGATAATATCCTGATATAAGACATACGCTGCATGTGATTCCACAAGATATGAGCTTTGGTTTAAACTAGTGGGATCTCTCTCCAAGAGCCAAGATATAAGGGCTAAGAACCTGTTATAAAAGGGTGAGTGTGGATTTCCTCACCATTAGATCTAATAGCTCATCTCCGATTGAGCCTCTGTGATTTTGGTGGTTCTAAGGCCCAAAAAGTAAGTAATGTTACCAAGAACAGTCATAATTATAATATATTAGAAATTGAGGCAGCTCCATTTAGGTTGGGCTTTCCTGGTTACTCAGCTGGTAAGAATCTGTCTGCAGTGCGGGAGACCTGGATTCTATCTGGAAGATCCCCAGGTGGTTACATATGCATCTAAACCAAAAGACAGAGAATGAGATTATACTCTCTAAGGCCATTGATTGTGACAGATTCTTGGTCCTTATATCTTGGCTCTCGAAGTCAGGGAAAGTATATCAACATCCATCAGTATAATCCCACTGCCCTGAGGATTAGGTTGTAATAATTAGGTTGTAATAATATATCAATGCTAATTTTCTTGTACTGATGCTTATATTGTGGTTACATAGGATAATATCCTTGTTTATAGATAATATAAATTATTTTGGGTTGGCAATCTCCTCTTAAGTGTCTCAGGAGAAAAAGGTCTTTGTACTGTACTTATCTTTTCCCTAAGTTAATGTTTGCTTCAAATTTAAATATTTTAGATATTTGAAAAAGCCAAAAGATATAAAAAATGATTAGTTAATTTGGTAGAAATTCTATGGTATGATTTCTTGACACTGGATTCATTTAAAAGTGATGCAGAATAGATGACTTTCACCTGTGTAAGGAGACAAACCTTTGGATAATTTTCCTCAGGTGTTTGGGAGGAGATAGAAACTGGGATAGGGGAATTGGTAGTATCTATAAAGAAGGACAAATTCCAGAGTTTGCTTTATTCAGTTAAGCAACATAAAATCTGGTTTCACCATACTATGCTTTCTACTACTTCTAATTCCCCAAATCTTTCAGTATTTTCTGTTGGTAATTTTTTATGCACATCTGAATAAACTAGTATAATGAATTTATACACAGTGTTATTTTAAGGAGATGCTCTGTGTTCAAAACATTTAAAAAGTGACTTTTAAATATGAGTTATGAAAGATGGTTCATAAATTAAAGTTATTATAATTAAGATTAATAATTTGTATTCATATTTTCACATGTCAGTGAGAATAGTACTTAACTTTTTTTTTAGTACTTGACATTTTGACATCTGATTGTATTATTATCTCATAGTTGTTCAATTTGTAATCATTTCAATATAATTAAGGATAATTTTATTTTTGAAAAGCAATTTTCACTTGAAAATGGAAGTGAAAAATATGACAATATGAAGAAATTTTCTTAGCACTTTGTAACTAAAGCAAGCATTTATCCTTTATGCTATAATATATATTTGTATAATTTTGTCTTAAAGATCATTTGATAACCTAAATATAAAACAAAACTAGTGATTAATTGCTTCCATTGTATTTAAAATAGGATTTGAAACAATCTTTCCAGAAAAGAGTAAAGAGCAGGAAAATATATCAATTAAAAGAATTGGATATGTGGCATATACATGTAAAGAGAGTAGGAAAAAAATAGCTATTAATTTTGTTCCTGAAAAAGCTTTGGGTTTCAGCCCCAACTTCCTATCCTTGCAATTGGCATGTCTTGGATAAAGATGATCACAATCTCAGCTAAGATTTTCAGCATTCTAAACGGGGGCATCAACTGCATAAGATACAGGATGCTCTCTCTATATGATCACATGTAACATTGCTGAAGTTACTCATGGAGGCTTCCCCAAAAATCAAGCTTAGGAGAATTGAGTTAAAGTGCTAGTAGAGTGGTTCTCAACACTCACTGTAACCCTAAATTGTAGAACAATGTTTTTAAATACCAATGTTTGGGGACCACGTTCACAGATTCAGTTTCATGTGGTCCAACATAGGACCTACCTAAGAATTATTTTTTTTAAGACACTTCCAGATAATGCTTAAATTAACAGATTTGCCCGATGGTAATCTAGAGAAAGCACCAGTCTTTCATTTAAGGTCTTCAGAGAAAGATAGAGTTCAGTGGGTTTTAGAACATTTTGTAGAAAGTTGGTTTCAACAGTAGGATTTGGAGAATTATATAAGATGGAAGATCTGGAAAGGGAGAAGTAAGTAGACACTAAACCAATTCAGTCAAAGCATTCATTTAACTGTGTGTGTGTTTTTCTTCCTTCAAAATAGTTCTCCTATTAAATATCTTTTTAAAGCACTAATTTAATTCTACATCAGGAGAATCCCAGAGATGTGAAATATTTTACTAAGATCACAGAGATAATTTAAAGTATTCAGAACAGGTTCTGATGGGAGTTAGTCATGCAGTTATTCTATTATACTTTTTTTTCTTTCAAGCAATTTAATTGTAACGATGCCAATTGTTGATTTTTAAAAATTACATGTTAATAAATCCAAAATAATTAAATATGTGAGGAATAGTTGTTTTAGAATTCTCTAAAAATCAAAGCACAGGTACTCCCACTTTTTGAGCATTCTCTTTACACCACTTCACTTTTATGAAAGACCTACATTACTACCTATTTTTCTTAACATAAAGAAATCCAAAGAGGATTTTTTATTTTCTGGGAAAGAAAAAAGACAAAAAGCAAAAATACTCTTCAATGTCTCTTTTGTAGCAGGCCTCTATGATAGAGGAAGCCAACACTCTGAGGGACAGTGACAATGCCAAGCTCCTTCCCCAGGAACTACACTTAGTATCACAGCATCAAGTCACCATAATTTTGAACTATGTGATCATGTGTGTTTTGCCTCAGTTTATTTTGTGTATGCATTAGTAAGATGTATCCTATGGTAACCACATCTTTGCTTTAGGCCATTTTGCCTCAAGAAAGATTTCACAGGACTGTTCGACTTTCAGTTAGTGAGGGAACCCTATGTTTGAAAAATGCAGTTTGTAAGACAAGCATTATTAATTAAATATAATCTCCACCTATTGTCTACTTGCTGAAACGACAGTCATATGATGCATTGATTCTACAGATACTGAAATCACACGAAGTTATCTTTAAAACAGTTTAGTCCATCCTTCTCAAAATGCAGATGACATTGTGAAATTTAGATGCTTTATTTCTCCAATCACATAAGTATATAGAACTAGATCCACACACATAAATAAGTAAAAAATATATTTATATCTGCTAATGGAAAAAAAAAAAAAACGAGCTTCAAAGATGGCACTAGTGGTAAAGAATCTGCTGCCAATGCAGGAGACACAGGGATCATAGCTTTGATCTTTGGGTCTGGAAGATGCCCAGGAGTAGGAAATGGCACCCCACTTAAAAACATGACATCCTACTCCAGTAATCTTGCCTGGAAAATTCCATATGCATAGGATCCTGGCAGACTACGGTCTATGGGACTGCAAAGAGTCAGACACAACTGAGAACAGTAGAAAAATAGCATGGTCCATATTATATATTAACCCCGGAACCTCCATGAATCGTCAACCCACAAAATAATTTACTGCAACATAGTCACTAAGTTTATCTGTGGGTAGCCTGTTCAATAAATTGAGTTATCAGGAAAGAGAGACTCATCCAAATTTTCACTACATAATGCACTGAATTTTTAAACAATATTCTCAGGGCATGCTCCATATGCACAATACAAAATAATACAAAAATAATTATTCAAATATAAGTATGATTAGTGACTGTATGAGTAACTTAAACTTATATATTAAAAGTAATATAATTGAGATACTGTTGTAAAAAACAATAAGCTTAGGTAAACACAAAGTGTTACATATATCTGGGTGGAATAGATTGATAAAATCCTGACCTGAAACCTTTCTCCTCTAGTGAGTTATTTGATGCTCAGCAGCCATTGGAGATAAAACAATGTTGCATTTGAAGAATGGAAAATTTTCCACCTATGCAAAATGTGAATTTGAAATAGAGCAAAGTATTCTAGTTAATAATACAAGTTTTGCAGTCAGATATCTTGATGGGCATCCTGGATCAGCAACTTAATCATTATGCTACTTAAATACTCCATTTTAGTTCATAATCTTTAATTATGTTTTCATCTTAAAATTAGGCATAATAATATCTACCTAAGAGATCAGGGAGGGTTAAATAAATGAGTTACTATGTGTAAAGGGACACAAAACAATGTCTGGAAAATAGTTTCTTGATATTTTATTAACTTAATTTTATTGCAGTAAAATACATTGAAAAAAAGTATAAAAGACATTAGGTATAGAATTTAGCAAGTAGTAGCAGACTATTAACATTTAACATTACCCAAGTCAAGAAATATATTGATGCCGACAATACTTAAGACTCTCTTTTCTCCTTTCCAAAGTCAACATTTGTCTCCCTTTGCCCCCAAAAAACTGTCCTCTGACTTCTAATACTATAGATGTTGTGCCTTTTTTTGTAAATATACATGTGGAAATATGTATTCAGTATGCTTTCCAGAGCAGCTAATTTCTTTGCCTTAATATGTTTTTGAGAACCGTGTGATTTTCTGTAACTTAATTTCCTAATCGTACTTTTATATGGTAGTCCTTCACATGAATATAATACATTTACTGTAAAAATACAAATGAAATATTCTGTTTTACTCTGTTAGTGATGTGTATTCTTGAGCAGAATAAAATTTTATTTTATTTTATGTAGTGTTATTTACCATTTTTTTCTTTATGGTTGCTGCCTTTTTGTCTCACTTAAGTCATCTTTCCCTACTTCGAATTATGAAATGATTTCCCTGAATTACTTTCTTGAAAATGTTTGCTTAATTTCATATTCATATCTACAGTTCACCCCAAAAATAATTTTATTTTTTAGGCAGGAGATAATTTTTATAATTTCTTCATAGATACATAAATACTCAATTGATAGAACATGATTCTTTGAAAAGATTGTCCTTTCCAGATTGTTCTACGTCACGTGTGGTATAAACCAAATGTTCGTATATATGTCAATCTATTTCTGGATTTTTTTCCCTACTGCATATGTTTATTTGTCTCTTCTTGCACCAAAACCTCATGATATTATTTGCTGTAACTTCATAGCATATCTTTCAATTTGGTGAATGAAGGTCTCTGACTTTGTTGGATTTCAGTATTGTCTTGGATGATCATATTCCTTTACATTGTTATGTATATTATGAAGTCACCAATGCTATTTCTGTAAAAAAAAATCTGGGATGTATCTGGGATTTTTAAAATTTTTAGATTAATCTGGTGAACTTTTTTATCATTATAATATTAAGTTCTGACTCATAGAGTTTATAAATCACCTAATTTTTTTTTTAGTGTTTCATAACATTTCAAAGTTTTCTTTGTAAAGGTCTTGCACATCTTTTAGATTTGCTTGCAGATCTTTTTTCTGGTTTTATTGAGAAATAATTAACATATATCACTGTATATGTTTAAGGTATACAGAAGGGTGATTCGGTTTGCATGTACTGTGAATTGATTACCATATTAAGTTCAGTTAACATGCACATATGCCAATAAATACAATAAGAAAGAAAAGGAAAACAAATTATTATCATAGAAGTCTTAGGATTTACTCTTTTAAAAGAATCCTACATTTTATCTTATAGCAATATTAGCTATAATTATCATGTTGTAATTACACTGATGACTCAAACAGTAAACAATATGCCTGCAATGCAGGAGACCTGAATTCAATTCCTGGGTCGGAAAGATCCCATGGAGAAGGAAACAGCTACCCACTCCAGTATTCTTGCCTGGAGAATTCCATGGACAGAAGCACCTGGTGGGCTATAGTCCATGGAATCACAAAGAGTCAGACTTGACTGAGCAAATAAAGACACCGACTTCGAAGTGAAGATTATAACTTTTGACAATCTTTCTTCAATCCCCTCTTCCTTCATCTTCAGCCTCTGATAACTACAAGTTTGTTCTCCTTTTTTAATTCTATATAGGAGTGAGCTCATACAGTATTTTCTTGCACTGTCTAACCTACTTTACATGATGTCTTCAATATTTCACCCATTTCTATGGCTAAACAATAATCCATCATGCATGTAAATATAGATTTATATATACATACATATGTATGTTCAGTTCAGTTGCTCAGTCATGTCCGACTCTTTGCGACCCCATGGACTGCAGCATGCCAGGCTTCCCTATCCATCAGCAACTCCCGGAGCCTGCTGAAACTTATATCCATTGAATCAGTGATGCCATCCAACCATCTTACCTTCCATCATCCCCTTCTCCTTCTGCCTACAATCTTTCCCAGCATCAGGGTCTCTTCAAATGAGTCAGTTCTTCCCATTAGGTGGCCAAAGCATTGGAGTTTCAGTTTCAGCATCAGTCCTTTCAATGAATATTCAGGACTGATTTCCTTTAGGATTGACTGGTTGGATCTCCTTGCAGTCCAAGGGACTCTCAAGAGTCTTGTCCAAGATCACACTTCAAAAATATCAATTCTTCAATGCTCAGCTATCTCTATAGCCCAACTCACACATCCATACATGATTACTAGAAAAATGATAGCTTTGATGAGATATACCTTGGTCAGCAAAGTAATATTTCTGTTTTTTAATGTGTTGTCTAGGTTGGTCAAGCTTTTCTTCCAAGGAGCAAGCATCTTTTAACTTCATGGCGACAGTCACCATCTGCAGTGATTTTGGAGCCCCAAAGATAAAGTCTGTCACTGTTTCCTCATTGTTTCCCCATTGTTTCCATCGTTTCCCCATCTATTTGCCATGAAGTGATGGGACTGGATGCCATGATCTTAGTTTTTTGAATGTTGGGTTTTAAGCCAACTTTTTCACTCTTCTCTTTCACTTTCATCAAGAGGAATTTGAGTTTTTCTTCACTTTCTGCCATAAGGGTGGTGTCATCTGCATATCTGAGGTTATTGCTATTTCTCCCATCAGTCTTATTTCCAGCTTGTACTTCATCCAGCCCAGCATTTCGCATGATGTACTTTGCATATAAGTTAAATAAGCAGGGTTACAGTATACAGCCTTGACATACTCCTATCCCATTTTAGAACCAGTCTGTTTTTCCATGTCCAGTTCTAACTGTTGCTTCTTGACCTGCTTACAAATTTCTCAAGAGGAAGGAAAGGTAGTCTGATATTCACATCTCTTGAAGAATTTTCCACAGTTTGTTGTGATCCACACAGTCAAAGGCTTTGGCATAGTCAATAAAGCAGAAGTAGATGTTTTCCCTGGAACTCTCTTGCATTTTCGATGATCCAACAGATGTTGGCAATTTGATCTCTGGTTCCTCTGCCTTTCCTAAATCCAGCTTGAACATCTGGAGGTTCACAGTTCACATACTATTGAAGCCTGGCATGGAAAATTTTGAGCATTACTTTGCTAGTGTGTGAGATGAGTGCTATTGTGCGGTAGTTTGAACATTCTTTGGCATTGCCTTTCTTTAGGATTTGAAAGAAAACAGACCTTTTCCAGTCCTGTGGCCACTGCTGAGTTTTCTAAATTTGCTGGTATATTGAGTGCAGCACTTTAACAACATCATATGTTAGGATTTGAAATAGCTCAACTGGAATTCCATCATCTCCATTAGCTTTGTTCATAGTGATGCTTCCTAAGGCCTACTTGACTTTGCATTCCAGGCTGTCTGGCTCTAGGTGAGTGATCACACCATTGTGGTTATCTGGGTCATGAACATCTTTTTGTATAATTCTTTTGTGTATTCTTGCCACCTCTTAATATCTGCAGCTTCTGTTAGGTCCATGCCATTTCTGTCATTTATTGTGCCCATCTTTGCATGAAGTGCTTCAGTGGTGTCTCTGATTTTCTTGAAGAGATCTCTTGTCTTTCTCATTTTATTCTTTTCCTCTATTTCTTAGCATTGATCACTGAGGAAAGTTTTCTTATCTCCCTTGCTATTCTTTGGAACTCTGCTTTCAAATGGGTATATCTTTCCTTTTCTCCTTTGTCTTTAGCCTCTCTTCTTTTCTCAGCTAGTTGTATGGCCTCCTCAGAAAAATATTTTGCCTTTTTGCATTTCTTTTTCTTGGGGGTGGTCCTAATCACTTCCTCCTAGACAATGTCACGAACCTACGTCCATAGTTCTTCAGGCACTCTATCAGATCTAATCCCTTGAATCCGTTTGTCGCTTCTACTACATAATCGTAAGGGATTTGATTTAGGTCATACCTAAATGGTCTGATGTTTTTGCCTAATTTCTTCAATTTAAGTCTGAATTTTGCAATGAGTTCATGATATGAGCCACAGTCAGCTCGCAGTCTTATTTTTGCTGACTATGTAGAGTTCCTCCATCTTTGACTGCAAAGAATATAATCAATCTCCAGACCAGAATACTGGAATAGTTAAGCTTTCCCTTCTCCACAGTATCTTCCCAACCCAGAGATCAAACCCAGGTCTCCTGCATTGCAGGCAAATTCTTTACCAGCTGAGCCATAAGGCAAGTCCACATATGTATGTATAACTTCTTTACCCATCATCTGTTGATGGACTCTCAGACTCAAGACCATATCTTAGATAGTGTCACTATTGCAGATATGGACGTAGGGTTGTTTCCTTTGGATATATTCCCAGGAGTGAAATTGCTGCATCCCACGGTAGTTTTGTTTTTAATTTCTTAAGGATCCTCCATGTGTTTCACATAGTGGCTGTACCAATTTACAATTCCTCCAGCAGTCCAAAATGGTTTTTCTCTAAGTCCATGCCATCATTTTTTATTTTGTATTTTTATGATAGCCATTCTAATAGATTTGAAGTCTTATCTCATTGTGGTTTTAATATGCATTTCACTAGTGACAAATGATTTTGAATTTCTTTCCATTTACTTGTTGACCTTGTATATGTATTCTTCAGAGAAGTTTCTATTCAGGTTCTTTGCTCATTTCTTAATTGAATTATCTGGGATTTGGGGAGTTGTTATTTGTTTATTTGCTATTGAATTGTAAGAGTTCTTTATATATTTTAAATTAATCCCTTATCAGATAAATGGTTTGCAAATATTTTTCCTCACTTTATAGATTGTCTATTCCTTTTGTTGATGGTATGTTTTGCTTAACAAAAGCTTTTTAGTTTGATGTAGTCCTACTTGTTTGCTTTATATTTTGTTGCTTGTGCTCTGGTATAATATCCAAAAATGATTACCAAGACCTGTATCAAGCAGCTTTATTCCTGTTTCCTTCTAGGAGTTTCATTAAGTTTTACACTTAGGTCTTTGATATATTTTGATTAATTATTTATGAGTAGTGTAAGAAATGAGCCCAGTTTAATTGCTTGTTAATATCCAATTACCATTGCACTATTTATTAAGCAGACCATATTTTCTCTAGTGAGTATTCCTGGCACTGTTATCAAATATTGCTTGACTGTTTATGCTTGGGTTTACTTATAGGCTCTCAATTCTGTTTCACTGGTATATTTGTCTATTTTTATGCCATTACCATACACTTTTTGATTATTGTAGCTTTAAAACATAGCTTGAAAATAGAAAGTGTGATGTCCCCTATTTGGATTGTCTTAGTATCTCTTTAGCTATTCTGTGGTCTTTTGTAGTTCTATATAAATTTTCACAGTGTATTTTCTACTTCTGTAAAAAGTGTCATTAAAGTCTCCATATGGACAGCCTAAACCTATAGATGACCTTTGATAGTAATGACATTTTAACAATATTGATTCTTCCAAATAATGCATAAAAATACACTTAAACTTAATTTTATCTTCTTTGATTTCTTTTGTTAATGTCTTATAGGATTTGAAGTAGAGGTCTTTCACCTTCTTAGTTAGATTTATGCCTAAGTATTTGGGTGGTGTCACTCCCTCCAATATTTTTTATTGTATATTAAATATTCTTCTTGACAATTTTCTAATGCTTTGTTCCTACTGATTTTTGTGTATTAACCTTGAGTTCAGGGACTTTATTGAATTCATTTATTAACTATTGATTTGTATAATTGAATTATAGGTCATTTTGACTCTATGATCATGGTTTTTAAAAATAATGGTATTTATGGTTGTTATATTTCTTTGCCAATCCTTTGATTTCATTTTTTTTTTCCATATTGCAGTGGCTAAGACTGTGTGCACAAGATTTAATATGGATGAAATTTGTAGATTGCAGAATCATTATTTGTGCCTGATCCCAGAGGAAAATTTTCAAACTGCTGATAAAATTATGTAATATAGGTCAGTAGTTGATCTCTTATTATCATATTAAGAACAATTTATTTAGGTCTGAATATCCTAAGACTTCTTTGAAACAAAAATGGATGTTAAAAATCATCAACTTTGTATGCATATTTTGAAACGATAACATTTATTTTTAATAATATTAATATAGTAAATATGTTGTCTCTTTTAGTAAATTAAACTTGTATTCTGAGATTAAAGTAAAATTGGCCATGATTTAATACCATTTTGTGCATCATTTGATCAGGTTCATTAATATTTTCTCAGGGATATTTCATCTGTTTATCTTCAAAAATTCAAATGTCCTTCACAGGTTGTTGAATCAGGCTTATATTGGCCTTATAAAATGAGATTATTAATATCATTCAGCTAAAAATATTTTCTATTTACATTTTGACTACTTTCATGTATGGTTTATTTGGAAATGTTTTGCTTGATTTCAAGCATATGTTGATTTAGTCTTACTTATCTTTTTGCTATTTATTTCTAGCTTAACTCTATTGTGTATAAAGATCACAGCTGTATGTTTTGTAACATTTATAATTAGATAATTCCTGTTATATAGCTGCCTCCCGTATTCTTGCCTGGAAACTTCCTCAGACAGAAGAGCCTAGCAGCGACAATCCATGGAGTCAAAGAGTTAGCCACAACTGAACACGCATGCACACACATTATATAGCTGGAGAAAAGTCAGAGTAAGGACTCTGAGTGTATTTATGTGTGACTTACTTGTGGAGAACATTATTCTATATCTGTCAGTCTAAATTAGGAAGGATTTTATGTGTATAAAATAAAACTCTAGGTATAGAAGTCTAGATTGATGGCTTGTTTCAGCACACTGAAGATTCCATTTTATAATTCTCTGTGATCCAACATTAGTTTCTATTGAGAATCAGCTGACAAGCTTAGTTTTCTCATTTGAAGGAACTTGGCCCTGGCTCTTTTTGGTTTGATGCTTTTTTTTGGTTCCAATGCTTTTACCTAGATCTATCATTGTGTTTGGTTTCCATAAGTTCTACCAGGGCTGAGATGAGAGTAAAACAAGTGAAGTGTGTAGGTTGCAAAATATGAGGAGATAGGTACTTGCTCTGAGAGTCATGAAAGTGGACACACATATTTCTGTATTTAAGTATGTGTGTGCTATATATGCACACATATGTAGTTTAACTTTTGGTTGACTTTTTTTCCAGCAGGAGGATAATACTGACCTATGTAGTTAATCATTGTCAAATTAGAAACAGTATATTACCCAAGATTTTTGTATCATTATTGCCATCAATATCATCATCACCATCTTTATTATTGCTATTGATGTTACTTACTTAAAGTCCCTCAGTTGTGTCGACTCTTTGTGACCCATGAAACTATACAGTCCATGGAATTCTTCAGGCCAGAATACTGAAGTGGGTAACCATTCTCTTCTCCAGGGAATCTTCCCAACCCAGGGATAAAATCTAGGTCCTGCATTGCAGGTGTTAATTTCATAATTACTAAATTTATTGTGATAATATTAAAAACTGTAGAAATTTACATCCAGCAGTGTTTTCCTTTGGATGAATTGCTAAAAATAGAATTGGCAAAACTTAAGTTCAACAGTGTTTTATTTTAGGTGAAAAGATTCTCAGACCAAATGTACTGAGTCTGAAACTATCACAGGCCTAAGACACAGAAATAAGATCTTTCTGAATCCAGCAAAGTATCAAGAAAAGTAGGAAGGAAATTGTAAAATAAAATGAATGTCATTTTGATGGAGGTGCAGAGGAGGGATCTGAGTCCTTGTCAGATATTTAAGTTAAAAACAGGGCCATTATTTCTTCTTAAGCTCTGATTTCATCACTTGGAAGACAGGAGGTATGGTTCTAACCTGAGCTTGTAGACATAGACACAAGTTTACGCACATCATGTGAGTTATTGTTTTTGTGTTTTATTTTTGATATTTTTTGTTTGCTATTCTAACCTAATCACTGTTGATCATTACCTTTTCATTTAATCACTCAGGCAATAGATACCATTTTTACCTTTGCTCTAATAATCTAACTTGCCCCTGTGTGATTTTATGCTGATCAAGACTCTGTTTCTATCAACATCAAGGATTTTCTGAAACATTTGACCTGACTCTTAGTCCTAAATCCTCAAATTGGATTATTGATTGCTGTCAATGTCCCTTTCCCTGTTGGTAGTCCCAGAAGAATATGATTCTTCAGCCTCCTATCAGATCATGTTGCAAAATCCCCTTACACCACCTCTTATCTAAGGCAGTCTGCACACTACAATCACTTTTTAATTAAATCCATACTCTTAAGGTGTTACAAATAATGCTGAGAAAATCCCAGAAATAAATTATCTGAAAAACTTGAACTGAGGGAAAAAACAAGAAGGGTGGAAGAAAAGAAGAAAAAAATGAACAAATTGTGTCATGGTTCCACTTTTATAAGTCTCTTGAATCCCATTGCAGGCCTGGTTTCTAATACTGGAAATAACCAAAGAAAGTTTTAATAACATTGGTCACTCTCTCTTTTCTCCATTCAGTTTCTTTTCCAGGGCTGGATATTTAACTTTTTCTAGCTTCCAAAATTATTCTGACTCATGCTCTTTTCAGCTATCCCTTTCCCCTGGATATGTTCTTTTATTTGGCATTTCAGGATTTCAAAACTGTTAAGTGATCTGAAGTTTACTCTAAGGATACATTTATTTCTCCAGACTCTTTTGTGAAATGAGATCACTACAGCTATGTAACTGGATTTACTTTATCACTCAATCAATACTTCTTTCACAGAAAAGTGGCAAGAGGAATCTCAGGGAAAGCAGTGGCTATAAGGGAAAATGAGTTTGAACAGAAATGGGGGCACAAGGGCATATAGGAGAATTCTTTTCAAAGTAACGTAGAGGAATAAAGGTTTACAGGATGAGAATTATTACACCTACAAAAATTTCTTGAGTCCCTTTCCTTCTTTTGCAGTCTATGGTCTTTCTTTAGATTTCTTGCATCTAATCACCAGTTCTCTCTGACCTATTTATTTTTTTACTATATTTTGCTGTTTTATTGAAGAGAACATTGACTCCTATTTCCCTGCCTGTCCTAGTTACCCTTTCCTTTCCAAGTTAATTCTTAAAAATTAACAAAAGCCAGGAATTCAAGTAAATGAAAACTTCTTGATACAAATTCACTTACATGAGAGTTCCAAATACATGCACTGCCTAGTACAATTTGTACAATGATCCTGATTACTGTGAAGGTTTTATTGTTGTTGTTAATAAAAGTCTTATTCTAATTCACTAATAAGAAAACATAAATACTGAGAAAGTGACTTGCAAAAATCAAAATGATTGAATGAAAGAGGAGACAGATACAAATTAAGACTCTTAAATGCAAAATTTTTAACCATCATTATTTTTTCCAAAGAGTGTGGTATTGTATTTTCTTCTAAAGATACACACATAATAAATCTAACAAGTAAAGCCCAATAATAATGGCAGGAAGAAGCTTTCGTTCTCACTGGATCTTTTTTATTAAATAGTTTTAAGCATTCACAAGTATAAAAAGTATTTCCTTCAAAAACTCATAGTTGTAATCTCATTATTTTATGTTTTTTGCATAAATTATTGACTGTAGCCTCTTCTACAGTTAACTTCAAATGGGTAATTTGTATATATGTATGATTTAGATGAGATTCTTTTAAAGACCAAATATTCTTGAAGACATTCAGCAGAAAGAAATAAACCAGGCCCAGAAAGACAAGTCTTATATGAGATATCTAAAGTAGTCAAATTTATAAAATCAAAGACTAGAGTGGTGGTTACCAGAACACAGGAAGGAGGAGGAAATGAGCAGTTATTACTCAACATGGATATGTTTTCAGTTAAGATAAATAAGCTCTACAGATCTGCTGTACAATATTGTACCTATAGTCAATAATAGTGTTATGTATACATGCAATGTGTTGAGGATAGATCTCAGGTGCTTATCACAATAAAAATTTAAATATCTGTACATAGATATTTACCATTTATATTTTTTTTCCATTTATATTTTTATATGTCTTTAAACATAGCTAACAAAAGGCAAAATGACAAACATAAATGATTTAAAAATCAACAAAGATAAAAAATTTATTTTTCTTCAGAATTTAATGCTATGTGAGTTTGGAATTTGGGGAAAATTTGTGTTGAAATATGTATTCTTTGTCTTAGAGGATAAAATTATATGGTTATATCTGCATGCTAAGTTGCTTCAGTTGTGTCCAGCTCTGTGACCCTATGGACTACAGCCTGCCAGACTCCTTTGCTCATGGGATTCTCCAGGCAAGAATACTGAAGTGGGTTGCCATGCCCTCCTCTGGGGGATCTTCCCTATCAAGGGGCTGAACCCGCATCTTTTATGTCTACGTGCACTGGCAGGTGGATTCTTTACCACTAGTGCCACCTGGGAAGCCCATATGGTTATATACACATCACTTTATGTGATTCATTTCTAAGATGAATTAATAGGTATTTCAAACAAAAACCATCTCAATCCTGCATTGTTATTCATTATTTGACATTTTTAAGATCATAAATTTTTGCTATAATTGTGTTTTGCAATCTGTTATGAAAGTTGGAATAATAGGGCATTTGAAACCAAGAATATTTAAGAATTAAAATAAGTCCTATGAGAATGCCATCAAAATGTCAAATATTATTATAATAGTCATAAATGTCATATTGGTCTTCTATTAGTTTAACTGGCTTTATTTATGTAGCAGCTGAAAAAATATTTTTTTCTGTAAAATTTTACACAAACTGTTCATTAATTTAGTCATTTATATTTAAAGATCATTTAAAATTATATTCATATGTATAAATTTTTTATTTTAAAATTTCAGAGGGAGGTTCAGGAGGGAGGGGACACATGTATACCTGTGGCCAATTCATGTTGATGTATGGCAACAACCATCACAATATTGTAAATAATTAACCTCCAATTAAAATAAATATTTCTTTAAAAAAAGTAGACACCTACATATATTCCTGAACATTCTTTTAATGATAAAATCTTGATTGTTATAGAAAAATCCAAACATTTTTAATGAATTATCTATAGAAGTTAGCAAATGTGTAAGTACACGTTACCAAATAGTATTTGATATATAGGATACAAGTAAATGTTGCTGGAAACTTTTTAAATCTGAATTTTTAAAAAATCTTATTTTGGTTTAACCAGATACAACAATGATATCTCACTTTGTACTTTCCCCTCAATGCAAGATATGCTTTGCCTTTTCTGTTTCTAATATTTATAAATATTTTCTTTCTAGCACTACTTCACATAATAAATTTAATTGCAAGTTTGGTAGTATATTGTTTATAGGATTTTAGAATAATTTTAGGTTCACAGAAAATTTGTGGGAAGGTAGAGAGATTTCCCATGTACCTCCTAACCCAACACATGCACAGTCTTATGCAATATCGGCATCACTCACCAGAATGGAAGCTATGTTATAACTGATAAAGCTACGTTGATGCATTGTGTGTGTGTGTGTGTGCTAGTCACTCAGTCATGTCCAACTCTTCGCGACCCTATGGACTGTAGACTGCCAGACTCCGCTGCCCATGGAATTCTATAGGCAAGAATACTGGAATGGAAAGCCATTCCATTCTCCAGGGGATCTTCCCAACCCAGGTATTGAACCTGAGTCTCCTGCATTGCCCACAGATTCTTTACTGTCTGATCCACCAGAGAAGCCCTCTGATACATCATAATCACCCCAAACCATAGTAAACCTTAGAGTTCACTGTACATACTGTACAATTCTATGTATTGTCAACTCTTTGCAACCCCATGGAAACAGTAGCCCACCAGGCTCCCCTGTACATGGAATTTTTCCAAGCAAGAATACTGCAGGTTGCCATTTCCTACTCCAGGAGATCTTTCCAACCCAGGGATTGAACTTGCATATCTCGCACTCTTGCACTGGCAGGTGGATTCTTTACCACTGCACCATCTGGGAAGCCTATACAATTCTACAGGTTTGGACAAATGTATAATGACATATATTCTTAATTATGGTATCACACAGAGTATTTTCACTACCCTAAAAATCTTCTATGCTTTGCCTATTCAACCCTCTCTTCACTCAGTCCCTAGCAACTACTGATCTTTTCACCTTCTCCATAGTTCTACCTTTTCCAAAATGTCACATGGTTGTACCAGATACATCTTTTGCAAATATTGTCTCCCAACCTGTGGCTAGTGAAATCCAGCTTAACAATTATTTATTTTATGATGATTCACCTTGGTGTTATATCTGAAATATCATTGCCAAATCCAAGGTCATCCATGATTTCGTCTATGTTATCTTCTCCAAGTTTTATAGTTTTGCTTTTTGCAGGGAAGTCTCTGATCATTTTGAGTTAATTTTTTTAATGGGTGCTAATATAAATTGTGAAAACTCAACATTCAAAAAACTAAGATCATGGCTTCTGGTTCCATCACTTCATGGCAAAAAGATGGGGAAGCAATAGAAACAGTCACAGACTTTATTTTCTTGGGCTCCAAAATATCTGCAGATGATGACTGCAGCCATGAAATTAAAAGGTGCTTGCTCCTTGGAAGAAAAGCTATGACCAACATAGACAGCCTATTAGGAAGCAGAGACATTACTTTGCTGGCAAAGGTCTAGTCAAAGCTACTACGGTTTTCTCAGTAGTCATGTTTGGATTTGAGAGTTGGACCATAAAGAAAGCTGAGCACTGAAGAATTGATGTTTTTTAAGTGTGGTGCTGGAGAAGACTCTTGAGAGTCCCTTGGAGAGCAAAGAGATCAAACTGATCAATCCTAGAGTAATTCAGCTCTGAATATTCATTGGAAGGACTGATGCTGAACCTGAAGCTCCAATATTTTGACCACCTGATGCGAAGAGCTGACTCACTGGAAAAGACCATGATGCTGGGAAAGATTGAAGGCAGGAGAAGGGGACGATAGAAGATGAGATGGTTGAATGGCATCACCAACTCAATGGACATCTGTTTAAGCAAGCTCCAGGAGTTGGTGATGGACAAGGAAGTCTGGTGTGCTGCAGCCCATGGGGTCGCAAAGAGTCAGACACAACTGAGTGACTGAACGGAACTGAACCTAATATATATTGTACTGTGTTTTCCATTTTAGATTCCATTTGTTTATTGCTGCTACTTATGAAAACAATTAACTTCTGTATATTAACTTTGTATCTACAAACTTGCTATACTTGCATACTTCCATGAGTTCTTTTTTTTCTCTTTGTCTGTTTTCTCAGATTTTCTATATAGACAGCCATGTCAGTGATTTTTCTGTAGAGTATTTCAGTGCTGTTTGATGAAATCTCACAGCAGAACATTCCTCTGGAAAATTTTCTAACTCATACTAATTTACCACAAATAAATGGAAGCTGTCTAATCCAAAAGATGATGCTGACAATATGTATGTATATATGTGTGTGGGTGGGTGTGAGTATGCGTTTTGTGTGTCTTACCAAGGCATCCCAGTACTTTCGATTTCCTCTGATTAGTTTTAATTAATATTATGTCATCAATAAAGGGAACCAATGTCATATTCCACAGACTATCTAAAGGTTGTAGATCTGGTATAAGATAAACCATAAAAATACTTAGGGACCTACCACAGATGTGATACTTTAGGAGCTTTAGTATTTCTGTGATACCCTGGGATATTCTTTGCAAAGTTAAAAACAAGATAGATCAGTTAGTACTTCCTACCACTTTAAAAGAAACACAACACATCATATGCTTCCTTGAGATTTTTAGGAAATATATTTAGTGCTTGGAGAAAACTCTGGAACTGAGATAATTTATCAAGTCACATGAAGGGCTGCTTATTTTGAGTGTGATTCTGAACATAAAAAGATCTCTTCTGAAAGTCAACACTTCAGAACAGCAGTTTTTCCACTCCTGCCATGTGAATAAAGTGATTCCAAGGTATCGAGGGTAAATGTGGTAAGAAGGAAGGCTGGTGAAACCAATGACAAGGGCTAATAAGATATTCACTTATTGAATATCTTAGAGTTCTGGCTCAAAGTCCTCCAGAAGATAAGTATGTACCATTTGACAGACATCTCCTTGCATGCTATTAGCTCCTCCTAGAATTTTTACATCAATTTACCAAGAAGGCAGCTTTGACAACTGAGTTTAAGTTCAGGTGAGTGGAGAAGACATCCACTATAGTCTGGAAATGGTCAATCTACACCTGGGCTCAGGGGTCCAGAGGGCACATGTTAACTACACAAAATATGATCAAGCTCCAGTGTCATCTTCCACTATTGCACTGATAATTCTTTGTCAAATTGCAGCTATGGCCTTATTGAGATTTCCTTACCTTCCTGATGGAGAATGGAAAAGCCCAAGGTTAAATCAAGGATCAGGTATGTGTTTGCATGTCATGGTCTGCTTATGTTCTGTAGTCCTAAGGAAGCTCAGCCTTGAAAGGCAGTGGTGAAGAGTGTGTTCTCAGTAGGTAGAGTTTAGACAGTGTTACTGATAATTCACTTTGTATAGAAAGATAATTAGCCTGAGGGAATTATATACAAGAAGCTTATGGATGGACCTATAAGATGAAAAATATTCTATGTGAATATTTTCAAGAGTTAATGCCCTTCAGAGAGCATCAACTGAAGTAGAACCACTAAATCACCAAGTGCACAAGATACATATTAAATTAAATGCCGTTAAATGTCAGCCAGTCTTCGTCACTTAGCATCGCAGTGCTTATGCTGTAGATCATGAAGGGAACAGCCATGGTAGTACAGATGGAGATCCAGGAGCATGGTATCTTAAACCAGTGCGATGCAATTCTTCCTGGTGCTGAGACTATGACATGTCAGTACCGGAGAACAACGCTGAGCCCCATTGTAAAGCACCATCCCTCAAGCAGAAGGTCCCGGTAAGGTGTGTGTGCTCAGTCGCTCAGTCCTTTCTGATTCTCTGTGACACCATGGACTGTAGCCTGCCAGGATCCACTGTCATGGAATTCTCCATGCAATGATACTGGAGTGGGTTGCCATTTCCTCCTCCAAATGACCTTCCTAACCCAGGGACTGAACCCTTGTCTCTGGCATCTCCTGAATTGGCAGGTAGATTCTTTACCACTGCACCACCTGGGAAGCTATTTGGTGGCAATTTGGTTATGATAAATTCCTTAGAATCTGGAAAGAGCAATGACTTGTCCTGAATTGTCACGTATTCTAGAAATGGTTTTGCTTTCCATTTGTGCGGTGGCTTAGCCAACCCCACTACTTAAATACATACCAATGTGGGCTCTCCTATAACATATTCTCAAAAAAAGAACCCTTAACAGCAGAAGTACTGCAGAAGTGCGCACATGACCTTGGTTCAGCCACAGACTTCACTGTCCTGAAGCTGTTTGTCTGATAAAGCAGATAAAGCAGGTTAATAGTCTCTTGAAGAAACAGTTGAAGTGCCAACTTGAAGATGACTCTTTGAGAGAATGAGATTCTTTTATTCAGAATGTGGAATAATCCTTAAAGCAATGGCTGTGATACAGTGTCTTGTTTCCAATAAATAGAATGTATCTTTCTGGGAATGAGTGAAAGTACCAGTGGTTCCACTCACCAGCATCCCGGTGACCATTTTGTGCTTCCTGTCTCCTCTAGACCAAATGTTTAGTGGGTCACTTCCATAAGGAGATGCACTAAGATTATCACTATTGACTTAAAGATATTACCCTTGTGGATTTAAAGCTGTAACTGCTACCTGGTGTCTTTGGGGTCTTTGATCAGCTGGTCCAGAAGGATGTTACTATACTGGCAAAGGTAATAATCTCGAGGACTGCTGTCCCATAACAGGGCAAGGTAAAATGTTCTTGGTGGTCAGGAGATCCTATGGGTATTTTTTAGTACTTTTTTGCTTAGCTTTAATTGTAAATGAGTCAGTAAATAGACACAACTTGAAACAAATACAGTAACCAAGGTTGGAATCCTTAGGGATCAGAATTTCCACCATGCAACCACACAGACCAGTAGAAGCACTACTTAAAGTTAAAGGGGTGGGCAGCAGAAAAGCTAGATGATGTGTATCAATTGCAGCGTTAGATCAACTCTAGTGGCATATACTGCAGTTCTTTGAAATAACCTTTCTATTATAAAGTTTCTCCTAAGTTGTGGCCAACCTTTGGCCTTGATGCAATGAAGCAAATGTGAGAACAAAGCCGATCTGAGCAATACAGCATGTTGACCATGGTGGAGACTAATGATGTCCCATTTATGTCCCTTTTGTTAGGACCATGTATCCTAACCTTGAGAGTTACCTCTTACTGATTCACAGCTTTCTCCCTTTCCAAAGTTTCCTGTTATCCAAATAGGATAGGTTATGCTCATTGCAGGCAGCAACCTACAGTCAATGACTGGCTGACAAGGATGGTTAAGCTTTCCTTCTGCCTCAAGCTGAGACCCATTTATTGAACTCTTCATGCTCCAGGACATCTCATGGAATCAGATAGAAGCTGCTTCCTCACTATGATCTCATTCAACTTTTGCCCTATTCTTCTTACTTCACTCCCTCTCTTTTGAGATGGAGAGAAAATTCCTTCAACAAACCATGGGCAACTAAGACCCTGTATCAGCCTCTGCTTCCAGGAAAGCCAATCTAAGACACTTTGTCACCATGAGGTTTTAAATACAAGGTACAGATTTTAAACTCTCCATTTTAATATGTTAAAGATATAATAAGCCCTTGAACAACCTGGGGGTTAGGGGCACTGAGCCCTGCAAAGTTGAAAATATAGTTATAGCTTTAGAGCAGGCCCTCTGTATCTGTGGTTCTGCCTCTGTGGATTTAACCAACCCTAGACCATAAAGTACTGTAGTGCATATTTATGGAAAAAATATCCACAGAGAAGTGACCCCCATGCACTTTAAACCTGCACTGTTCAAGGATCAACTGTGTATGTTCCTCCCACTGCTCTATAGGTACAGGTTTCTACAAAATCTGTCACT
This sequence comes from Muntiacus reevesi, assembly GCF_963930625.1. Taxonomy (NCBI): domain Eukaryota; kingdom Metazoa; phylum Chordata; class Mammalia; order Artiodactyla; family Cervidae; genus Muntiacus; species Muntiacus reevesi. Next base: position 22,011,387 of record NC_089262.1, on the reverse strand, counting down.
CTGTAATTTAGTCTCTCAATTGTGGCCCACTCTTTGCAACCCAAAGCACTGTAACCCACCAGACTTCACTGTCTATGGAATTCTCCAGGCAAGAATACAGGAGTGGGTAGCTATTCGCTTCTCCAGGGAATTGTCTCCACCCAGAGATCAAACCCATGTCTCCTGAGTCTTCTGCATTGCAGGCAGATTCTTTATCTGTTGAACCATCAGGGAAGCCCCTGCTTTTGGTCAGCTGAGTAGTTGAGTGATCCAATAATGGTATCTTCTATTGTATCACACAGTACAATTTTCAAATGCCTGGAAGAGAAGTAATATGCTTAGCTTTGGTAGAGAATATATATTCTAGCCTTTCTCTAATTGTATCTCCTACTATTGATTCAGATACTTGAAGAATGGATTCTTATACACATGATCTCAGGTCACTTCTGTAGACTCCAGTCCGAGTTCCTAGGACTTTGGACTTCTTACCAAAAAACTAAACTAAAGTCTATGCCTGGCATTGGCTTTTTCCCAAAATGTGTTGCCAAAATGTGAGAGAATCACACTACTGGGGAGTTCCTCCCTGGGAGAAGCATACTACCGGTGAGTTCATCCCTAGGCCTGAAAGTTATGGCAATTGGTCCTTTAGAAAGTGCTAAAATGCTGGATGGGAATGTCCAAGAAAGCAAGTGCAAAGACACTTGTCACTTATGGTATAGTCCTAGAGGCACTGGGGTTGAGGGTGCTGACTCTTCTCATATCATCAGTGTTCCAGAACAGAATTCTTAAAACTCATACCTGTTCTTCTGATGACTATAAAGATATCTCTTCTAGGTAGGAGAATTGAACATTATTTATTTAATAGCTTTAGCTTGTTTATATTTTTTAATTATTTAATCAAATATATATATGGGCTTTATACTCTTCAAAATGTTGGGTTGGACTTAATATTGCAATCATTAGTTTAGACCTTAATTTCTATAGCTGAAACCCAGGTAGTATCTTTGTATAATAGAGAGCATTACAATATGTCTAAGTATTCCACATGCACAATTTTTTCTCCTTATTCATCTTCTTCATCTACACATTTTTATACTTACATGCCCCTGAATTGTGAAATGCACATTGATTCATCTTTTTAATAAATACATTTCATTTTATTCAATACTGTCCCTGCTACTAACCTCATTATGTCTATTTGTATTATTTCTCTGTTTTTGACATAGTTTGTAACACCTCTCTATTTTGTATCAAATGAGAACCTTATTAATATTCCATTTACTTGCTCTTCTAAAATTCTTAATTAAAATGCTAAACAGGATATTAAATCAGATGGAGTCAAAGAATGACCTCTGTGACAGACCATAAGACAACTTCCTCAATGTACTATATTGCTATTTATCATGTTTCTTGATATATTACTTCAGATAGTTTTCCATGACTGTGAAATCGATTTAATATTTTCTTAAAATACAGTTTTACTTTAAAACTTTACTTATGCATCTCAAATCATCATTATAACCTGTAAGAAATAGAATTCTTCCATTTTATAAAAAGCATTAAATAGATACTGGTCTTAATCAGGATTCACTTTAAGAAATATTTTATTTTTCAAAACACTATCTTGAGCCATAATTAAAGTAGAAAACATAGACTTTTGCTTTAGTATAATTAAATAGTGGGATTGTTGTAAGAAAATATGAATACCTTATAAGAATTGATTCAACACATGTCTATAATGTCCATTCTTTCCTTCTAAGCTCATTTTATTAGGGAACTGAGGTTTCTACTTGACAACCAGAGACTGACTTAACATTTTAAAAAATAGCTGAATAAAATTTACTCACTAACTCAGAAGAAACTTGGATGATTCTGACAATCATTCAACATGATGTGGAAATCATTATTTCAAAACAATGGAAAAAATAGAATTGTTTTACATATTCATACAATTTACTTGAACCAGTGAACAAAACATTTTTTAAGGTATTGTCAGTCGTGTCTAAATCTTTGTGACCCTATGGAATGTAGCCCACCAGGCTCCTCTATATGGGATTCTCCAGGTAAGAACACTGCAGTGGGTTGTCATGCCCTCCTCCAGTGCATCTTCCTGGGCCAGGGATCAAACCCACATCTCCTGTGTCTCCTGCACTGTACACTGATTCTTTACCCACTGAGCCATCTGGTAAGCCCCCTCCTTATTTAAAAATACCTCAACTCAGTATCATGTTTTTATAAAACCACAAAAGGAGTGGTTACAGATGACATATTTTCTGGTTGTTAGTCTTTATTTATATATAATTTGGGATCATGTGGTACCTAGCAACTTTTCTTTTTATATATTCCAGTGTGTATTACTATGTCAATATCCCTAAAATATATCAAACATCCTGCTGCTGCTGCTGTTGCTAAGTCACTTCAGTCGTGTCCGACTCTGTGCGACCCCATAGACGGCAGCCCAGCAGGCTCCCCCGTCCCTGGGATTCTCCAGGCAAGAATACTGGAGTGGGCTGTCATTTCCTTCTCAAGTGCATGAAAGTGAAAAGTGAAAGTGAAGTTGCTCAGCCTTGTCCGACTCTTAGCGACCCCATGGACTGCAACCTACCAGGCTCCTCCATCCATGGGATTTTCCAGGCAAGTGTACTGGAGTGGGGTGCCATTGCCTTCTCCGATCAAACATCCTAACATGTGCCAAATACATCTAAAGGGACAGGGGTAAGAATAAAAATGTTACAAGGCACCCCATAAGAATCAAATCTGGAAACATTTATTCAAAAATATTTGAACAGTCACAAAGAATAATCATATAATCAAAATACTATAATTGAATTGTTTTAAGTAAACCATAAAACCTATAAAGTTTGAATATTTATAAACTATAGAACACATGTTTTAGGTCACAAACGCTGGAGATTATGAATACACATCTTTTCAAAAGCTTATGCTTAGCATTGTGGAATGCCATTAACATTCCCCAGTTTTATATGTCACTAATTGAGCATATATTTGCTGAAAATCTATGATACATGAGGCTTTTAAAAGTAAATAATGGGCACAATACTGAATAATGAAGGACAATGTTTTTGTCCCCATAGACCAAAGTGGGCAGAATTTTATAAACTAATGATTATTATGAACATTCCAGAGAGTGAAAGTATTGGAAATATAAGCAGCATAATTGGAGAGGCTATGATTGAGAGACTGTAGAATTAGGAAAACAGATATGTCATCATGATTTTTGCCAAACTTCTGGAATTTAATGAGTTGCATCTGTATATCTTACAATGAATGAGTCCATTGGCTTATGAAGAATTCCAAATTGGGCCCCTAGAACAGAGGGAGAGACTCCAGAACTCTACCGTGTCTCATGCTGAAATAATTCAGCACTTGGCAGAGACCAGAAATAATTTTAGTCATTTGATACTTTAAGTTGTGAAAATTTATTTTCTATAATGAAAACTAGGTAGTATGATAATGACAATGGTGATTATTATCTACAATGAAGTATAGGTTAAGATACTATCATTCCCCTGTCTGTCATTATATGCAAAGCACCATTATATATACATTTATAACATTCCCTTCTTTTTTTTTTTAACTATTATAAACATAGATAACTTTTTCAATTTCATCTTAACTCTATTAAGTGTCTTCAGTCAGTAAATAGTATATATAAAAATATATGTTTGAAAATAGGTATCATAGTATAAACAAGCAGAAATGCAGTAACAATGTAAGATATAGTCTAAAAGTATCCCTCAGCATCTTTTCTTTATTTCTGGTGTATCTGTTTTGCCACAAAAAATAAGAAATTATGTAATAATGATTTGTATTTTTGTGTATCAAAGCTAGAGCCTTTTAAAAAAATTAGGTATTTACACTTTCAACTTATTAGATCCAAACTATTTTGCCACCCCCATTAAATTCCTTAAATCAGGTGCCTAATTAAAGTCACAGACATTCTGTCCAGGGCTTCAGAGTCTGCCAGTTATTTCTTCAATTAGATGACCAGTTGTTGAATTATGGATTTTTGCTGTGGGAAATTATTATATTAGTGGTGGTCATGTATTCATTGACTTTATGTCTAAATGGAAAGACTGAAGGCTATTATACATATTAAAGTATAGTGGAAGAAACTATAGAGCTTGACCATTCTCTTGAAACCAATATTTACTTCATCTTTTCATTGTGTGAATATAGTACCCATAGACTGTATCTGGCATCTAAATGTCAATTTAACCTTCAGGCTTCACAAATTTCATCCACATTAAACTATATCTCATAAGTGCAGAATGTCACAGAGTCCAAATGCATGCTCTAGATCTTTACTAATAATCACTCTACTGTTTAGGAAAAAAAATTAATATTACAGTATTTATATTCTGGACTCCTAGAGCATAAGTAAATTTTATTTCATAGATGAGTCACTTAACAAAGGAACTTGTTCAGGAAATACTTGTTTCACATCTATGAAAAAGGGAAAATAAAATGTGTGGAATGGAATCAGGGTATGGAAAGATCAAAAGGAAAGTTCACACTAAATGATGCCTCTTTTCATTCAAGTAAATGTCAGCTATCAGTTTCAGCACACTGTCCTGATTTTTTAAGAATTGGGCTATGAATGCAATGGAGAATATGATGAAAAATAAAGATCATAAAAATTTGGGAATTAATAAAATCCTTCATTGTAGGAAAGAGGGTGATTACTTTTAGCACACAGGACATAGGGGTCATTTTCAGAGGATGTCTCTGGAAATGTAGCCCTTTAAGTGACATTTCATTCTGTAATATTAAAAAGTAATTTTTATAGACCAATTTTAAAATCTGAAGTCAAGTGGAATGTAGAAATATTCTTTTATCTCTTAACCTTTGGGGTAGCCATCCAAAGGGTTTTATTGATCTAAAACACAGGAGCAATTTGATGGTCCCTAATCAGAGAGGTACAATGGAAACAATTGAACAATAAAAAAAAGTTATTAAACTACACTTTACTCCCAAATCATATGGCAGGTTTCCAGGAAAAATCATTTATAAACCATCAATGTCAATTAGTAAGTTTCACAGGTATGGAGTGTATAGAAATCTTCCCTGACATGTGAATTTTATCTCTGAGTCTTCCGAAAATGATATGTTACATAACTTGCAATCCTCATGGAATCACTAATATTTTAGATAATTTTGACCTAATAGAAGTGTTCAGTTTTATAATTCATTTGATTCATTTCAATTATTGGATAATCTTTTTTACTGTATTATTTTAATCAAAAATGGCAAAACAAAGCAAACCTGAAGACTGAAATGTACTTCATAATTAAGGATTATCTATCACACACAAAAATATAAGCTTTACTCACATAAGAAAAATTCTCAAGTAATTACTTTCATTAGAACAGTTTTGTTTCTGAAGTAAACACAGTTTAAAAATCTAAAAATAACATGACTTTATGTTTCAAATTGATTTAATGTAAAATTTAAAATAAATTTAAAAGAAGATGGACTAGTTTATAATTATTACATTTTGGCCACATGGTCTTACTTAGACCCAAATGTACACAACAATTCCTGGTTAATAGTATCTATTTAGGGTACTAATGGATGTTCATATTAATGTCCCAACTCCATATGTTGTGGGCAATAAGACATTCATTAGCCCACTTCAAAATTGGAAAGTATGACTATTTAAAGATAGGTTAAATCAGCAGCATTAAAAAAAGATATCCACTACACAGGATATTTTCAACCTCTACTCCGCCTTCCTCACAGTTTGACTTTTGTGCCAAGGTAGAAATTTTCTCCAGAGATCCCCTTGCAGATTCCACCTCGCGTTCTTCAATCAGAATGGCATTATATGCCCATTCTTAAATGAACCACTAGGACCCAGAAAGGAATGATTGTGGTTATTTAAACTAATGCAAATTAATCACTACCCATGGGGAGGGCTGTGGGAAAAGGTGTGGACAGGTTCTGCATAGAAGAAAGAAACCAATAATTAAGCAGGTAACCAAATGTATTTTTTACACCACCAATATTGGGAACAGTTGATTTATTAAGAGAATCTTTGTGAATCAATAAATTGATTCAACCCCTCCTGCAAACCCAAGGGAAGGAAAAGAGAGAATTATTCAATGAGGAGATTACATATATTTTCTGAAAAGATAGCCTAACATTGATTTTTATAAAGCTAGTTGGTCCCAGAAAGTAGGGCAGGATTTGAAGATATTTTTAATAATATTCTGTCTGTCATGAATTTGAAATAAACAGTACTAAAATATATTTGAGTGATTTGAACAGTGCTGACATGCCTCCTACTTTTTTACTTTAAATCATGACTATCTCTTTTAACCTTTGGTTTTAAGCCTTTAAGAGAATCACTTTATATTTACATAGCATATTCAGTTTGGGGAACAAGAAGCAGTCAGTAAATTGATTTACTAACTATAGACCATGTTCTGCACTTAATTATTCACCATTATATTCCTCTTTGGAGTCTTAGGACAAAAAAAATATCTAATTTCTCCCAATACTGAAATAAATTGAGTCATGTCTGCTGGGATATTTGGAAACTATTCAATAGAATAAATTAACACTCAGTAACAGCTTAGAATTGCTACCAAACATTTTATTTTATTTTTCCATTTATTTGTATTAGTTGGAGGCTAATTACTTTACAATATTGTAGTGGTTTTTGCCATACATTGACATGAATCAGCCATGAATTTAAATGTGTTCCCCATCACAATCCCCCCTCCCGCTTCCCTCTCCATCCCATCCCTCTGGGTCTTCCCAGTGCACCAGCCCTGAGCACTTGTCTCATGCATCCAACCTGGGCTGGTGATCTGTTTCACCCTTGATAGTATACTTGTTTCAATGCTGTTCTCTCTGAACATCCCACCTTCGCCTTCTCCCACAGAGTCCAAAAGTCTGTTCTGTACATTTGTGTCTCTTTTTCTGTTTTGCATATAAGATTATCATTACCATCTTTTTAAGTTCCATATATATGCGTTAGTATACCGTATTGGTCTTTATCTTTCTGGCTTACTTCACTCTGTATAATGGGCCCCAGTTTCATCCATCTCATTAGAACTGATTCAAATGAATTCTTTTAAATGGCTGAGTAATATTCCATGATGTATATGTTCCACAGCTTCCTTATCCATTCGTCTGCTGATGGGCATCTAGGTTGCTTCCATGTCCTGGCTATTATAAAAATGCTGCGATGAACATTGGGGTGCACGTGTCTCTTTCAGATCTGGATTCCTCAGTGTGTATGCCCAGGAGTGGGATTGCTGGGTCATATGGCAGTTCTATTTCCAGTTTTTTAAGAAGTCTCCACACTGTTCTCCATAGTGGCTATACTAGTTTGCATTTCCACCAGCAGTGTAAGAGGGTTCCCTTTTCTCCACACCCTCTCCAGCATTTATTGCTTGTAGACTTTTGGATAGCAGCCATTCTGAGTGGCGTGTAATGGTACCTCATTGTGGTTTTGATCTGCATTTCTCTGATAATGAATGATGTTGAGCATCTTTTCATGTATTTGTTAGCCATCTGTATGTCTTCTTTGGAGAAATGTCTGTTTAGTTCTTTGGCCCATTTTTTGATTGGGTCATTTATTTTTCTGGAATTGAGCTGCAGGAGTTGCTTGTATATATTTTAGGTTAATCCTTTGTCTGTGTCTTCATTTGCTATTATTTTCTCCCATTCTGAAGGCTGTCTTTTCACCTTGCTTATAGTTTCCTTTGTTGTGCAAAAGCTTTTAAGTTTCTTTAGGTCCCATTTGTTTATTTTTGCTTTTATTTCCAATATTCTGGGGGGTGTCTCATAGAGGATCCTGCTGTGATTTACGTCAGAGAGTGTTTTGCCTATGTTCTCCTCTAGGAGTTTTATAGTTTCTGGTCTTACATTTAGATCTTTAATCCATTTTGAGTTTATTTTTGTGTATAGTGTTAGAAAGTGTTCTAGTTTCATCCTTTTACAAGCGGTTGACCAGTTTTCCCAGCACCACTTGTTAAATAGATTACCTTTTCTCCATTGTATATCCTTGCCTCCTTTGTTGAAGATAAGGTGTCCGTAGGTTCATGGATTTATCTCAGGGCTTTCTATTCTGTTCCATTGATCTATATTTCTATCTTTGTGCCAGTACCATACTGTCTTGATGACTGTGGCTTTGTAGTATAGTCTGAAGTCAGGCAGGTTGATTCCTCCAGTTCCATTCTTCTTTCTCAAGATTACTTTGGCTATTCAAGGTTTTTTGTATTTCCATATAAATGGTGAAATTATTTGTTCTAGTTCTGTGAAGAATACTGGCTACCAAACATTTTAATGATAGAAATACATCAAAAGTCTCTTGCTGATATCTAACTAGAGAGAAGTAAGAGAGGTGAGGAAAGGAGGAAATAGGAGAGGAAGAAAAGATAGGAGAGGAGAGGAAAGGGGAGTACAGAGAAAGAAAAAAAATGAGTCTTAGGAAAGAGAATAAGAAATATTTTAATCCATTTTTTAAAGTTTAGTGAAGTTAAATTAACTGCTTTATTTAGAAAAAAGAAAATCGAGTAGGCCATTTTTCTGGTCCTTTAATTATAGAGCCCCAAAATGTATATTCAAAAATAATAGCCAAATTTTGGATAAGAAACACATACTATTCATCATTATAGTACTACAACCCTCATCTTTATTTAAAGAAGTTCCTATACTTTTTTATACGAGCAATAAATTCTAATACAATGAAGTCTTTGAGGTTGAAATAAGATTCTATAGTGTTTGAATCAATCAAACCAAGTATGTCAGATTTAACACAGATGCGATTTTAAGAAAAGGCAGTGAAAGACTGTTCTTAACAGGCAGAACTTGGCTTGAATGTACTGCTTACTCTGTTAAAATTTTGTTGTTATTCAACAAATTTAAATTTCTTTATCTGAAGAATAGCCATGATAAAGCATATCTTTCTTAAAACATCTAGATGTACATATACAGGTATTGTAGATGAGTGTGTGTGAGGCTGAATATGTGTGTGCTTCTTGTACAAACAGGTTTGTACATATACAAAAAGCATAAAAATTTAAGCCAAAATATATGATTATAACAACTAAAATTGGCTGTGATTTATATTAATCAGTACCTTAATATCTCAGTCTGTTTTCAATAGTGCCAAATCATTTTATAAAACCTTTTACAGAATATGAAAAATGAATTCAAAGTTTATTTTAAACTTGACTAATATTATCTGAAATTTGCTACATACATGCAGAAACAAACAAAAAACGAGTACTCAGGAACAAACTGGAAATAATCAGTTTAAAAAGATAAACTAATTTTACCTGTTCATTTACATTGAATTGCAATATAAGTTTGAAAATAATAAACTCAAAGCCATGGTAGTATGTTTACCATATGTGTGAAAATTTGTAAGTAATATTTCTGGATTTTGAGAGCATTAGAATTGATTACGGAGAAGGCAATGGCACCCCACTCCAGTACTCTTACCTGGAAAATCCCATGGACGGAGGAGCCTGGTAGGCTGCAGTCCGTGGGATCACTACGAGTCAGACACGACTGAGCAACTTCACTTTCACTTTTCACTTTCATGCACTGCAGGAAGAAATGGCAACCCACTCCAGTATTCTTGCCTGGAGAATCCCAGGGATCGGGGACCCTGGTGAGCTGCCGTCTATGGGGTCACACAGAATCAGACATGACTGAAGCGACGCAGCAGCAGCAGCATTAGTAGAGTTAAGTACTAAATATAAACATCTACCTTTGAGAGGCATTTTAAAATAAATTTTGGTTAAAATCTAGAGAACTTGCTTCATAATCATTATAATTTATCCAGGCAACATGTACAAACAATATGAGCATTCATTATTTATTGATGATCTTAAAGAGATTCAATTTGAAATTCAGATAATTTAAGTGGAAAACAGCCATTGACTTAATATACTTTCATTAAAATTGGTGGATATAATGACCAGCTCTGAACTTTCACAGCTTCTTGTTGCCTGGTTGTTGTGCTACTAAGAAATGGCAACCCACTCCAGTATTCTTGCCTGGAAAATCCCATGAATGGAGGAGCCTGCTAGGCTACAGTCCATGGGGTCACAAAGAGTCGGACAGGACTGAGCGACTTCACTTTCACTTTCACTTTATATTCCTTGTGTAGTTATCTGGTTTAAGCTTATTACTTATACGTTTGGTGAACATATGCATAAGCTCTGAATTTATTTTTTATACTATAAACTGACTTAATGTGTTGAATTTTGTAAGCATATTTCTCATGCTAAGATATTTAGTTTAAAAAGTCAACACTGTCCTAGAGCACTTATGAAGAATATGGTTAAGTACTCATTATAATTTCAGAGGCCCAAAATAATTCCTAGTTTTATCTGCATATAACATTCTCTCCCCTGAACTAGAATGGACTTCACAGAAATAAACCTGAATAGCCTAGGTAAGGGACAGGGAGCACTGATACTGATCTTGTCCCTTGGAAGATCTTTCTGAGTTCTGTATGACTTAAACCGAAATAGGACTTTCTGTTACTAGAATTGTGGAACAGCCTATATAAGTTTTTGTTGTCTTCCTTTTTTTCTTCCTTTCCTTCTTCCCTCTCCTGTCTCCTCCTTTCTCTCATGTATTCATGCAGCACACCTTACTTGTTTAACATGAGCATATGGCTAAAAGTTGATGGATTCACCATGGCTAACTTGAGAGATCCATAGAGTGTAATAATTGTTTGGCCACTTGTAGAAATCTATTGTCCAAATTTCACATTGTCATAGACAGTCATGGGTCTGTTTGACAATCACTCCATAATTAATAGGCTATTTTATTGGCTTCTATTGACTCTCATATAATTTAGTTAGAATCAGCGACAATTCTTAACACTCCCATAACATCAAGCCTGCATGCTGACTGATTATGTAATACTTTTTTTTTAAGTTAGTTCTTAAATTTTGATAATTTGATAATTGATAATTCCAATTTTTCTCATAACTTGTAGCTTTCATTTCATGCTAAAGAGAGGACTCTTTAAACTTCTCCAACTTCCTGAAACTTCTGAAACTTCCTAAAGTGATTCTAAACTTGTTCAAATAAATATTTTTTGTTCTCTAAAATCTAAAATTTAGATCACTCAACAACTCAAGTAGATTTAGATACTTACCCAAATAATTTGTGTATACTAATAAGTCCATGTACCTGAATAATTTTGCAATAAGAAATTCATGATCTGAGACACAGTCAGCTCCCAGTCTCTCTCTCTCTCTTTTTTTTTTTTTTTCTTTTTTTGCTGACTATGTAGAGCTTCTCCATTTCCGCTGCATAGAATATAATCAGTTTGATTTTGATATTGACCATCAGGTGATATCCATGTGTAGAGTCATCTCATGTGTTGTTGGAAGAGGATATTTGCCATGACCAGTGCATTCTCTTGGCAAAACTGTGTTAGCCTTTGACCTGTTTCATTTTTTTTTTTTCAATTATTTTTATTAGTCGGAGGCTAATTACTTCGCAACATTGCAGTGGGTTTTGTCATACATTGACATGAATCAGCCATGGAGTTACATGTATTCCCCATCCCGATCCCCCCCCTCCTCCCCCCACCACCCGATTCCCCTGGGTACTCCCAGTGCATCTGGCCCGAGCACCTGTCTCATGCATCCCACCTGGGCCGGTGATCTGTTTCACCATAGATAATATACATGCTGTTCTCTTGAAACATTCCACCCTCGCCATCTCCCACAGAGTCCAAAAGTCTGTTCTGTACATCTGTGTCTCTTTTTCTGTTTTGCATATAGGGCCATCATTACCATCTTTCTAAATTCCATATATATGTGTTAGTATGCTGTAATGTTCTTTATCTTTCTGGCTTACCTCACTCTGTATAATGGGCTCCAGTTTCATCCATCTCATTAGAATGGATTCAAATGAATTCTTTTTAATGGCTGAGTAATATTCCATGGTGTATATGTACCACAGCTTCCTTATCCATTCATCTGCTGATGGACATCTAGGCTGCTTCCATGTCCTGGCTATTATAAACAGTGCTGCAATGAACATTGGGGTGCACGTGTCTCTTTCAGATCTGGATTCCTCAGTGTGTATGCCCAAGAGTGGTATTGCTGGGTCATATGGCAGTTCTATTTCCAGTTTTTTAAGGAATCTCCACACTGTTCTCCATAGTGGCTGTACTAGTTTGCATTCCCACCAACAGTGTAAGAGGGTTCCCTTTTCTCCACACCCTCTCCAGCATTTATTGCTTGTAGACTGTTGGATAGCAGCCATCCTGACTGGCGTGTAATGGTACCTCATTGTGGTTTTGATTTGCATTTCTCTGATAATGAGTGATGTTGAGCATCTTTTCATGTGTTTGTTAGCCATCTGTATGTCTTCTTTGGAGAAATGTCTGTTTAGTTCTTTGGCCCATTTTTTGATTGGGTCATTTATTTTTCTGGAATTGAGCTGCATGACCTGCTTCATTTTGTACTCCAAGGTCAAACTTTCCTGTTACTCCAGGTTATCTCTTGACTACCTACTTTTGCATTCCAGTCCTCTATGATGAAAAGGACTTCTTTTTTTTTTTTTTTTTTTTTGGTATTAGTTCTAGAAGGTCTTGTAAGTCATCATAGAACCATTCAACTTCATCTTCTTCAGCTGTATTGGTTGGGGCATAGACTTGGATTATTGTAATACTGAATGATTTGCCTTGGAAATAAACAGAGACCATTCTGTCATTTTTGAGATTGCCTCCAAGTACTGCATTTTGAACTCTTTTGCTGACTATGAGGTCTACTGCATTACTTCTAAGGGATTCTTTCCTGTAGTAGTAGATATAATGGTCATCTGAATTGAATTCACCCATTCCCATCCATTTTAGTTCACTGATTCCTAGAATGTCAGTATTCACTCTTGCCATCTCCTGTTTGATCACTTCCAATTTACCTTGATTCATGGACCTAACATTATGGGTTCCTATGCAATATTGCTTTTTACAGCATCAGAGTTTCACCACCAGAAACATCCATAACAGGGCATTGTTTTTTTCTTGGCTCTGCCTCTTCATTCTTCCTGGAGCTATTTCTCCTCTCTTCTTCAGTAGCATGTTGGACACCTACCAACCTGGGGAGTTCATCTTTCAGTGTTATATCTTTTTACCTTTTCATACTGATATGAGGTTCTCAAGGCAAGAATGCTGAAGTGGTTTGCTAGTCCCTTCATCAGTGAACCACATATTGTCTCCACCATGACTCATCCTTCTTAGGTGACCATACATGACTTGGTCCATAATTTCATTAAGTTATACAAAACTGTGATCCATATGATCATTTTGGCTAGCTTTCTGTGCTTGTGGTTTTCATTGTGTCTGCCCTCTGATGGATGAAAAGAGGCTTGTGGAAGCTTTCTGATGGGAGGGACTGGCTGTGGGGAAAACTGGATCTTGCTCTGGGGAGAGGGGCCATGCTCAGTAAATCTTTAATCCAATTTTCTGCTGATGGGTGGGGCTGTGTTCTATCCCTATAATTTGGATTAAGGCCTAACTATGGAGTGGTAATGATGACCTCCTCCAAAAGGACTTATGCCAGCATGCCTTGCCTCTCAAAACTGCTGCTACCAGTGCTCCTGACCCCGCAGCAGCCACTGACAACCCACACCTCCAAAGGTGACTCCCGAACACTCACAGGCAAGTCACCTCACTTATTTAATTGATATGCAGAGCACATCATGTGAAATGACAGGTGGGGTGAACAAAGCTGGTGGAGGTGATGGAATTCCAGCTGAGCTATTTCAAATCCTAAAAGATGATGCTATTAAAGTGCCACACTCAATATGCTGGTAAATTTGGAAAACTCAGCAGTGGCCACAGGACTGGAAAAGGTCAGTTTTCATTCCAATCACAAAGAAGGAACTGACAAAGAATGTTCAAACTTCTGCAGAATTGCACTCATTTCACACGCTAGCAAACTAATGCTCAAAATCCTTCAAGCTAAGCTTCGACATTATGTGAACTGAGAACCAAGGAATTAAAGAGCCTCTTTATGAAGGTGAAAGAGGAGAGTGGAAAAGCTAGCTTAAAACTCAGTATTCAAAAAACAAAGATCATGGATCCGGTCCCATCACTTCATGGCAAATAGATGAGGAAACGATGGAAACAGTGACAGAATTTATATTCTTGAGTTCCAAAATCACTGCCAACAGTGACTGCAGCCATGAAATTAAAAGATACTTGCTCCTTGGAAGAAAAGCTATAATAAATCAAGACAACATATTAAAAAGCAGAGACATCACTTTGCCAACAAAGTCTGGAGAGTCAAAGCTATGGTTTTTCCGGTAGTCATGTACAGATGTGAGAGTTGGCCCATAAAGAAGGCTGAGCACTGAAGAACTGATACTTTCAAACTATGGTGCTGGAGAAGACTCTCAAGAGTCCCTTGCACAGTAAGAAAATCAAACCAGTCAATCCTAAAGGATATCAACACTGAATATTCACATGAAAGACTGATGCTGAAGCTGAAGCTGCAATACTTTGGCCACCTAATGTGAAGAACCGGCACATTGGAAAATGACCTGATGCTGAGAAAGATTGAGGGCAGGAGGTGAAAGGAGTGACAGAGGATGAGGTGGTTGGATGGCATCATTGACTCAGTGGACATGAATTTGAGAAAACTCTGGGAGATAGTGAAGGACAGGGAAACCTGGTGTGTTGTAGTGTATGGGGTCACAAAAAATCAGACATGACTGAGCAACTGAACAGCAAAACAACAATAATAATACAATCTGAAATAATTCACTCTGAAAGCTTGAATTAAAATCTTGTTCACTAGCATAGTGGCAAATTATAACCTCATATAGATATTGATTTACTATGTGATTCCAAATCTTATAACCAGAGAAAGCTGGGAAAACTGTATTGGTTTAGTGCCACATTTCAATTACCGAGTAATATACTCAGTTTGTTTACATTGATATGATACCCTGAAAACCATCAACACATTTCATATAATCAGTAAAGATACTATATGTTGTATTGAAAAGTAGTTCTGAGATTCAGTCATCCATTCATACAATATATATACATAATTAATACCATATTATCAGATATTATGATATTATAGTGAGGTATATGTTACTATTACAGTATTCATTTCTGGATTGTACATAATGAGACAATATCTTGACAAGCTTCATAAAAATGGTATGTACTCAGAAGTGGAACACAGATTTTTCACATCATAGCCAACAGGATACTTTGTTCTGTTTCAGAAATACAATGTCTTTAATGAAGATTGAGGAATCATCACTATCATATCAGCAGATTTCTAAATGCTCACATGTAAATAGGAAAATATCTTATTGTCCCTGTAATATAGCCTTTTTTAAAATGCCAACATTATAATAAACTTGTAGGAAACTATAATCATATGCACTATTTACTGTAACTATCTCTGATAAGTATATGTTTTATTTCACCAAATTTACAGGTCATAATACTGGTAAAATAATGTGTTGATACAAAGTTAGAATTAAGAACTATTCTTTTAAAGACTCTGGTGGACATTGATTTTCTTTAAGCAATAATCATAATAAATCAAAATGGCAGAAGGAAACTTTTGGAGGTGGTATATATGTTTATAGTATAGAATGGTGGTTGGCTAGAGAAGGGGAAGAGAAAATAAGGGCTATTTTTCAATGGATATAAAGTTATAGTTATACAAGATGAATAAGGGCTAGACATCTACTGTAAACCATAGTGCCTACAGTTAACATGTAGCTTAATCAAACCCTTAAACATTTATTAAGGGGGTAGATTTCATGTTCAGTATTCTTACCAGACCTTCATGGATCACAGCCTTGTCATGGCAAAGGGGCTTGCATAACTCAGTGAAGCTATGAGCCAAGCCATGCAGGATCACTAAAGATGGGCAGGTAATGGTAGAGAGCTCCGACAAAACCTGGTCCACTGGAGGAGGGAATGGCAAATCACTCCAGTATTCTTGCCTTGAGAACCCCATGAACAATATGGAAAGGCAAAAATATATAATGTTGGAGGATGAGCCCCTCAGGTTGGAAGGTGTCCAATATGCTTCTGGGGAAGAGCAAAGGGCAATTACTAATATTTCCAGAAAGAATGAAGTGGCTGGACCAAGGCACAATGTTCAAGCAATGCACAAATGAGTTGTGGATGTGTGTGGTGGTGAAAGTAAAATTTGATGCTGTAAGAACAATACTACAAAGGAACCTGGAATGTTAGGTACATGGATGAATCACAAGCTAGAATCAAGATTGCCAGGAGAAATATCAACAAACCTTAGATATGAAGGTGATGCTACTCTAATGGCAGAAAGTGAAGCAGAACTAAAGAGCTTCTTGGTGAGGGTGAAAGAGGAAAGTGAAAAAACTGGCTTAAAACTCAACATTAAAAAAACTGAGATCATGGCATCCGGTCCCATCACTTTATATCAAATAGAAGGGTGAAAAAGTAGAAGTAGTGACAGATTTTATTTTCTTGGTTATCAAAATCACTCTGACAGTGACTGAAGCCATGAAATTAAAAGATCCCTGTGCCTCAGAATAAAGCTATAACAAAGCTAGACAGTGTACTAAAATGCAAAGACCTCACATTGTTAACTAAGATCCATATAATCAAAGCTATGGTTTTTTCCAGTATTCATGTACAGATGTGAGAGTTGGATCGTAAAATGGCTGAGCACTGAAGAGTTGATACTTTTCAACTGTGGTTCCAGAGAAGACTCTTGAGAGTCCCATGAACAGCAAGATCAAACCAGTCAATCCTAAAGGAAATCAACCCTGAATATTCATTGGAAGGACTGATGTTAAAGCTGAAACTCCAATACTTTGGCCACCTGATGTGAAGAGCCATCTCATTGGAAAAGACCCAGATGCTGGAAAAGATTGAAGGCAAAAGGAGAAAGGGATGACAGAGTATGAGGTGGTTGGATAGCAACATCGACTAAATGGGCATAAATCTGAGCAAACTCCAGGAGATAATGAAAGGCAAGGAAGCCTGGTGTGCTTCAGTCCTTCGGTCATAAAGAGCTGGACACATCTTAGTGACTGAACAGCAATTCTTGGTACACATACACAAAGCAAAGAGACAAGAAAGCTTTTGGAGATGATGAAAAGTTAAAATGATGGTCACTCAGTTGTGTCCAACTCTCAGGTGGATTCCTTGGTAAGGTGGATTCCTTACCAACTGAGCCACGAGGGAAGTCCAAAAATACTGGAGTGGGTAGCCTTTCCCTTCTTCAGAGGATCTTCCCAACCCAGGGATCAAACCCAGGTCTCCTAAACTGCAGGCGGAGTCTTTAACAGCTGAGTTATCAGGAAGCCCAAGAATACTGGAGTGGGTAGCCTATCCCTTCTCCAGCATATATTCCAGACCAAGGAATCGAACTGGGATCTCCTACATTGTAGGCGGACTCTTTACCAGCTGAAGATATGCATGTTTATTTCCTTAATCACTGTAATGCACACATACATGGTGTATGAATGTAATCAAGTTCATCAGGTTGTAGACATTAAATGTGCTGTTTTTTGAACATAATTTGTACTTCAATAAATCTATTTTTTAAATCCACTTAGAAAAACTGTACTCGGGGTAGAGATACAGGCTTAAAATTGTAAGATGTCTCAGAGGCACTGCATTTATCTTTGGTAAAGATATAACAATATTTTGCTTTTAAAGTATAAAGTATGTCTATGTTTAATAGAAAGAACTCTGATTTTATCTTTTTTCATCAAATTTATACATAGATGGAACAACTGTGAATTGAGAAAGTAAGTCATCTAATTTCCCTTTCTAAGCCAAACATCTATTCTTAACTACAAGAAAATATATTCTAACCAAAATTAAAAGAAAAAAAATCAGCCTCAGATACATAAAATTTCCCTCAATTTTTAAAGAATATAGAAAAATAAGAAAATTATATATATATCTGTATATATATAATATATTTTCTGCATTAGCACACAAAAATTGAAGTTTCCATATAATGAGGAATTAGTGTGAAATAGTAAGATAACAGAGATCATGATAGTTATAATTGCACATAGGTGGTAAGAGTATGGTAAGAACTCTGAAGGAAAATTGAGTTAATCTCTGAAAATTATATGTACATATATGTGTGTGTACATATACATATTCTTTTTTTTCTACCAACCTATCAGCTATCTAACTATCCACTGACTACCCCAGAATATTCTAGGAAATATAAGAATATATAATACACACTATCACTCACATCCTTTAAGTCTTAAGAATAGCTACCTTGTTAAAGTCAGGGAGCATGTAGATAACTCCAATCTACAGTTCTGAGAGAACATTAGTGAAAATAAAAAATAATGCTTTAGTATTTTTATAGAAATACATTTGACTTCAGTCAATTCAGGTCTCTCTGAAAAGAATTAACCATCAAACTTTGTGAACCAATAATTTATGGAATGATTTCCATTCCCAGAGCATTTAATTTAATTTCTGGGAAAGGGTTCACTTTGCCAGCCTCTTTTTCCTTTTTGTGATATATAGGTAGATGTGTGAATTGAATGTAAGTAAAGAGAAAGATAAATATGTTGAACACTCTCCTACCAAAGAAGTCTGCAAGCATAACATGTTTTCTATGTCATGTACAAACTCATGGTGATTTTTCTTTTATATTTTTCTAATAATAAAATTATACTTTGAATATTTCAGTTATGATTATTTTCTTCTAAGTTTTCAACTCATTTTCAAACTACTTTAAGTATTGATTTTTTTTCTGAAATTAGAGTATAAATTGTGTTTTCAGTCACTGTTTAAAAATTTAAAAATAAAAAATATGTAAAGAATTTTAACATTATCTGAAGACTTGGCATACATAAAAATCGAATCATTGTTGTATAACTTGTCTTAAGGTTACATTATTTATTATTACAATGATATAAATATGCCATTTATTATTTGTAGAACATACAAGAATAATATTCATTTTAAAGTTCTCTTATACTCTAGATATATATGATTATGTGTGTTTAGTAGCATTGTGTGTGTATAAATATTTGAGTATGTGTATATGCTCTTACATTTATATTTAACAAATTATTCTACAATGAGATTTTCTATTATTTGCATTGATTAATAAGCTTATTTTTTGTTCTACTACAACATTATTTTACCTTTTGTAAAGAACTAATGTTTTTAAACATAAGACAGTAAAACTAGTCTGCATTTTATGAAATACATTCTGCATTTACTATTTGTAGTTTTATTCAAATTTTGAGTAACTTTATAGAATTAGAAAATACACTTGTGACAATAAGGTGTATTTAAATAGAAGTTTATTTAGAATCATTTATGCTATTGATTTAGCCAAGTATTCAATCATATTGTGTATTACATTTTGATCAGTATTAAATATTTATAATGGAATTAACTTCCAGAAAACTATTAGTAAATAATGTGTCATTTGGGGTTTTTTCATGAAATGGAATATGCATTCCATTTTAGTTTCTATTTTGGTAAACATATATAATTTCTATCCTATTATTGTTGATATGTGAGAGTTATTGACTTCTATAATTTTATGTTGTAACAGGGTAGTCCGTCAAACTCTTATATTTCTTTATGTTCTAATAATACATTAGCTTCTTGTAATCTTTCCAAATAGATAGTCATATCCTTTGTTAATTAGAACAACTAGCCAAAATCCATCAATTTTTTTCATTGTTCTTTACTTCTTGCAGGACATTGTTAAACAATTGTGGTGGGCATTCCTTCTTATTTTCAATTTTTTAGTAAACTGCTACTAGTGATTTACCATTAAGTATTTTACTGTGTACTGGTTGATTTAATCATCATTTCAATAGTCTCCTTTATCTCAAATTATGGTATTTCTTTTGTAAAACACCCCATTGATTTATGTTTGAATATCTTTTCAGAAGTTTCTTGGTGATAAGTATCAAATGATTAATCTTCAGTAAAGTGAGATAAACCGTAGTATTTTATTTCCCAAAGAACAGTGTATGAAGAATGAACTTAGCTTAAGTCTAGTATTATTGTGGGATGATTTATTAAGTTATAATTGTTAGGCAGGGTTCAGTTCAGTTCAGTTCAGTCTCTCAGTTGTGTCCGACTCTTTGCGACCCCATGAATTGCAGCACGCCAGGCCTCTCTGTCCATCGCCAACTCCCCGGAGTTTACTCAAACTCATGTCCATCGAGTCAGTGATGCCATCCAACCATCTCATCCTCTGTCATCCCCTTCTCCTCCTGACCCCAATCCCTCCCAGCATCAGGGTCTTTTCCAATGAGTCAACTCTTCGCATCAGGTGGCCAAAGTATTGGAGTTTCAGCTTCAGCATCAGTCCTTCCAGTGAACACCCAGGACTGATTTCCTTTAGGATGAACTGGTTGCATCTTCTTGCAGTCCAAGGGACTCTCAAGAGTCTTCTGCAACACCACATTCAGAAGCATCAATTTTTCGGCGCTCAGCTTTCTTCACAGTCCAACTCTCACATCCATACATGACCACTGGAAAAACCATAGCCTTGACTAGACAGACCTTTGTTGGCAAAGTAATGTCTCTGCTTTTAAATATGCTATCTAGGTTGGTCATAACTTTCCTTCCAAGGAGTAAGTGTCTTTTAATCTCATGGCTGCAGTCACCATCTGCAGTGATTTTGGAGTCCAAAAAAATAAAGTCAGCCACTGTTTCCACTGTTTCCCCATCTATTTGCCATGAAGTGATGGGACCAGATGCCATGTTCTTAGTTTTCTGAATGTTGAGCTTGAAGCCAACTTTTTCACTCTCCTCTTTCACTTTCATCAAGAGGCTTTTTAGTTCCTCTTCACTTTCTGCCATAAGGGTGGTGTCATCTGCATATCTGAGGTTATTGATATTTCTCCTAGAAATCTTGATTCCAGCTTGTGCTTCTTCCAGCCCAGCATTTCTCATGATGTTCTCTGCATATAAGCTAAATAATCAGGGTGACAATATACAGCCTTGATGTACTCCTTTTCCTATTTGGAACCAGTCTGTTGTTCCATGTCCAGTTCTAACTGTTGCTTCCTGACCTGCACACAGATTTCTCAAGAGGCAGGTCAGGTGCTCTGGTATTCACATCTCTTTCAGAAATTTCCACAGTTTATTGTGATCCACACAGTCAAAGGCTTTGGTAGGTTTAGATGCAATCAATTAAGTTTTTACTTTTTAAAATATGATTCTTATAGTCCAGACATGCACTGATAAGATACTACTAAACTCACTGCATACACTGCTGCTTCATATTCTAATTCTTTGATCAAATTCACGAGAAAATACAATCCATTGATACCCTGCTTCTGGGATTCTTCCTCTTTGTGCTGCCACTTCCTAGTTTAATTAAGATTTCTATAAATTTCACTATCGTCTACCTCTGCCTTTCATTCTTTTCCTTCGAGATTTTCATTTCTGAATAGGTTACAGTGATTTCAGTCACTACTCATTGTTTACTATTATTCAATAACTTTCAAAGTAGAAATAGCATCCGAGTGATTAAAAATCTACTTACAAGGCAAAAAGATGGCCACTTAAATTTTTGTTTAGTATAATTTTATTCTTGTGGGTTAGCAGACTGAATGTGTGGTGTAAATCTTGACTTCCTCCCTGTTTCAGTTAAATTTAATGTGTTCAATTTTGTATGCCATAAAATATGGATAGTTTAATATTTCCTCTACCCATCTTTATAGTATATTGTCTACACAAAATGACTTTAATTATCCCACTCTTTGTATCATGTCCCTTGCAAATCGATTTTGCATTACTTTCCATCAAGAAAAGGAGTCTACTCCACTCTTTGAGCCTAAGTTGGCCTTATGATTTATTTTGTTGTTGCTGTTGTTTAGTCAGTCTCTAAGTCGTGCCTGAAGCATGTCAGGCTTCCCTGTCCTTGACTATCTCCCTGAGTTTCCTCAAACTCATGTCCAGTAGTGATGCTGGAAACAAACCTAGAAGCACAGAGATATGATCATGGCCTGTGTTTAGGTATATATAACAATAACCAATGTTAAAGTGATACGGAATATGTAACCTTTATGATGCATGGGCTTTCCTGATAGCTCAGTTGGTAAAGAGTCGACTTGCAATGCAGTAGACTCCCGTTCAATTCTTGGGTCTGGAAGATTCGCTGGAGGAGGGATAGGCTACCCACTCCAGTATTCTTGGGCTTCCATTATAGCTCAGCTGGTAAAAACTCTGCCCCCAATATGGGAGACTTGGGTTCGATCCCTAGGTTGGTAAAATCTCCTGGAGAAGGGAAAGGCCACCTACTCCGGTATTCTGACCTAGAGAATTCCACGGACTGTGTAGTCAGTCCATCGGGTCCCAAAGAATCAGATACGACTGATATTCACTTTTACCCTTTTTAATTTTCATAATGCATGCGCATGCTTAGTTTCTAAGACATGTCCGACTCTTTGTGACCCCATGGACTGCAGCCCACCTCTCCTGCTGCTGAGTCGCTTTAGTCGTGTCCGACTCTATGCGACTCCGTAGACGGCAGCCCACCAGGCTCCCCTGTCCCCGGGATTCTCCAGGCAGGAACACTGGAGTGGGTTGCCATTTCCTTCTCCAATGCGTGAAGGTGAAAAGTGAAAGTGAAGTCGCTCAGTCGTGTCCGACTCTTAGCGACCCTATGGACTCACTAGGCTCCCCGTGTCCGTGGGATTTTCCAGGCAGAAACACTGGAGTGGGTAACCATTTCCCCCTCCAGGGGATCTTCCCCACTCAGGGACTGAACTCAAGTCTCCTGTGTCCCTTGCATTGGTAGGCAGATTCTTTATCACTTAGCCACCTAGGAAGCCTTTAAGCTTTATATACAGCATGCAAATGTATTAAAAGATAATAAAACAATATTTTAGGAAATCTAAAAGTTATATTTGCCCTAGTTCTAGGTAGAATAATTAGACTCTTTTTCCATTTCTTTGAAGAAAATACCATTAGCCTAAACTCATTTGCTAAAAAAAAATGTCTGAAGGCCAGTAATTAATGGTATATAATTTGTGTGTATTAAAGATCAGTTTTTATTTATTACTCCTGATACAAGCTGCTTCCAATTTTATTTAATGCGTTTATGCTTCTTTGTGACTTTCAATTTGAATCAAATAGAATCATATTTCATTTTTACATTGCTTTTTATAGCTAATAAAGTTCTGTTATAGTGTGCCTCTCATATAAATTTTAATATTATTAAATTGATATTTAGTATTTTTTAAAGTTAGATAACTGAAGCATTTAGCTACAGTATTTAAAAATACAGTACATAGAATTTCTAAATATTGTGAAAAGCTTGATAATTTTATGGTGAAAGGGAGAAATAAAGTCAGTCAGATATTAAAAAATAATAAGACAAAATCAGAAAATTCTCTTAGACTAAGGAAAATAAAGCACTGTGACTGGAGCAAAAGCATTTTCAGGAGATAATTGAAGAGAATATAAACATAAAGACTTGGAACTAGAAACTCGAGAAATGTGAAACATAAAAAAATCTGGTTTTTGTTTGTTTGTTTGTTTTGAATTAGGTAAGCACCGGTTACCACACCTTCCTCTTCTTACCATTTATGCTGTTGGTGGTTAATTTTATACACCAACTTGCCTAGGCTACAGCTCCCATCAGTTTAACTAAACGTGAAGTGTTGTGAAGGCATTTTGTAGACGGGGTTGACATCTATATCTGCAACTGACTTTAAGAAAAGTAAATTGCCTTTGACAATGTGAGTGAGCCTCATCCAATCGGATGAACACCTTAAGAGCAAAAGCTAAGTTTTCTGAAAGAAATTCTGACTCAATACTATAATATTAGTCCCTGTCAAGCTACCTGATGAATTTTGGGCTCAGAACTCTGATATCAATTTCTACCTGAATTTTTGAGGTGGCTAGATGACTTATGAATTATATACTCACCAGCCCTAACAATCACATGAAAGTGAAGAAGTGAAAGTCTTAGTCACTCACTCATGTATGACTATTTGTGACACCATGGACTATAGCCCATCAAGCTTCTCTGTCCGTGGAATTCTCCAGGCACAAATACAAGAATGGGTAGTCATTGCTTTTTCTAGTGGATTTCCCTGACCCAGAGATTGACCTGGGTCTCTGGCATTGCAGGTAGATTCTTTACCAACTGAGCTCACATGAGCCAATCCTTAAAATAGAAAAGTCTATGAATATATGTGTGTGTATGTGTATAGATATAGACCAATCAATATGTATACATATAGATGTAGATACAGGGTAGATATAGAAGACCTCCCCAGTGGCTCAATGGTAAAGAATCTGTCTGCCAAATTCAGGAGACTCAGAAGATTTGGGTTCAATCCTTGGGTTTGGAAGATCCCCTGGAAGAGGGCATGGCAACCCACTCCAGTATTCTTGCCTGGAGAATCCCTTTGACAGAGGAGCCTGGTGGGGTCCATGAACTAGCAAAAGAGTTGGACAGGGCATAGCAACTAAACAACAGCAACAATAGATATAGACATAGATATATATTGGTTCTCTGGAGACCCCTGACAAATAAAGGCATGTATCCTAAACCAATTATTCATTTCTGTCCCAAACTCCTGATGTATTCAAACTCCAAACCCTTTTTATCGCCATCAAATTTTATTTAAGCTGTATTCATTCATTTATTTATTTTTAGCTGCTTTAGGTCTTCACTGATGCACACTGGCTTTCTCACTGCAGTGAGTTTCTCACTGCAGTGACTTTTCTTGCAGAGCTTGGGCACGGGCTCTGGGGTGCTCAGGCTCAGAAACTGTGGCTCCTGGGCTCTGGAGCACAAGCTCAGTACTTGTGCAGGGACTTACTTGCCCTGCAGCATGTGAAATTTTCCAAGACCAGGAATCAAACTCTTTCCCTCTGCCATTGTAGGGGGATTCTTAACCACTGGACCACCAGGAAAGTCCATTCACCAACTTTTATTTTTTACTGCTACTACTGCCTTATAGCTCCCCTCCCTCATCTTGATAATTATATGTTTTCACTTTGCTCATGTGGATTGCACCCATTTGAACATGGTGCTTTTGAGAAAACCTAGACTTCATAACCCCAGCCTTGGACTAGAGTCCTTGGAAGAATCCTAATGTTAAAATGTCCCAACTCTCTGATCATTTCTCAAATCAGAATTTTCTGGCACTGCCCCCAATCCAGTTTCTTACACCCTGCATGCATACTTTGTAATATTTCCCACAATTTGTAATTGTAATTGCATATTTTTTAAGTTTGATATTTCACTCCACTCAGTTCAGTTCAGTCTTTGCAACCCCATGGGCTGCAGCATGCCGGGCTTCTCTGTCTATCACCAACTCCTGGAGCTTGCTCAAACTCATGCTCATTGAGTCAGTGATGCCATCCAGCCATCTCTTTCTCTGTCGTCCCCTTCTCCTCCTGCCTCCAATCTTTCCCAGTGTCAGGGTCTTTTCCAATGAGTCAGTTCTCATCAGGTGGAACTGATGCTATGGGGATCCAAAAGCTGATGCTTTTTGACTCCACAAATGAGGCAATAACATCCATGAGCTAAAAGGTTTTTTTTTTTTTTTTTTAAAATCACTGTGTCCCATGTTCCTGCAGGATTTGGATTGTAAAAGTTGATCAAAATATTTTTATTTAAAGACCAACATTAATGTGTTTCATTGATAGAGATATTGGGATTTTTTTTTTCCCTTCCCCCTTCTGTAAAGTCATTCTTGGTAAAAAAAACACTTCTGTATCAAAATGTTACATTTCCTGGGTGATTGAAAAGAAGTGAGAAAGGACATATATATATATATATATATATATATATATATATATATATATATATATGCGTGTGTGTGTGTGTGTGTGTATATATTTTAAGTGGTTTGCTTTTGCTTGCCTTAGCCAAGTCTCAGCACGTAAATGTAATTTGTTTCATGATTTTTAATTGACATGACACTAGCTCTTGGGAGAAGGTTTTCCCCACACCAAAGAGAAGAATATCTCAAGTGGTTCAGCCAGATAAACAGGAGGTGTTTACCCAATGCTAGCTAGTATCATGAAGACCTGATTGCAGCTCCATTGGCTTCTCTGAGGCTGATTGGTTTCTGGTCAGTATCCTATCCGCATCAATATGCTTTATTCCTTACCACCATATGAAAGCCTATTGCTTTCAGCTCCTTGACCTAATCTAATGTGATGATTCATATCTTTCTCTTCACATCTCCCAATACATAAATTCATCATCTTATCTCCAATAGGACTGAAAGATTAGCTGAAGAAATTCAATATTTTCTTTTAGAAAGAATATATATTATGATGTGGCATTTTATTTTTGACTTTCAAGAGTCTATTTAGGTAGTCAAGTTAGTAGTACTTAGGGTTTTATCTCTGCATTTTCAGTAAGTCTAGAGGCAAAGTGGATAGGATAGCATTTTTATGAATCTTCAAAAAGAGTATTATAAGCATTAATATTTCAGGATATAGCCCTATTGCAAATGGATGAATGAATACATTAATGGATGGATGGGTGGATGATTGAGAAGATGATAGTGAAATATGTGTCATACAAACACAGCACATATTCAAAATACAATTTGATTCCAGATAATCAATAGAAAATATGGAAATCAAAGTTTTTTTATGTTAATAGTATAAAAACAATTTGACTTTCTGATAGATATTGAGAGTTTTAAGGAAATCATGTCTTTAATCCATTTTCCTACAGTTCTACAATTTATTCATATTTTAAAATTTATACATCTATTTCTGTTTATACTTTAAGAAAGATATTTCACTTGATTAAATAACTTGCTCAGTGTTTCACAGAAAATAGGAGACAAATTTGGTCTGGAAGCACAAGGCCTTGACTCCATTCTTTTATTCTTTCTATTGTCCCTGAGTATCACATTTATAAATTTCTGAAATAGAATTAAGTAATCAGAAATAATGAAAACTGTCAATATTTTGGTTTTGAAATCAAAGGCATAGAGATATGTTCTGACACAATTTAGAATGTTTTATGGTTTTATTTTTCATTCATTTCCTATTATCTTCCTTGGTGAGAGTTTGAATCACCTAGAGTTTATTGAAATAATTATATTGCTAACCTGTTTTATTGTATTATGTGACCAAACAGATTTGCAATACCTTTATTTCTATTAGTTGCAATTAAACTGCTTTCATTTATGAATATATCAAAGTATACTTATTTAGTTATAAAGTACATGATTGCACAATTTACTACATTCATTTGATATTTTATAATAGAATTGATGAATAATGAAACACCTTAATATAGGATTTACAATGTTTAAACTACAAAATGTACTTGCTACTATTTAGAAAAGACATAGGAATAATTTGCATAATTTACACTCATATGATTCACTTCTAGGTATAATGTGATGCACAGTACTAGGTTGATTAATTTTTCCGTGGTTTACTCTCCAGAATGTGATCAGAGTTTTAGTGAATTAATTTGACCACCATTATGTGTAATGGGCTGAAGTTACATTAATCTACTAAGTGATATACCCATCAAAGCTTATGAAGAACTAATTCATCTGAGTAAGAACTAACAAAATTGATTATATTTTCAACACAAGGAAAGAACACTGTATAGTTTTATAACTTAAAATTAAATTTTAGGCTGTATAAAGATACACTTTTTCAAAACACCAGTTAATTTTTCATAGGATGATAGTAGTTGAAGAAATGTGGTGGGTAGCATTTATTAGAGAGAGTACATAATTATATTAACCCAAGTGTAACAAATGTCTAAAATGTAGTATTACTAATTTTAATGCATAATAAAATATAAATTACTACTCCATGAAGAGAATTAAAACTGAAGATTATAAAAGATCATTATAGATTTAATTTGGTAACCCTTTCTTATTCATTAATAACCCTCCAAGTGAGAAATCATAAGCACTGGGAATTTACCCTTAGCCAGAAAAATTAAATTTCCTACATTTTAATTTTTTATATTAGTATAAGTACAAACACACATAAACACACCATACATATACCACACACACAAACACCCCACATAATTTACTTCACATGAATAATAGTTTAAGGAATATATACATTAAATATAAAATTATTTCTGATGCTTTCATCAGAATCAATTCTAGGTTTCTGATACTCTTACTAGAGTTGATTCTGACAAGAGTATGATTTTTTTTTTAATTTCAGGAGTTATTTAAATAATTTTCAATATTTTTAAATCTATGACATATGTGATGAACTGAATGCTGTGTCCCCTGAAAAATGTTTTGTTGAAATTCTAATCTCTAAGGTGATGATGAGGTGGAGCCTTTGGCATATGCTTAGACTATGAGGATAGAACCCTCATGAATGGACTAATGACCTTATAAAAGAGACCCCCAGAGAGTCCTCTTGTCCTTTCTGCCATGTGAGGACACAGCAAGAAGACAGCTGTCTATGACCCAGAGAGGGGGCCCTTAGCAGGTGCCTTGATCATTTCCTTCTTGACCTCCAGAACTGTGAGAAATAAACATTAATTCAGGGCTTCCTTGATGACTCAGTGATAAAGGATCTACTTGTCAATGCAGGAGACACAGGAGACACAGGTTTGATTCCTGGGTCAAGAAGATCCCCTGGAGGAGGAAATGACAACCCAGTCCAGTATTTTTGCCTAGAAAATTCCATGGACAGAGGAGCCTGGTGGGCCACATTCCATGGGGTCACAAAATGTCAGACACAACTGAGCATGCACAATCAAACACACACACACACACACACAAAACACATAATCCATGACAGTTTGTTACAGAAACCTGAATGGACTAAAATAGCATATATTTGAAAAATATCAGTGAGAGATGTATGGTTTAAGTTTGAATGTCTTTGATTATTATGAACTGATGTTTATAATAATGCCACTTGAATGTAGGGAGCATACAGATTTGATACAATTACTTAGCGTCAAATATTAGTCACGTCTTTCAATTTATGCCAAACAAATTCAACTTTACAGCACTAATATTGATCTAATTTGAAGATATATTAAAACATAAAATCCAAGGAGAGAATGAAGCTTGACAGATTTACTGCAGAGAAACTGAAAGATTCTATATCACCAAGACCATGAATAAAGTTAAAAGCAAATAATAAAATCAAGAAGATACTTGAATTCTTTTTATATTTTCACATAATCTTTATTAAATTATAAAAAGTAAATATTAATTTGGAATTGAATAGCTGTCTACATACACTTCAAATACGATAATTTGTCAGGCTTCTTTTACTTTTCCACCAAGAAAATCCACTTTTAGGGTCTGAAATGTATTGCCTACAATTTTCTCTCTTTCCCTCTCTTTCACTTTTCACAGACATATTTTTTTATAAATATATAATTATATGTATAAAGTATTACTCTCTCAACTTGTTTCTTTGTGCTACTGGGGAAAAATAGCGTAGACTTTCTTTGTGTGTTGACAGATAATGGATAAAAAGCTACTATATATGGCTGTGTAATTCTCCATATATCCTAACAGATGTGGACCAAATTATTATCTATCTCTGTATAGTCCTACTTTCACTGTTCAGTTCAGTTCAATTGCTCAGTTGTGTCCAACTCTTTGTGACCCCATGGACTGCAGCATGCCAGGCTTCCCTTATCCATCACCAACTCCCAGAGCTTGCTCAAACTCATGTCTGTTGAGTTGATGATGCCATCCAACCATCTCATCCTCTATTGTCCCCTTCTCCTCCTGCCTTCAATCTTTCCCACCATCAGAGTCTTTTCCAGTGAGTCAGTTCTTCACATTAGGTGACCAAAGTATTGGAATTTCAGCTTCACAACAGTCCTAATGGATAATCAGGACTGATTTCATTTAGGATTGACTGGCTTGATCTCCCTGTAGTCCAAGGGACCCTCAAGAGTCTTATTCAACACCACAGCTCAAAAGCATCAATTATTTGGCACTCAGTTTTCTTTATAGTCCATCTCTCACATCTATAAATGATTACTGGAGAAACCAAAGCTTTTACTAGACAGACCATTGTTGGAAAAGTAATGTCTCTGCTTTTTAATATGCTGTCTAGTTTGGTCATAACTTTTCTTCTAAGGAGCAATCATCTTTTAATTTCATGGCTGCAATCATCATCTGCAGTGATTTTTTGAACCCCCCCAAAATAAAGTCTCTCACTGTTTCCATTGTCTCTCTGTCTATTTGCCATGGAATGATGGAACCAGATGCCATGATCTTAGTTTTCTGAATGCTGAGTTTTAAGTCAACTTTTTCACTCTGCTCTTTTGCTTTCATCAAAAGGCTCTTTAGTTCTTCTTTGCTTTCTGCCATAAGGGTGGTGTCATTTGCATATCTGAGGTTTTTGGTATTTCTCCCAGCAATCTTGATTCCAGCTTGTCTTCATCCAGCCGGGCATTTTGCATGATGTATCTGCATATAAGTTAAATAAGCAGGGTGACAATATACAGCCTTGATGTACTGCCTTCCCAATTTGGAACCAGTCTGTTGTTCTATGTCCAGTTCTAACTGTTGCTTCTTGACTTTCACTGTAATTTATTTTGCCCAAGTGATGGATATCCACAGTTTTTCTAGGGTGAATGCAATTTTATGACTTCTGAGCTAGGTGAGGCCCACCCTAATAATTGTTTGGTTTCCTGAAAGGAGGGTTTTTGTAATAGTTCTGTGACTTATTTGCATATGGGATTTTCTGCCACTGTTGGCTTTGTCCTGTCTCTGCCACATTTCTGCTTCAGATCCCAAAACCAAGCAACAGTTCTGCTTCCTGAAGCACAGTTATCTTTCTCACAACATCATCCCATCGTTCCCCTAATTCATTTCTTGTTTTTGTGCCACACAAGTTCAGGAAATCTTGCTATGTTCTTTGTATTGTAAGAATACCTGTACTGTGCTGACCATGAATGTGGTCTTACTTTCCCTGACTCTTTGAAATTCTGATCCCTGATTACCAGCAAAATAAACTATAAGTAAGTCTATGGATCTGAGTTGATCACACATGAATTTTAACAAGAGAGTTTTAGTATGATTAGGACTTACTGAAAATAAGACTATATTGATTTAATATTGATATGATATTTTTAAAGCATTAACCCTGTAAAGCAACAACCTGAATATAATTCTGAAGCATTCTGTGGCTTATCTAAGCTTGTAAAATTCTGTGTAAGAATTTACATGAATGTGTTGATGAGATTCCAAGATTCCACACTGAATTTTGATCTGATTTAAAACTGATTATGCTTTGAAAATATTTCAGAGAAAGAGAGGACAGGTTTTCATGTGTTCTGTCACTTACAACCTGTGTGACCTTGACAAGTTGCCAATTCTCTTTGAATTTTGTTTTTCTCTTCAATCAAATAGCAATAATGCCTAGAGAATTCCAAGGACAGAGGAGCCTGGCGGGCTACTGTCCATGGCATCACAAAGAGTTGGACATGATAGTGCGACTAACTTTCTTTTCACTTTCCTTTGTCTTACAGTATGTTATTAGAATCATTAAAAAAAAAAAAAGTGAGAAAGCTCAGTCGTGTCTGATTCTTTGTGACCCCACAGACTATAGCCTACCAGACTCCTCCATCCATGGAATTTTCCAGGCAAGAGTACTGGAGTGGGTTGCCATTGCCTTCTCCAATCATAAAGCATAACTTTTTTTTTTTTTAAGGCATAACTTTTTAAAAAAGAGATATTACATGCTATAAATTACTTCTTAAAAAATAATGTTATCATTTTCTTTAAACTTCCAACTAAGGTAGAAAGTTTCCTCTTAAGCATGCTTGAACATTCAGTGTGATTTTATTTGGAGGAACCGCCGGTAATTAGTGAAGATTTGGAATTCATTGTCACAGCTTGTACTTTCTAAGCTCTCACCCGTGTGAACTACACTCATTTCCTTTGCACAGCTTGACCTTTTCTAATTAATGCACAGGACTGCCTAGCTCCACTCGCATTGATGTGCTGTGCCTATCAGAAGTTGAAAAAGTTCCAGCTCTAAAAATTTCCAAACACTCGCACTTAAAAAATATATATCTTTAAAATTGTAGTATGTTGGATAGTATCCAAATTATTCTTAGTTCATTATTTCCTACATTTCAGAAGTGAATATTATGGAGTATATTTCTTAACATTGCCAAATTGATGTTATATACATATTTTTCTTGTTTAGACAACTGTTTAGGCAATTCTAAACAATTTTAAGTAATATATCACAAGCATTTTCTTTCTTAATTTCTCTTAATAATATATCCTAAGTGTAGAACTATCTTTTCTTATTCCACAAACCAGCAGAGGATAAGATTTCATTTTTAAAGAAAATTGAAGGTTCCAAAGAAGATAAAACAGACCATAAAACACAATTACCACTCAGGTTCAAGGAACTTTAGGGTCACTTATTGAAATCCTTCTCTGGCTAGCCCCTGGGCTCATCCGTCCTCCCACTCCCAATATGATGTGAGCCAGCCTATGTGTCTCCACCAAGGACTTTCCAGCACCCCCTCCTAGAATTTCAAATGAAAAAAAAAAGAACACCAAATCATCAAAAAATGCAGACACAACTCAGAAAGTTTGCAAGTACCTGTTTTTCCTCTTCTGATTACCAACCAAAATTATAATGGATGACCCAAGAAAATACACCAACTTTAACCTATGATGTCATTACTCTCTGAAACATCCATGTATGCAATTACAATTTCAGAAAAGATTCAATAAATTTATTTTTTTTTTTAAGGAGGAAAAAAAATACCAGGTCATAATATAAGTTGCTATGAGCTGACACTTATCTTGCCCTTTCCTTAAAAAAATAGCCACAGCTAGGAGAGACATGCCCTGAGAGGAGGCAGGGAGGTAATTGCCTGCTATTTTAGATGATATCAGCAAATTTCAAAGTAGAAATATTAGTACCATACATCTTACAAGAAGGGGAAACTGAAATTTCCACCCAATGTCCTTTTGAGATGGAAGAACATGGTAATAGAACTTTAGATGGAGTGAGAAGGGAATAATCAGCTTATTTGTGTTTTACTTTTCAAAGCTTTAATATTTGGGAAAGATGTTCATATTATACTTTTAAGGGAAAATGTGGAGCAGGAAATGGCAACCCAGTCCTGTGTTCTTATCTGGGAAATCCTTTGGACAGAGCAGCCTGCAGGCCTATAGTCCACGGGGTCGCAAAGAGTCAAACACGACTGAGCAACTGAACAAGGGAAAGCAAGCATGGAATGAAACAGCATATTGAAGAAAAATGTGACTGAAAATGTGCTGCACAGTCACACATACCTATATACACAAGGCACACACCCTGGCATCACAAGTCTATGTCTGCAAAATGAGTCACTCTTAACGTTAAAATAAGAAGACTTGGATCCCCACCAGCATGCTTTCTGTTGCCTGTAATTGCCACCCCTGAGAAGCCTTCCTCCCTGCTTTTGGCTGTCCATATGAGAAGGCCCACCTATACTTGTCCTGCAGTAACTCTGTGGTTTCTGCCACAATGATTTTCTCCAACTCAGATCTTCCACAGCTGATGACTACCCCTCAGAGACCACCAGGAGGACCCTCTGAGAAGCCACTGCTAATGGTGTTCCTTGTGAAATTGCGGTTCCATGACAAGGATGTGACATCCAACCTCTCCAAAGTGAGAAAGAAATGCTAGATTGCATGTAGAGCTGGTAAATTGGATCTTTCCACAGTTCCCTGCCATAAATTGTCACTTAGGTTTCTAAGCAACATTGTTCATTTTCATTGCTTATCAAATTCATATAAATTTTTTCACTTTTCCTCTTCAGTTTTTTTCCTGTGTGTCAACAAATCAACAAAAATACTAAAACAAAAACAACCCCCCCAAAAAAACCCTTAAAAAATAGAAAAGAAAAACCTTTCCTGTCTAGTAAACAAGAGAAAGTAGGTACAAAGCTGTAGAGATTTATATTCTTTCTAGACATTTGTCTGCTTTTTTTTTTTTTTTTGCTTTTATTTTTTTTTCTCCTAACATGCACTCAACAGAAAGCAATTTTCAAAATAAAAACAAAAATGTCATTTTCAGTTTTCAAATAGAATCTGAAAAATATTAATACTACCAAAACATAATACTAATAACTATATTTAGGTTAAACATGACTTCTATTCATATTCTGAAAAAATGAACATATATTTGCTTTGAATTTATTTAACAAAAGGGCGATTTCTGGTCACTGTTTTCCTAAAGTAATAAAAAGAATTTCCTAAATCACAGAGAAGAAGGGATAGTGAGAGAAAAGTTTGAGAAAAGTAACAGATTTGAAATTAATGCATTTATCCCTGCATTATGAAAATAAGTACAGTGTATATTTATTTATGTGATTCTCTGGTAGCTCAGATGGTAAAGAATCTATCAGCAAAGCAGAAGACCTGGGTTTGATCCCTGGCTTGGGAAGATCCCCTGGAGAAGGGCATGGCAACCCACTCCAGTATTCTTGCCTGGAGAATCCCCATGGACAGAGGAACCTGGTAAGTTCTTGAGGTCCCAAAAAGTCAGAGTCAACTAAGTGACTAAGCACACACACACATATTTATAAAAATTCTACAAATACATACAATAAAATGCTAAAATAATACTATTAAAATGTGATTGCATACTTATATTCTCAAGATTCATGAAAATGTATATGGGAGAGTTGGTGGTGTTGGTTTATTGGCTAAATCATGTTCAGCTATTGT
The DNA here is from genome assembly GCF_963930625.1 of Muntiacus reevesi. NCBI lineage: Eukaryota > Metazoa > Chordata > Mammalia > Artiodactyla > Cervidae > Muntiacus > Muntiacus reevesi. The sequence continues at coordinate 21,976,725 of NC_089262.1, read as the reverse complement.
TACCCCATGGACTGGTGCCCATCAGGATCCTCTGACTATGGATTCTCCAGGCAAGAATACTGGAGGAGGTTACCATGCCCTTCTCCAGGGGATCTTCCCAACCCAGAGATTGGACCCATGTATCCTGTGTCTCCTGCATTGGTAGGTGGATTCTTTATCACTAGCACCACCTGGGAAGCCCCAAATGTCTATATCAGAAGTAATAACATGACATTACATGAAAATGCAAGTCACCAGAGGAATGATGTTCAGCATGACTTGATCGATGTAAAATTATAGAATAAAAAATATTATATTCTTTTTACTCTCAAATGAAAAACTTAGCTTACGTTCAAAGTTTAAAGGGCATGAATCTTCTGATATGACTGAAAACAAAAGCACTAATGAAAATATTAACTCCTACACTATTTGTAATTGTTACAGTGACATTACCTACTCAGTTCTTGCTACTACTGCTCATTAAGTATTTTATCCATATCTCAGAAGCAAGAAAGATGGGGAAAGTATGGAATTTTAGCAAGAGCTATATTTCTGATTTCCTAGGAATAGACTTTTAATTTTAGTTCTCCTTAAGAAATTTCCACTTGTTTACAAAGATTCATATATGATACAGTGAATCTATTTTAAAGCAGAGATTACATAGAGTATTTAGCTACAAACAAGATATAGTTGAAAATATCTAGAAAAAGGTAGTACTTTTTTCCTGCCTAATTGCTTATCAATTCTCTTACTACTAAGCATCATCACAGCTTTTCTTAATCATCTCTCACAAGAAACTATTAAACAAATACAAGAAATCACTCTTATTTCGCCTGTTTTGATTCTTGATTGCATGGTAGCTTCCCAAATGAATGCCTGAGTCATAAGGGCCCAGTGTGAGTCACCAAGCTCACTGAATGGACTGATGAAGAGAGAGCCCAAAGGAAGAAATACCAAGACAAACTCTATATGTTCTGCTGGAGGAGCAAATGTTCCTTGGAGTTTTCGTTTCCCATCCCAATCCCAGCTGACTGCAGATTTCTGTAGGGAGGAAACCCATGAGAGACTGTGGCCTAATCAGTTTATGGATTTGAAGACTATCAGGTAATGCAGCCTAATAAAAAGAATAAATCCACAGGGAAGGTAAAAGTAAAAAAGAAAAAGAAAAAACATTTGAAAGTCAATGGAGAGAATTCTGCACCAAATACTGAAGGAAGAAGAAAGCATGTGTCTCTAAAGGGTGCAGAGACATGACTGCAATGAGCTATACACACTATTAGAAAAACAAATGTTCCTGTGAAACAAGGCAGAATGGGTACTGGGCTACCAATTAAAGTATCAGCAATGGCACCACATAAAACCACTGCATTGAAAAAGAATGCAGAATAAATAAGAAAGCAGAATTCTATAGACACTTACCAGATTGTCTGAACATATTATGCATTTAATTTTACCTTTTCCTAAGAGAGTAAAAATGCCATAACTTGATTCAGAGATATTCCAGGTTATGTTCAGAATTATGAAAGAGAATTGAATGCACAAAGATCATCTTCAAAAGTCAGTCAATAGAGGACCAAGTTCACCAGAAGTTCATACACTGGCCTAAGCACACAATTAGGAAGCTCCATAATCTCTGTAATCTCCAACACTAAATTTTTACATATATTAAATCATCTAATGGACTTTTAATATAAGATATATTTTACTAAGATATCAGAAATCCAAATACTACAACGCTGTTACTATGCAGTAAGAATTGGAGGTAAAATTCAAACTCAAGTTTGAATACACTTCATCATGACACTGTGCCATTGCTTTGACTACTGAATGCAATATAAGACAGCATAAGTGGGCTTCTCAGGTGGCACAGGTAAAGAATCCGCCTGCCAGTGCAGGAGATTCAGGTTCGATCCCTGGGTCAGGAAGATCCCCTGGAGAAGGAAATGGCAACCCACTCCAGTATTCTTGCCTGGGAAATCCCATGGAGGGAGCAGCCTGGTGGACTATAGTCCATGTGATCACAAAGAGCTAGAAGTGACTGAGTACATACACATTAAGTAGAACAAAGTTGCCAGCCTTCCTTTCACATATGAGCCCCCCTGGTGCCTCAATCAGTAAAGAATCCACCTGCAATGCAGTAGAAGATCCCCTGGAGAAGGAAATAGCAACCTATTTCAGTAGCCTTGCTGGGACATCTCATGGACAGCGGAGCCTAGTGGACCACAGTCCATGAAGTCACAAAAGAGTCAGACATGACAACAACTAAACAACAGAGTTAATTTCAGAGTAATTTCCTCCACTACTGCCTTCAACTCTCAGAGTCAATATCCAGATGATTATGGAGAATTACCTGAAAGAAGTTGTACAAGCATGACCTAGAAACAGAATTTCCCCATCAGGGACTTACCGAAAATTAAGTTTTAATGTCTTAAAGTGTCCATTATATATAATGAGAACTTCCTTTGCATCTAGTATATGGTACAAGTAATATCCATGGGACACCCAAGGGACAATCACTCAAACAGTGTCCTCTGTTCTGTGATTCAGAATGAGGAGAGTGAAGTTGCTCAGTGGTGTCTGACTCTTTGCAAGCCCATGAACTGTAGCCTGCCAGACTCCTCCATCCATGGGGTTTTCCAGGCAAGAATACTGGAGTGGGTTGGCATTTCCTTCTCTGAGAGATCTTCCCAACCCAGGGAATGAACCTGGGTCTCTCGCTCTGCATGCAGACTCTACAATCTGAGCCACCAGGGAAGCCCCAGAGGGGAAAAGTTAGTGTCAAAAAGCTTGCCATCAGACTGAGAGCCTGGTGTCAGAGAAGAAAGATGTTTATTTGGATGATAAAATGCCATTTTTGCCTCAGAGTTCACTCTGGGTGATCAGAGTTTCAAGGCTCTGATAAAGACGCATTGGATGATTGTGACAAGCACTGGACATGAAAATGCCTAAGGTCTGAAAGAGGAACCTGCAAAAGTTAGAGCACTTAAAGACTGATGGCAACGCAGAAGAGGTGTTCAGTGAGAGAAGATGACAAAACTTGACAGTGTTTCCCAGGCGACTTTGTGGGACAAGCTAGAGTATCAGTAAAGTCAGTGAAGATAGGGCAATGTGTAAATGTAGGCTGTGTGGACAGCTCAACCCGTAGATAGTGTGGATTCTGAACAAGTTTTCATTACTGTTGTCTTTCTCTGTTTTTGCAGTTTCTGCTGCTGTCACCACTCTTCAGTTAGAACTGTCTGCCTTGAAATCAAAAGTAATTATAAACAGATATGCAAGCTCAGTTTCAATAGAGGTACAGTCCTCTGTAAAGGATATGTCATTCCATCATTATCAAGAGACTGTTCATCTTCTGGTTGAATAATCTGAAATCCCTTAATCTTAAATACATATTTTGCACTTTAATCCTTAATCCTTTTAATTATTCTCCTTTGTACTTTCCCAAACGATCCTGATTTATCCCAAGTTGGAGGAACTATAACAGAATAGAGATATAACTACAAAAATTACTGACTAAAATACTGATGACTGTAATCTTACATATATTTCTGTAGGCAAATTCTTTCTATATTATTAGTATATACCCTCCATAATTTTTGTATTAAAGCTTATAATATAGTAAATATTGGTAACTCATATTTAGTAAATTGTTTCTATTATATTGTCAGATATTTTATTGTTTTTCTTCTTCATTGCATTTTTTTCTGTTAATTTTAAGAAACACTGAGTATGTCAGGAAACTATCAAATTAATTTTGAATTTAAATAGTCTTCTGTGAATGACAAGAATGTCTTCCATTCTGTGGTTATTTAAGTACTCATAAAAAATGCTTTCTATTGTAAACTTATGAAAAATTTAAGTACTAAGTCAATGATGGTTTTTTACAGACACCATCTGATTTTATTTTCCTGACAATTTTCCTCCAATAAAGAACTATCTTTTACCCCTCATTATTTAATGGTTATAGTGCTTCTTAGATATTTATTGTGCTTATGATATATCATATAAAATAGAACAAAAATTCTGTAATTATAATATTTGTCTGATCATAAAATAATATTTTAATAACTACTCAGTGAAATCAACTTCTGTCTATGTGCATTACAGAACAATACTAATGATTAACTTTTATTTTAAATCAATGTTAAAACATATAAAGGAAAAAGAGAAATCAGGGAATATTATTACTAGAACATCAATGTCACACTTCTACCACATTAACCAGTTCTGAAAGCTCTATGACATAAAGAAGGATTATAGACTGATAGATAATATTTATGGAGCAATATGTTCTTGGACTAGATTTTTTTGCTGTTTATCTCTACTGGTTTTTATCTGGGGGTGGTATCCAGACCATAGGACAGTGATCTACTGAGTGGCTCATTGGTGACATCAGAAGAAAAGGTGATAATTTAGCTGTGCACAAGTATACCTCACATGTTTTGAATAAAAATGTATTGATTTTCTTGAACATTTCATTTTGGTCTTCAAAATACACTTTGACAGTGTGTCCATTTCCTAAAAGAACGACATTTGCCAAGTGATCTCAGTCAACCTTGAAAAAACAAAGTGTAAATTATCACATCGCTTCTCCATTACCTTTAATTTTTAATTTTTATTACAATGTGCTCCATTATGGTGTGTGTTATTTTTTATGTGTGTTAAATATTTATTTTCATTTCTGTTAATGCTTTGTGGTATGCCTTCTATTCATAGAAACTAGGTAAGTTATTTAAAAAATGTTTATTTAATCTTTTGATTAAAATAATAGCATAGATATTGCCCTCAGAATGCCAGAAATGTAAATTATGAATAGATCTTGAGTTATGAACAGATAATAAGAATGTTTCCAAATAATTGTGTAAGTGCAACTTCTTTATAAAAGAAGCAAAAACACAAGCACAGAAGTGAAAACTGTAATAAAAAATCTTCCAACAAAAGCTCAGAACCAGATAGCTTCACAGGTGAATTCTACAAAAAATTTAGGCAAGAGCTAACACCTGTCCTACTCAAACTTCCAGAAAATTGCAGAGGAATATAAACTCCCAAATTCATTATATGAGGCCACCATCATCCTAATATCAAAACCAGACAAAGATGCCACCAGAAAAGAAAATTATAGCAATATCACTGATGAACATAGATGCAAAACGCCTCAACAAAATTTTAGCACACAGAATCCAACAGCATGTTAAAAGGATCATACATCATATCCAAAGGGGCTTTATCCTAGGGGTGCAGGGATTCTTCAATATTCACAATCAATGTGATATACTGAATTAGCAAATTGAAATATAAAAACCATATGATTATCCCAATAGATGCAGGGAAAGCCTTTGACAAAATTCAACACTGATTTATGATAAACACTCTCTGGAAAGCAGGCATAGGAGTATACCTCAACGTTAATAAAAGCCATATATGACAAACCCACAGAAAACATCATCCTCAATGGTAAAAAATTGAAAGCATTTCCTCTAAAATCAAGAAAAAGAAAAGGGTGCCTGCTCTTATCTCTACTATTCAACATAGTTTTGGAATCCCTCTCTGCAGCAATCAGAGAAGAAATAGAACTAACAGGAATTCAGATTGGAAAAGATCTTAAACTCTCATTGTTTGCAGATGACAAAATCTGCTACACAGAAAACCAAAAAGGGAGTGACAGTGGAAGTGACAAATAGATTCAAGAGATTATATCTGATAGACAGAGTGCCTCAAGAACTATGGACAGAGGTACATGACATTGTACAAGAAGCAGGGATCAAAACCATCCCCAATAAAAAGAAATGCAAAAAAGCAAAATGGTTGTCTGAGGAGGGGTTATAAACAGCTGAGAAAAGAAGAGAAGTGAAAAGCAATGGAGAAAAGTAAAGCTATACCTGTTTGAATGCAGAATTCTAAAGAATAGCAAGAAGAGATAAGAAAGCCTTCATCAGCAATCAATTCAAATAAATAGAGCAAAACAATAGAATGGGAAAGACTAGAGTCTCTTCAAGAAAATTAGAGATACCAAGGGAATATTTTATGCAAAGATAGGCAGAATGAAGGACAGAAATGGTATGGACCTAACAGACAAAGAAGATATTAAGAAGAGATGGCAAGAATACACAGAAGAACTGTACAAAAAAATATACTCATGACCCAGAAACCACAATGGTATGATCACTCACTGAGAGCCAGACATCCTGGAATGTAGGTCAAGTAGGCCTTAGGAAGCATCACTATGAACAAAGCTAGTGGAGGTGATGGAATTCCAGTTGAGCTATTTCAAATCCTGTCAGATGATGCTATAAAAGTGCTGCACTCAATATGCCAGCAAATTTAGAAAACTCAGCAGTGGCCACAGGACTGTAAAGTCAGTTTTCATTCCAAACTCTCTAAGGCAATCCCAAAGAATGCTCAAACTACCGCACAATTGCACTCATCTCACATGTTAGTAAAATAATGCTCAAAATTCTCCAAGCCAGGCTTCAGCAATACATGAACCATGAACTTCCAGATGTTCAAGGTGAATTTAGAAAAGGCAGAGGAACATCCGTTGGATCATCGAAAAAGCAAGAGAGTTCCAGAAAAACATCTATTTCTGTTTCATTGACTATGCCAAAGCCTTTGACTGTGTGGATCACAGCAAACTCTGGAAAATTCTGAAAGAGTTGGGAATACAAGAGCACCTGACTTACCTCTTGAGAAATCTGTATGCAGGTCAGGAAGCAACAGTTAGAACTGGACATGGAACAACACACTGGTTCCAAAGGTAAAGGAATATGTCAAGGTTGTATATTGTCACCCTGCTTATTTAACTCATAGGCAGAGTACATCATGAGAAACACTGGGTGTGATGAAGCACAAGCTGGAATCAAGATTGCTGGGAGAAATATCAATAACCTCAGATATGTAGATGACATCAACCTTGTGGCAGAAAGTGAAGAATTGAAGAACCTCTTAATGAAAGTGAAAGAGGAGAGTGAAAAACTTGGCTTAAATCTCAGCATTCATAAAATGAAGATCATGGCATCTGGTCCCATCACTTCATGGCAAAGTTGGGGAAACAGTAACAGACTTTATTTTGGGGGGCTTCAAAATCACTGCAGATTGTGACTGCAGTCATGAAATTAAAAGACCCATGTTCCTTGGAGGAAAAGTTATGACCAACCTAGACAGCATATTAAAAAGCAGAGACATTACTTTTCCAACACAGGTCCCTCTAGTCAAAGCTATAGTTTTTCCAGTAGTCATGTATAGATGTGAGAGTTGGACTATATAGAAAGCTGAGCACTGAAGAATTGATGCTTTTAAATTGTGGTGCTGGTGAAGACTCTTGAGAGTCCCTGGTACTGCAAGGAGATCCAACCAGTCTATCCTAAAGGAAATTAGTCCTGAATATTCATTGGAAGGACTGATGCTGAAGCTGAAGCTCCAATACTCTGGCCACCTGATGCGAAGAACTGACTCATTGGAAAAGACCCTTATGTTGGGAAAGAATGAAGGCAGGAGGAGAAGGGGACGATAGAGGATGAGATGGTTGGATGGCATCGTCAACTCAATGGACATGAGTTGGGTAAACTCCAGGAGTTGGGGATAGACAGGAATGCCTGGCGTGCTGCAGTCCATGGGGTCACAAAGAGTCAGCGGACATGACTAAGCAACTGAACTGAACTGAAAGAAACCAAGCATGACACAAATAGATGGAGAAATATATCATGATCATGGTTTGGAAGAATCAATAGAGTGAAAATGAGTATACAACCAAAAGCAATCTATAGATTTAATGCAATCCTTATCAAGCTACCAATGGTATTTTTCACAGAACTTGAACAAAAAATTTCACAATTTGTAAAACCTCAAATAGCCAAAGCAATCTTGAGAAGAAGAATGGAACTGGAGGAATCAATCTTCCTAACTTTAGACTGTACTCAAAATAGCTCAAATAGCCAAAGCAATCTTGAGAAAGAAGAATGGAACTGGAGGAATCAATCTTCCTAACTTTAGACTGTACTACAAAGTTACGGTCATCAAGACAGTATAGTACTGGCACAAAGATAGAAATATAGATCAATGTAAAATTGAAAGCCCGGAGAGGAACCCACACACCTATGGACTCCTTATCTTTGACAAAGGAGGCAAAAATATACAGTGGAGAAAAGAAAATCTCTTTAACAATTTGTGCTTGGAAAACTCAACAACCACCTGTAAAAGAATGATACTAGAGGACTTTCTAACACCAAACACAAACATAAACTCAAAATGGATTAAAGATCTAAATATAAGACCAGAAACTATAAAACTCTTAGAGGAAAACATAAGCAGAACACTCTCTGGCATAAATCACAGCAAGATCCTCTATGACCCACCTCCCAGAGTAATGGAAATAAAAACAAAAGAAATAATTGGGACCTAATTCAACTTAAAAGTTTTTGTACAATGAAGGAAACTATAAACAAGGTGAAAAGTCAGCCTTCAGAATGGGAGGAAATAATAGCAAATGAAACAACTGACAAAGAATTAATCTCCAAATTATACAAGCTGCTCATTCAGCTCAATACCAGAAAATTGAACGACCCAATCAAAAGTGGGCAAAAGAACTAAACAGACATTTCTCCAAAGAAGACATACAGATTGCTAATAAACACGTGAAAAGTTGCTCATCATCAGTCATTATCGGAGAAATGCAAATCAAAACCACAATGAGATACTATCTCACTCCAGAGAGAATGGCCACCATCAAAAAGTCTACAAACAATCAAATGATGGAGTGTGGAACAAAGGGAACCCTCTTACACTGTTGGTGGAACCGCAAACTAGTACAACCACTCATAGCTCAGTTGGTAAAGAATTCACCTGCAATTCAGGAGACCCCAGTTCAATTCCTGGGTTGGGAAGGTCCCCTGGAGAAGGGAAAGGCTACCCATTCCAGTATTCTGACCTAGAGAATTCCATGGACTGTATAGTCCATGGGGTCCCAAAGAGTCAGACACGATTGAATGACTTTCACTTTCACAATCACTATGAAGAACAGTGTGGAGATTCCTTAAAAAACTGGAAATAGAACTTCCATATGACCCAGCAATCCCACTGCTAGGCATACACACTGAGGAAATCAGAATTGAAAGAGACAGATGTATCTCAGTGTTCATTGCAGCACTGTTTACAATAACTAGGACATGGAAGCAACCTAGATGTCTATACGCAGACAAATGGATAAGGAAGAAGTGATATATATAAACAATGGAATATTGCTCAGCTATAAAGAAGAACACATTTGAGTCAGTTCTAATGAGGTGGATGAAACTGGAGCCTATTATACTCAGTGAAATAAGTCAGAAAGAGAAACACCAATACATATATATGGAATTTAGAAAGACGGTTACGATGACCCTATATGCAAGACTGTAAAAGAATTGCAGATGTAAAGACCAGACTTTTGGACTATGTGGAAATAGGTAAGGGTGGGGATGATTTGAGAGAATAGCCATGAAACAAGTATATTACCTTATGTAAAATAGATGACCAGTGTAAGTTCAGTGCATGAAGCAGGGCACTCAAAGCCGACGCTCTGGGACAATGCAGAGGGATGAGGAGGGGAGGGAATTAGGAGGTGTTCAGGATGAGGGGACATATGTGTACCCATGACTGATTCATGTTGATATATGGCAAAAGCCACCACAATATTGTAAAGTAATTAGCCTCCAATTAAAATAAATTAATAAAAATAATAAATAAAACAAGCAAAACCATAACTTCGAATTTTTAAAAGTAAAAAATTAACACCTCAAAATTGCAATTTATTTTTCCTCTGATATATTTATTCCAGTCAACATGACTCTATATTTTGTAAAATGTTGTTAAAAATCATCAGGATCATCAGGAATCCATCAATCAAAATAATTTTCAAGTAAAGTACAATGACTTCATGTTTTGATATATAAATTTTTTTTCCACTCAGAAACAAACTTTCTTTTTAATGAGTTAAGAGTTAAAAGTTAAATGTGTCTTTCAAATCTGCATTTTTTTTTTTTTAATGTCACAAGACTGTACAATCAGTTGTCAAGGTAATAACAAATACATTCAAAGAGAGAGGGAGGGAGAAGAGGTCATAACTAGTTTTTTTACAAAATTTAACTTTACAAATGTTAGTATTGGACACCACGTAGTGTTAATAACATAAACTATATGAAGGCAAATTATTTTATATGCACATACTGACCAGTGTTTCAATTTACAGGTAGTTACAACTGATTTTCAGAGTCTGAATCAGTAGTAAGACAGCATTAACATACGGTAATGTTTGAGGAAAAATGAGTACTTTTTACTGAAATCTCATTTGAGCATTCACATTTCTGCTTGTGATAATGGTGGAGTAGTTTGATCAAGCACATTCTTAGTGATGTCTCACTCACACATACACATACACACGCTGAAAACACACTGACGTGTAGTTTAAAAATATGTAAAAGTCCTAGAAAGTGACATAATTCAGGAGAAAGCTGGAAAGTGAATGAGGTAGAACATTTGAAAAAGAAGAAGCAAACTGCCATTGTGATTATGTCAGGCTGTAATTTATCACGCCTTATGATATAAGACAACGGGAACTCAGTTAGAAGACATGGTGATGTTATTTTAAAAGGTCAAAAAAGAGACTTTAAGACTACAGAGGGAGAGATTTCTGGAAAGTGGAACCTTAATATAAACTCTGTTTGAAATACTGACTCATCCCCAAAATTCCCAAGGATGTGGTAAATATCAAGAATAATTGTCTTAATTTGGGCTTCTATAACAGAGCACCATAGATGGCTTAAAAACGACAGAATTTTATTTCTCAGAGTTCTAGAGGCTGTAAGTAAGAGATCATAGTGCCAGCATGGTTTGGTTTTTGGTGAAGGCCCAGTTCCTGATTTGCAGATAGCCATCCTCACATGGTAGAAGGGGTGAGAGATCTCTGTGGTTTCCTTTGCTGCTGCTAAGTCGCTTCAGTCGTGTCCGACTCTGTGCGACCCCATAGATGGCAGCCCACCAGGCTCCCCCGTCCCTGGGATTCTCCAGGCAAGAACACTGGAGTGGGTTGCCATTTCCTTCTCCAATGCACGAAAGTGAAAAGTGAAAGTGAAGTCGCTCAGTCCTGTCTGACTCTTAGCGACCCCGTGGACTGCAGCCTACCAGGCTCCTCCCTCCATGGGATTTTCCAGGCAAGAGTACTGGAGTGGGGTGCCACTGCCTTCTCCACGTGATCTCCTTTATAAAAGTATTAATCTCATTCATGAGGACTTCATGCTCATGACCTAATTATCTCCCAAAGTCCCCACCTACTAATACCATCACATTAGAAGTTAAGATTTCAACATGAATTTGAGGGAGGACACCTTCAGCTCATAACAATAATAATGGAAGATAATGGGTGGAAGGCAAAAAGAATGGAGTAAATACTTCAACCGCTGCCCACTGCAAGAGAAATCTACCAGGAAAGTCAACTATCAGATATAAAAAATACGAACATTGTTCTGGGGAAATTAAAAGAATCCTGAATATCTGTAACATATCAATATTTTTTGGTGTATAATCAAACTTTGTAACCTGTGAAGGAAAACATAAATGTGACCTATAACCAATTTAAAAAAAGAAAAAAAAAGATAATTGAAATAGATTATGGGATTTTTAGATGATGAGAAATAGATCATGAGATTTTTGGCCATTATCTTTGAATATCATTTCTACCCCTTTCTCTAAATCCTTTCTCTTCTGACATTGCTATAGTGCATATATTGGTACACTGAAAAGTATCCCTCAATTCACTTTTTTTCCTATGATTCAGATTGCATAATCAGACAAGTTTGCTGATTCTTTTGCCAGTTCAAATCTACAGTTGACTTCCTCTAGTGAATTTTATATTTAAGTTATTGTACTCTACAACTATAAAATTACAATTTATTTCTATTTCTTCATTTATATTTTATATCATTGATATGATATATTTATATTATCTTCATACTTCACATTATGTCTTTAAACGTTGCTTTCTCTTGCTCTTTTGAACATATTTATATTAACAGCTTTTGTCTCCTAATTCCACCATCCATGCCCCTTAAGAGGCAGTTTCTATTATCTACTTCCCATAAATGACCCTGGCTTTATAAGAAAGGTAACTAGTAGGAGCTTTAGCTCTTCAGCTTGCCTCTTTCAAAACAGAAATTTTGCACTCCTACAGGGTTGGGACAATAGTGATTGGAGTCTGATTATTTTCACCATGCTCTCTCTAGGGAACGGTCTTTGCCCTTCATGGAGGTAGAAAATCTGTACCTCTCAGTTGCTGTTTCCTGAAATAGTACCTCTGCAGCACAGAGCTAGGGAGATAAGAATTACTAGTAGTTTATCCCTTCTGAAGAGAAAATGGCCTTAAACAAGGGGCTGAAGATAGAGGAATTCCTGTATTCTCATAGGAACTTATCAGGGGTACCTATCAATCTTCAATCAGAATGAACTGGGACAGTGGGTAGGCAGTGGGTCATGGCTCACATGTCACAGACTCTTACTGTTTTTACTGAGATTTAATATTTCAGGAAAAACTAATTCTACATTATATCTGTATGTCCTTAGGATACCGTTCCAGAATTCATCTCAGCACAAGCATATGAAATGTAATATTGCCTCATTAAATTATTATTATTAATATCATGTTCATAATTCCAGGCTTTTTTCCTTGAGATATACTCACTATTATGCTAAATGTAACCTACTTATATAATAACATTGAGTATGTAATTTTAATAATAATAAAGTCACAATTTTTGAAATCATAAAATTGTAGTCTTATGATTCAATGTAAATTTGACTTTTTCCTAATACCTGATTATTTTTCTTCTTTTTAGAAAAAGAAAAGGAAAAAGTAAATGAAAAAAATGAGATGATTATGTATTAAAAGAAAAAGAAACAAAGGGAGTATAAAAAAAGTAAGTAAATTGGGGTAATTTTCCCCTTGAATAATTAATATTAAAATTTTTGAAATTAAATTAAGCCATACCTGATTGGTGTAACTACCCTAAATAGACAAGCTTCCCAGGTGGCTCAGTGGTGAAAAGTCTGTTGGCCAATGCAGAAGATTCAGGTTTGATCACTGGGTCAGGAATGTTTCCTGAAGAAGGAAGTGGCAACCCACTCCAGAATCCTTGCCTGTGAAATCCCACGGACAGAAGAGCTTGGCAGGCTATAGTTGCAAAAGATTCAAGCATGATTTAACGACTAAACAGACACCTTAATTAGTTAATATTATATGATAACAAATACATAGCAAATGTAAATACATAATATAATAATACAGATATCAGTATTGCTCTTTGTTTACAATCTAGCAATTCATGTTTCATTTTAATGAATTGTTTTAAAGTTATTTGCTTCTGTCAACTAGATGTCAGCTCTTTAAAGTTTCCACTTTTATATCCGTCTACCTTATCAGATACTTGCCATCAGCACTAAGTACTTTTTTAATATAGTAAATAAGGTGGTCATTTGATAGAAATAAGGGTATCTATATTTTTATCATATAAATAAATTTCAGTGTACTATTTTAAATAATTGCTAGTTTATAGAACAATAATGCTAAATATTAAAGATGAAGCATTTGAGTTTGAAAAATATATCATCAGCATTGTACTGTATAATTTTTTATTTGAAATTTCAATAATACTTTATATCATATTCATCTAAGTAGCACATATTTTTTAGTGTTGTCAAATGTAGCACATATATGGGGCGAAAATAGTTTTAAAAGTGAAAGTCAAAATGTTAGTTACTCAGTTGTGTCTGACTCTTTGCAAACCTGTGGACTGTAGCTCACCAGGCTCCTCTATCCATGGGATTCTCCAGGCAAGAATACTGGAGTGGGTTGTCATTTTTTTCACTGGTGGATCTTCCTGACCGGGAGATTGAACCCAAGTCTCCTAAATTGCAGGCAGTCTTTACAGTCTGAGCCACCAGGGAAGCCCCAAAAATGGCTTTAGGGCTTTGTAAGTGTCTTTTCTAAAGTTTATAAACGGAAGACCTATTTTTCTATTGGTAATTTATTGCTAAGGAATTGGGTCAGTTATTTAAAAGTTATTCTTCAACGTAATAAATGCTGTCATTTTATGTAACACAATTACATATAAATGACAACTCTGATGAATAAAGTCAAAATACTTTCATGGAAACTAGGTAAAACTTCTGCTGAATATTAATTTTAAGTGTTCCTTTTATACTTTAAGATAGCTGAAGACTTTATAGGTAAATATATTGCAAAATGTTTATTAAAACTATTCAGAGAAAAGACTGTCAGATAGAATATGGCTGTAAGCAAAACCAGTAAGGGATGCATTTTTAAATTATTTTTAGTTTGGAAAGCACAGAATATTATGCTATTGGAAATTTTAGAATCTCATAACCCATGCACATGCTCTTTTCATGGTGACAGCACAGATACAAGAAGAGAATATCCTACATAGTCTACAGCTCCCAGGAGATGAGAGATATGTGAGGCAGGGCTAACCCTGAAGACCTATAGCATGAAGCAGAGTTTCCTAGAAATCCCAGCCTGAAAAATATACTGACCCTCTGCCAACCTGACACTTCATAGAAATGCATAATTTGTTTTCCAAGACACTGACTTTCAGGTAGATTTTATGCACTATTATTATAGAATTAGCTAACTAATTCAAGTTCTCTTTCTAAAACTTAAATCCATTCTTCAAAGCATAATGATCTGTTCTTACACCAATTACTCTATTGGACCCATCCTCCATAAGGAATTCAACAGTGTAAGGGAAACAAATATCCTTCAGTTTGTATTTATATTTCTACTCTCCAGGCTTGATATAAGCCAGCTTTGCCTCGGTTGGATAAACGGGCCCAAAGCTCTCCATCTATCTAGAAAGCCATTTTCAAACCGTTTCCTTACCTGGCAATGGCCTTCTCAACCCCTCTGGTGGAGGACATCTCTACAAGAGCACCATCAGTCCACATAAAAGATAGATGAGAAGTACTGGTGTGTCATCTGATGAGGGCCACCCGCCTGTGGACACAAGTTTGTTGCTTTATAGAACAATTCTAAGTTGAGATTTTATACATTCCCTCAGAGGTGTTTTTTTTTTTTTTTTTTAATTTCCCTCAGAGATTTTAAAGTTGAATCCTACTTTCCCATAGCATAATCCTTTTTTTCATAATGTTCTTAACTTTCTCAATTCTCATCTCACTGATTATTCCTCCTGAGATTACCTCCTAAAGTAACTATTGTGCACAATTATCTCAGGATCTTCTTTGGGAGAATCTCAAGCTAAGAGAGTTTGTGCTGATAAATGAGGCTATATTTTAAGGATGGCAGGTAAAATAAGGTTTGAAGGAATTGATTCATTTTAAAAGTTGGCTAAAATACGCTCTGGTGGAGTTCAAGCTGTGACAAAGAAGGAATGGGACCATGAGAATTGAGATAGGAACATTTGAACTTCTAGTTTCCCCCAGATTAAGCCTAGGATATTGACTGATAGAAAGGGTCTTTTTCATCTTGCTGTAGCAAAGCAGTCTCCCACTGCCTGTAAACCATGAAAAGGCCTCAGAAGATTATTTTATCCTCCTCAAAGTTTTGCCTCCATATTGCTTCCAGACCAAAAATTAAGTGGGGGAAGGAACAGCCTAAGCAATTAAAAAATATTCTCTACAGTATGAGGAAATGGATTTTTATCAAAATGAATAAGAAAGGGTGGGTGGAGAGAGGGAAAGAAGGAAGGATGGAGGAAAGAAAGAAGGAAGAAAGAAAGAAAGAAGGAATAAACTATAAATGAAAATAAAAGGAAAAACAGCCAAATCAGGCTACCAATTACCAATAGGAACTAGAAGAATATATGCTGATGTAAATTTTAAGAGTGAACTAGGTGGCATGGGAGGCTGGATAGTGAAGCTATAGTGACATGAGATCATTGTCCTATAACTCAGAAACCTGACCTATTTCTAGAATGACTTCTGCCAAAAGAGATAAAGATGTGTAACTACCAGTCAGAGTTTTGAAGCAGGATTGAAAAGACTTAGAAAAGCATGCATTGCAGGATACATTTATTAAAAAAATAGAGAAGTATCAGATGTATGCATTCCCCAGAAGGGGCCAGAGGACACTACCTTCATTAAGGTGAGCAAGAAATACAAAGGAATCATCAACATTACTCAGCATCTCATTGGTGGCAACCAAAAACTATACAGGAAAAAGTGTCACCAGCTTGAATTAAAGGAGACTAGTGGCTGTTTGAAAATAAAAATACTTTAAGGTTCTGAATTTCTGTCTATAGAAAATATGTTCACAGAATTTTTCAGCTACCAAGGAGGGTGTATTCTCTAATGTCCACTGTGATAAGGACCCAACTCATCTCACAGTAGGTCCAGAGCTTCCATGGGCCCATCCTGTTCTCTTTCCCCTGTCTTTCACTACATAATATGAAAATGTACTGGGCAGAACAATCACAGTAGTTCCAGGAGTTAGTAGTGGAATTGTAGTAATAGAAGCCAAATTGAAGATCTAGAAACTGCTTTGGTCAAGAAGGTCAATGAGAGAAATTAAAAACACATCATATTATACAGAAAAGATTAGTGTTACTCTTAAAAGTTGAAAGTAGAAAATATTCTGCAAGCCCTGGAAATTGGTAAGAAATAAACCCTACAAAGTTTCAGGGACTTGCACTAGAGAGACATTTTTAATATCCAATGGTTTGGAGACATCATCTTCAAAAATAGGATAAGTTATTGCATGTTGCAATTATTATCATGAGGAGCGAGGCGCAGCATGTGATGACAACTGTTTGCAGACAGCATGTATTACAGTTGTATATATTGCTCTAATTGAGTGACTCAGGTGACTGCTGTATTTGAGTGGGGTCCAAAGAATGGGAGAACTCTTCAACAAGCTCAGGCTTTGGTACAAGCTGCACTGTACGCCCCAGCAGTGTCAGAGTGTGAACTGTGCACTGGTCAGTGCAATCAGCAATCTGACCCAGCGGACTTTATAATACTTGTGTTATCTGCAGTACATAGGAATGGCATATGGTGTCTCTGGCAAGCTCTGATCTGAGAGACATTATACAGATTCCTAGGGCTCTGAAACAAGATCACCTGCAGCATATAACATTTGTCCATTCTGAAAAGAATGTCTGAGGGAGTTCCCCTATGGTCCAGTGTATAGCACTCAGTGCTTTCACTGCCAAGTACCCAGGTTCAATCCCTGCATGGGGAACTAGGATCCTACAAGCAGAGCACACAGCATGGTCAAAAGCAAACAAATAAACAAAACACCAAAAAGGAATGTCTGAGAGGCTATTGATCCTAACCGTGTTTGTATCAAAAAATTTTGTATTGAGAGGTCATCTGTGTAATCTGGATAGGCTGACAGGGCATTGCTTTGCATGAACACAATCATAAACACGTGTAATTTTAGAAACAGCCTCAGTCAGGTATGGAAAGTGCACAACCACACATAAAAGCCATAGTTTACAACAAGAGAGGATGAAACCCACAAAACTATGGATGATGTTATGGGTTGATTATCCATATATACATGTTCATATGTTCATATGTTTATTTCTTCCTAATACTTCAGAATGTTACCTAGTCAAAGCTTTCTATGCTCACCACCCAACAGACCAAAAGGTTGGAGATGAGGTGTTAAGGCAAGGAATGTGACTTTATTCAAAAAGCCAGTTGATGGAGAAGATGGCAGACTAATGTATCTAAGTAACCATCTTCTTGCAGTGTGAATGCCAGGTTCTTTTATAGAACAGAGAAGGGAGGAGTTGAAGTAAAGTGCAAAGGCCATTACCTTGTAAATCTCTCCTGGAATGGCCAACACTGGGAGGGTATTAACAAATCTTCTTATAGCCATTCACCAATAGGCAGGGTCAGATTATCTCTCTATGAGCTGAACAAAATTTAGCTTATTGCAAAGCCCAGATTTAAACTGAAGAGAGTAGGGAAAACCCCCAGACTATTCAGTTCAGTTCAGTTCAGTCACTCAGTCATGTCCTATGCTTTGCAGCCCCATCCATCACCAACCCCTGAAGCATGTTCAAACTCATGTCCATCGAGTCAGTGATGCCATCCAATGATTTCATCCTCTATCATCCCCTTCTCCTCCTGCCTTTAATCTTTCCCAGCATCAGGATCTTTCCAAATCAGTCAGCTCTTCACATCAGGTGACCAAAGTATTGGAGTTTCAAGTTCAGCATCAGTCCGTCCAATGAATATTCAGAACTGATTTCCTTTAGGATTGACTGGTTTGATCTCCTTGTAGTCCAAGGGACTCTCAAGAGACTTCTCCAACACCACAGCTCAAAAGCATCAATTCTTTGGCACTCAGCTATCTTTATAGTCCAACTCTCACATCCACAATATGACTACTGGAGAAAAACATTCAGGTGTGACCTAAATCAAATCCCTTATGACTATACAATGGAAGAGACAAATAGATTCAAGGGATTAGATCTGATAGAGTGCCTGAAGAACTATGGACAGAGGTTCATGATTGTACAGAAGGAAGTGATCAAGAACAGCCCCAAGAAAAAGAAATGGAAAAAAAAAAAAAAAAAAAAACCACAGTTTTCTGAGGAGGCCTTACAAATAGCTGTGAAAAGAAGAGTAGCTGTGAAAAGAGAAGCAAAAGGCAAAGGAGAAAAGGAAAGATACACCTATTTGAATGCAGAGTTCCAAAGAATGACAAGGATAAATAAGAAAGCCTTCCTCAGCGATCAATGCAAAGAAATAGAGGAAAACAATAGAATGGGAAAGACTAGAGAGCTCTTCAAGAAAATTAGAGATACCAAGGAAACATTTCAGGCAAAGATGGGCACAATAAACGACAGAAATGGTATGGACCTAACAGACAAAGAAGATATTAAAAGGAGGTGGCAAGAATACACAGAAGAACTATACACAAAAGATTTTCATGACCCAGATAACCATGATGGTGTGATCACTCACCTAGAGCCAGGCATCCTGGAATAGGAGGTCGAGTGGGCATTACTACAAACAAAGCTAGTGGAGGTGATGGAATTCCAGTTGAGCGATTTCAAATCCTAAAAATGATACTGTGAAAGTGCTGCACTCAATATACCAGCAAATTTGGAAAACTCAGCAGTGGCCACAGGACTGGAAAAGTCAGTTTTCACTCCAATCCCAAAGAAAGGCAATGCCAAAGAATGCTCAAACTACCACACAATTGCACTCATCTCACACGCTAGTAAAGTAATGCCAAAAATTCTCCAAACCAGGCTTCAACAGTACATGAACCGTGCACTTCTAGATGCTCAACCTAGATTTAGAAAAGGCAAGAGGAACCAGAGATCAAATTGCCAACATCCGTTGGGTCATTGTAAAAGCAAGAGAGTTCCAGAAAGACATCTACTTCCCCTTTATTGACTACACCAAAGCCTTTGACTATGTGGATCACAACCAACTGGAAAATTCTTCAAGAGATGGGAATACCAGGCCACCTTTTCTGCCTCTTGAGAAATCTGTATGCAGGTCAAGAAGCAACAGTTAGAACCAAACATGGAATAAAGAATGGTTCCAAAATGGTAAAGGAGTGTGTCAAGGCTATAAATTATCTCCCTGTTTATTTAACTTCTGTGCAGAGTACATCATGTGAAATGCTGTACATGTGAAATGAAGCACAAGCTAGAATCAAGGTTGCAGGGAGAAATATCAATCATATCACAGATGATATACACAGATGACACTTTTGACAGAAAGTGAAGAAGAACTAAAGAACCTCTTGATGAAAGTAAAAGAGGAAAGTGAAAAAGTTGGCTTGTGACTCAGCTGGTAAAGAATCTGCCTGCAATGCAGGACACCTGGGTTCGATCCCTGGGGTTGGGAAGATCCCCTAAAGAAAGGAAAAGATACCGACAGCAGTGTTCTGGCCTGGAGAATTCTAAGAGGGGCTGCAAAGAGTTGGAAACAATTGAGTGACCCTCACTTTCACTTTCAACATTCAAAAACTAAGATCATGGCATCTGGTCCCATCACTTTATGGCAAATAGATGGGGAAACAATGGAAACAGGGACAGACTTTATTTTCTTGGGCCCCAAAATCACTGCAGATGATGACTGCAACCATGAAATTGTAAGAAAAGCTATGACCAACATAGACAGCATATTAAAAAGCAGAGACACTACTTTGCTAACAAAGGTCCATCTAGTCAAAGCTATGCTTTTTTCAGTGCTCATGTATGGATGTGAGAGTTGGACTATAAAGACAGCTGAGCACCAATGAACTGATGGTTTGAACTGTGGTGTTGAAGAAGACTCTTGAGAGTCTGTTGGACTGCAAAGAGATTAAACCAGTCAATCTTAAAGGAAATCAGTCCTGAATATTCATTGGAAGGACTGATGCTGAAACTAAAGCTCCAATACTTTGGCCACCTGATGCAAAGAACTCATTGGAAGAGACTCTGATGCTGGGAAAGACTGAATGCATGAAGAGAAGGGAACGACAGAAGTTTGATGGCATCTTTGATTTGATGGATGTGCGTTTGAGCAAACTCCAGGAGTTGGTGGTGAACAGGGAAACCTGGTTTGATGCAGTCCATGGGTTTGCAAAGAGTCAGACACAACTGAGCGACTGAACCGAACTAACTGAACTGAACAAAGTCACTTTAGTTTAACAGTCAGGAACAGGAGCAGGGTACGCTGGGGCATGCCATTACATATGATTTTAATAACAAAAATAATGCCAAGCAGAGGTTAAAGTCAAAGAAACATTTCCAATCCAACATAGATTTAGAATTGGCTTTTCCCTGAAACAAGAATGTGTCCCTTTTGAAAATAAATTTGTTGTGTATGTTATTAGTTAAGACGAAACCATACTAAAGTGGGATGGGCACGTAATCCAATAGGACTGTTTTCTTCATAAAAAGGTGGAACTTGGACAGAGAGATGCACATAAGCAAAATGTCATGAGAACTAGGAGTTTAAAAATATATGAGCTTTCTTCTCTCTTGGGGGACAGATTTCAAGGGGGTGTTCTCCATAATCTCTGATAGAAACTTCTGTAGTATTCAGTGTTGGGTTTTTATAACTATAACCAATTTATTAACACAATCTTTATTGACTTCCTTACCTTCCTTTTCATACTTTCTTACACTGTTAACATGTTACATTTGGGCAAGAAATCACCATGGAGCACTCTAGCAAACTTTCTAAGCTTAAGATATATCCCTTCTATCTTTGGTATTTCCTGGGTTCCTTCACTAAATACAATACTTGTAATCAAATTCTTATATTAGGATCTTCCTTGAGGAACTCAAAGTAAACATACAATGCCAGAAAGCTTACCTGGAAAATGGAATTGTGATCATGATGACATTACCATTTTTTTGTTTTGTTAGATCAGCAAAATGTAAAGTCATGATTTTTTCTAGAAGTATCTTTCTGGACAGCTGCAGCATATAGCTGAATTAGCACTAAAATGTGCTCAACTCTTTTTGGAGAAACAACTAGAACTGGTAGACAGTCCTCCTCACTACTGGGAGACAAGTAGAAAGCAGTGCTTTGATATCTATTTTCATCAACAAATTTACAAAAATGAAAAATATCTATTTAATAATATCTAGTATTGGAAAATGGGTAAACATCCTTATTAACTTTTTGAAAGGAAATAAGTTGAATCATCACCTTAGCAAAATGTTTTAGTGGGTGGTTGGGAATCCAATCCAAATCCTTCAGTCCATAGCTCTTATATTGGCCATCCATCTCTCTGGACATTTTGCATACCTGTCATTTTGTTGTTTTTTTGCAACTCTACTTCCATAAGGTTCTTTCTCTATTCTATCGGAGGCCTGAAAATGATTTTTCCAATGGAAGGCACTGGCTTTGGGAATGGGAGAAAAAAAGAACTCGTGCACCCCTGTCCTTTGGCTTCTACGTTGAGGCCAAGTGCAACTCCTGCTCAGGCTGTGTGGTTCCAGCACTGAGAGTGGCAAAGGGTGGCTGTCACCCTTGATGCACAGAGTGTGGGTCCTGCAGCAGCCTTGCTATAAGACTTTATCAAAGGCTCTTGTTTTGGTGGAAGCAACACCAGTGAGTGAGTGTTCTTAAGTTTCCCTACTAGCATAGCATACTATATAATGTGGGCACTTGGGTTTTTGGAAGACTGTGAGGGTGTGGTAGGTATGTTCTTAGGCAACCAAGACAGCAGCATAATCTCTTGAAATTTCAAGCACAGAGGAATTATGTGATACGGGCAACACAGTTTTGCTATTTCAGTCTAGGAATGGTAGGCTTTACTGAAATTATTAATCTTGAAATAATCTCAGTTTTTGAATATTGTTCTCATAGTTCTTTTGATACTCTTGTAACTAATTCTCTGTTTCGAATCTTCCCATTTGAAAGTGAGAAGATATATTGGTTTGTTTTCTAGAACAAACTTTAATTGCTAGACTTCTTATCCCTGTTTCTACTTCATCCTTCTTTCATAAGTTGGCCCACTTTCTATTCTGCTTTCTCTTCTATTTCTTACCTAAATGTTGTTTTCCTTGAGGATCAATTACTGGCTTACTTTTCAGTGCTACATATGTACACTCCTATCAGTATGTTTATTCTACTATTTCAGTCTGTTTCATAATTATTCAGTTTTTAAGTTATATACTGGATTTCTTTCTTTGTAATTCCTTCTTTCTTATTCTTTCAGACCAATTTTTCACCTAATTCCATAGCTTCTGGTTTCTGAGTATCTTTTGAAATCCTTCCCTGCTGCTTTGTTATTTCATTCTTGATTTGTAACAACATATCTCAGAATTCAGTGTTTAACTCCTCTAATCACCTTCAGCATTTCTTCCATAGTGGCTTTGCAAATGAGAAATTTAATTGCATACCTCTCTTTGTTAAAAGTTCTATTGAGTTACCAAAGTCCTCAGGAAAAGCTCAAAGCTTTTCAGTGAGACAGGAGAGACAATCAAGGACACAGCATGTGTTTACCTTGTTTGTCTTCATCACTAGCCACTGCTTTCTTTGCACTTTTGGGCCCAGTCTCATTGAATCATTTGCATTTCTTTTATTGTGCTATGAACTCTCTCTTCCTCAGTGTTCATTTATTTCTTTTTATCTTATATCTGGAATGTCTTTCTCCACTTCATTTCTTTGTCTAACTTTCATTCATTGCAGGATCATCTCAGACATCCAAGTGTGTAGGAAGACATTCCTATGAGAAATATACATTGCTTCTGTAAGTACAATAACTCCTGATGCATATTTCTCACAGCCCTTGTTTTTTCTAAATTTTACTCACTGATTTACTGCTCTGTCATTATAAAGAGTAAGTTCATGGGGGATTGCACAGTTCCCAGCTCAATATAGAATTTCATACACATTCAATAAAACTTTCTTTCCTAGTGTTATTTTCTCTACTTGAATCAAGTAGCTACATCTTACCTTTTAAATTATTGTTATTTTATCTTGACTATTGGTTTTCCTTTTAATAAATATGTTTCAGAGTGATATATGTCCTATAAAATCAGGATTGATAAGTAAGTATTTTTGTGTGTGTCTACCTATCACTGTGTACTGAATAATATGTTTCTTAGTAAACATTTTAACATTTATTCTGAAAATATTTTCTGGGAAAATATTTGTAACATTTTATTCTAGTTCAGAAAGAAAAAAACAAAAAAACTTATTATTGTTGTAACTTATTGCCTGAACTTATGTACATTTTTAATTCATGTGGAAATAATAATATGATAATTGTTAGCAAATTTCTGTGTTAATGATAATAAGTACTTGAGAAACACAGAATAAAATCTTTGTGTAGTCAGTCCATTTGAGCCAAGTTCAAATCCTGTTATTTGCTAGACATCAGACCTGGGAGACATTTGCTGCTGTTGTTCACTCACTAAGTCATATCTGATATGTTAGGATACTTTACATGAACTCTTTTAATCTGTTTCCAAGTATAATTATTATGACCACCTCAAGGATTTGATGAAGACTAAATAAAATACATTGTACAGGACGCTGTGATCAAAACCATTCCCAAGAAAAAGAAATGCAAAAAAGGCAAAATGGTTGTCTGAGTAGGTCTTACAAATAGCTGAAAGAAGAAAAGAAGTGAAAGGTGGAGGAGAAAAGGAAAGATATACTGATCAGAATGCAGAGTTCCAAAGAATAGCAAGGAGACATAACAAAGCCTTTCTTAGTGATCAATGCAAAGAAATAGAGGAAAACAATAGAATGGGAAAGCCTAGAGATCTCTTCAAGAAATTAGAGATATTAAGGCAACATTTCATGCAAAGATGGGCATGATAAAGACAGAAACCGTATGGACCTAACAGAAGCAAAAGATATTAAGAGGAGGTAGTAAGAATAAACAGAAGAACTATACAAAAAAAAAAAAAAAAAAAAAGGTCTTAATGACCCAAATAAACACAATGATGTGATCACTCACCTACAGCCAGGCATCCTGGAGTGTGAGGTAGAGTGGGCCTTAGGAGGGATCACTATGAACAAAGTCAGTGGAGGTGATAGAATTCCAGCTAAGCTATTTCAAATCCTAAAAGTTGATGCTGTGAAAGTTCTGCACTCAATATGCAAGCAAATTTGGAAAACTCAGCAGTGGCCACAGGACTGGAAAAGGTCAGTTTTCATTCCAATCCCAAAAAGGGCAATGCCAAAGAATGCTCAAACTACCACAAAATTGCACTCATTTCACAAGGTAATGCTCAAAATTCTTCAAGCTAGGTTTCAACAATATGTGAAATGAGAACTACCAAATTTTCAAGCTGGATTTAGGAAAGGCAGAGAGAAATCAGAAATCAAATTGCCAACATCCGTTATATTATAGAAAAAGGAAAAGCATTCCAGAAAAACATCTAATTCTGCTTCATTGACTATGCCAAAGACCTTTCTGTGTGGATCACAACAAACTGTGGAAAATTCTTCAAGAGATGGGAATAACAGACTACCTTATCTGCCTCATGAGAAATCTGTATGCAAGTCAAGAAGCAACAGTTAGAACTGGACATGGAATAGTGGACTGGTTCCAAACTGGGAAAGGAATACTTCAAGTCTCTATATTGTCACCCTGTTTATTTAACTTATATAGAGTACATCATGTGAAATGCTAGGCTGGGTGAATCTCAAGATGGAATCAAGACTGCAGGGAGAAATATCAATAACCTCAGATACACTGCTGACTCCACCCTAATGGCAGAAAGAAAAGAGGAACTAAAGAGCATCTTGATGAAGGTGAAAGAAGAGAGAGAAAAAACTGGCTTAACATTCAAGAAACAAAGATCATGACATTTGGTCTTATCACTTCATGGCAAACTGGTGAGGGAAAAAAAATGCAAACTGTGACAGATTTTATTTTTCTGGGCTCCAAAATTACTGCATATGGTGACTGCAACCATGAAATTAAAATATGCTTGTTACTTGGAAGAACAACTATGAAAAACCTAGATATTGCATTAAAAATCAGAGATATCACTTTGGCAACAAAGTCTGGATAGTTAAAGCTAAACTATGGTAGTAGGTTTTTTTTTTCCAGTAGCCATGTGTGGATATGAGAATTGGACCGTAAAGAAAGCTGAGCATCTAAGAATTGATGCTCTCACACTATGATGCTAGAGATGACTCTTGACAGTCCCGTGGACAGCAAGGAGATCAAACCAGTCATTCCTAAAGGAAATCAGTCCTGAATATTCATTGGAAGGATGATGCTGAAGCTGAAGCTCCAGTACTTTGGCCACCTGATGCAAAGAGCCAACTTGTTGGAAAAGACCCTGATTCTGGGAAAGATTGAGGGCAGGAGGATAAGGGGGTGGCAGGGGATGAGTTGGTTGGATGGCATCATCAACTCATGGACATGAGTTTGAGCCAACTCTGGGAGATAATGAAGGATAGGTAAGCTGGTGTATTGCGGTCCATGTGAAACCAACATCCGAGTTATTCATGGAACCGAATGTTGGGGAAATTTGTAATTTCCTTGGTTCTGTCTCACCACAGCAAAAATTTGAACCTACAGATGAATCGGTGTTACAGTTCAGCTTTATTAGGGAAAACAAAGAATAGAATACCCTGGAGGAGTGAACATGGGCTGGCCCAAAAGACAAGAGAAGAGAGGCCCCAGCTCAATTTTGGCCCCTCTTTTTATGTTTTTTGTCCTCCCTCTGAGCCTGCCCTATGTACATTGGGCTAGCAGGTCCTCAGTCCAGTCCTTGGACCTTCTTTTGTTCTATTTTTACAGGCTTTTCCCAACTTTGTTTTTTAGCGACTGCCATTCTGGACTCCTTTTTTTCCTATTCTAACTACCTAACATGAAGAATGAACTTCAGGAGCAGGCAAACACTCGCGGTAGCAAGTGAATAGGATTTTTACTAATGAAAAGGAAAATACAAAGCTCCCAGCACAGACACTGAGAGAGTAAAGAATCCCGCAAAGAAGGGACTTACAGCAGTTTACATTCCTAAGCAGTATTAGGAATTGGTTGACTCCTGTCCTTAAAATTCATAATTTCTAACCAATCACTTTAAAGGTCAAAATGTTTAATTTAACATCTTTGTGGCATTTCTTGATCCTCGGATTAAGTCTCCACACTTTTACTTGCCCTCTGGCATTTTACAATGGACCAGAAGTATGGGCTTCTGAGATGTATGGGCTAAAGATTAATAATCACCAGTAGTTTTTCCCTCAGTCACATGGAACAGTAGTTAATTACTGCCCTTCCCTGGATCTGAGTGCTGATTATTTATTAGACCAAGGACAGATCCCAGAAATTTGGGACAAAGGGTATAGCTTTAGGTTATGGAGTGAGATGTTTATTGGAAACAAGACCTAGGTCTCAGAGTCCTATCAGTTTCTATCTCAGTATGTGGTGAGGTACAGGGCATCACTCCAGAAATCTTGTGCTCAGCCTGAAGTTGCCATCTTACACCTAGGTAGGGGCCTCGGTTCTTCAGAAGAGCTCAGATACTGTTGGGTATATTCCTTGAGGAGGAACCGGGATCTTGCCCCAAGGCTGCACTGTTGTTTATTGACTGTTCCTCCCTTGTTTCTGTTTCCCCTCCCTTTCCTGATTAACAACCATTTGAATCTGCACTTTGGAAATCTGCAAAGGTCAAGGAGGCTGAATGAAACCTATTTTCTATGATCAAGAAATGAGGGACACAGAAATGACTTGTATCCAGGAGCCTCACACAGCCCTGCTTGGTTTCAAAAAGAAATTGGCTCATGCAAATAAAAGCACTCAAGGATATAGCAAACCAAGGAGAGAGTAATTCCAATAGAACGTATAACTAGAGAGGAGAGGGAAATAAACTTGGAGAAGTTTCCCTGATTCAGGTATACAGTCATTGCTAGAATACTTAAATTTCAAGAAATTGATAATTCATCGCCAAACTACTTTTTTGACTAGAGAAACAAAACCATAAGGTTCAAGAAGGGTTATGCTGGCCTTATAAGGAAAGTTTGTATATTCCTTGGTGTAAAATAAAATTTTAAAAATGAAATAATATAATGCGTGA
The DNA here is from genome assembly GCF_963930625.1 of Muntiacus reevesi. Classification (NCBI taxonomy): domain Eukaryota; kingdom Metazoa; phylum Chordata; class Mammalia; order Artiodactyla; family Cervidae; genus Muntiacus; species Muntiacus reevesi. Next base: position 21,949,237 of record NC_089262.1, on the reverse strand, counting down.
ATAATTGGTGCAGACTGTTTCTTTAAGACAGCAGCCACACCATTCACCCTGAATCACAAGTCCCTTAATTCTGGGTTGTGACTTTGTGCTAAAGGGCAGGCTGGTATGTTTCCTCCTTAACTGTGAAATTCTTCACTTTTATTGTTTCTCACTTGCACTTAAAACCCTATAAATGTTGTATTATTGCACTATTATGTAACACAATAGCTGTTATCTCTCACTTCTCTATGCTGATCTATGCAAGGCACCTTCTGTCAAATAAGTCAAGACCTTTTGCCAGATGAGAGTGATTCATCAAAACTGCTGAGCTTTTTCATAATCATCATCCTCACAGTGTATTACTAAAGACCATTAGGAGCCTTTAATTTTTCAGGTTTGATGCAGCATAAAAACTTTATGTTACACTGCTTCTCTTTGTAAAGAAATCAATGTCTTTAAAGCTAAACTACTCATGACAAACATGTTAGATTCATTAGCATCTGCCCTGGTTGTCTTTGTGGAGGTTATATTGCAAACCTGATTTGCATTTTTATCTTCAAGGAGCACAAGGTTTGAATTGCCTAAATGTTTACTTAATTATTGCTCCCATTTTCTTCCACACCCATTCACCTCAAGCCCTCCACAAGCAGAAAGCAAGACTAATTAGTATCTAATTGATATTTTTTTCAATAGTGCAATAGAATCTCTCTCAATACAAAGAAAGTCATTTCTTTATACACTGCAGAGAACACTTAGTCAGTCATAATAGCAAATATGAGAGTATTTGTTAGTTTTTCAATATGATGTATTTTAAATAAGAAGCACCTGGTTGCTTTTGTTAGGTTTTATTTCTTAAATAGGAAGAGCTTATAACTACTCATTTCTTTTTCACACATTTACTGGGAGATTATTGTATAATCATCATAGACACAAAATGAATAAATTTCTCTCAAGAAAACCAAGGTCTATGAGAGAATCAGACTCAGAAAAAATAATTTAAGTATATGATAGATTTATACAGAGTATCATAGATTCACAGAAAAGGGCAGATTTGTTCAGTCCAAACAGGTCAAGGATGGATTCCTGGAGAAGAAGACACATAAACCAGAGAGAATGCAGCAAATTAGACACCAACTTGAAGGGAGGATGGAGCAAAAGGCATTCCACACAGAGAAGTAATCACCAACATAAGTGACACTGTGAGAAACGTGTTCCAAAATTTTTATTGCTGAATATATTTTATTCATGAAATGTATTCAAATATCATAGTAATTTTTCAATATACCTTTAATAAAAGGTATATTAAGGAAGTCCCCTGGCAGTTCAGTGGTTAAGACTTCATGCTTCTACTGCAGGAGGCATAGGTTTGGGTTTAGTCCCTGGTTGGGGAAAAAAAAAAATTCCTTCATACTGTGTGATATGGCCACTAAGTGACCAATAATTTCACTTTTTTCATGTGTGTGTGTGTATGCATGCTTAGTCACTTCAGTTGTGTCTGACTCTTTGCAAATCCATGGACTGTAGCCCACCATGCTCTTCTGTGTGTATGCATACGTGTATGTGTGTATATATACATATATATACACACACATATAAGTAAATGTTTCTTATAATTTCATATAAAATACACTTATATGTCAAGTAAAATTAAAAATATTGTATTTTTCCTTTTAACAATTATAGTGTATGAACTTCATTCTGTTGTGAATAATTTTCTCCACTCCCTGAAGTTCAGATGACATATAACTTGCCCACTAACAGGTCCCACATGTTTGTTGAATCAGGGGACTTTGACAAAACTGAGTAAACAATGAAAACCTACACTGATTCTTCAGATGGTGATATTGGAGAGTAGAGAAAAGCATACTTAATAATTCATGGGCATTACAGATCTGGACAAAGAGGTAAAATGAACAGAAATGATTAGATTTGAGATATTTGACAACTGAGGCTTCCCAGATGTTGCTAGTGGTAAGGAGCCCACCTGCCAACTCAGGAGACATAAGAGACGCAAGTTCGATCCCTGGGTTGGGAAGATTCTTGGAGGAGGAAATGTCAATCCACACCAGTATTCTTGCCTGGAGAAATCCATGGACAGAGGAGCATGGCAGGCTAAAGTCCATGAGGTCACGAAGAGTTAAACATGACTGAAGTGACTTAGCACATACCAGCAAACCCCAAGTAGTATCTTGAGGTACATATTTATCCAAATAAGACTTAATGGTTTTATCTCTTCAGTGATATATCACTTTTTACATTTTAATAGTAAATATGAGACAATTAAAACAAAAATTCCTTGGAAAGGCCCTGAGAAATGTTGGAACTCACCAGCTAAAGACTATCAAGAAAACAGTTTACAGTTAGGCCTGTTTGGATTTTGGTAACGAAGGAATATGAGAACCAGTGCTGTTTTGATAAGAGGAAGTTACTAGGGGCTTTTTAAAATAGGAATTGGGATTGAGCTGGATGATTCTAAGTGGAGGTTAAGGAAACCAAAGATACTTCTGGTAGGAAGGAGGGACAGTTAGGTTATTGAATAGCTTGTTAGACTCTAATCTACAAGAGGAAGCTTGGCTAGTGCTGTCAGTTTAAAAAGAAATAGAAAATGAAGACGGCAAATTCTTTTTTTTTTTTTTTTTTCTCTCTCTCTTTAATTTGTAGTATCTGTCTGGGGCTTCTCAGGTGGCTCTGTGGTAAAGAGTTCACCTGCCAAGTGCAGGAGACACAGGTCCAGTCCCTGGGTTGGGAACATCCCCTGGAGCAGGAAATTGCAACCCGTTACAGTAATCTTGCGTGGAGAATTCTGTGAATAGAGGAGCGTGGAGGACTATAGTCCATGGCGTCACAAAAAATCAGAAATAGCAACAAGACAACAACAACACTATCTGTATTATTTTAGAAATTGTCACAAAGTGGTCACAGAGAAACTTTGATGTTTGAGTATATTCGATGAGTGTTGTTTGTAATGTCCTAGCTGCCTGCTGCTGGTGGCCAGGGCTGAGTCTGCTCATATTTTGTTCTATATTTAATAATGTTTCTAATTGCATACATTTTCAAAATTGTACTGATGAGAAGTTAGACTAGAATATGTACCTCATGTGTTTGTGACTGCAGGATGTATTGTTTAATCATGTTCTGTGACAATACCTACACAGTAGCATTTAAGTCTTGGGACAGAATGTATTGGCCAATTACAATACAGGTAATTCCCCATTTCTAAGTAATTATGAGTCCTAATAATACCCTCAGAAAGTAGAGACAGAGATTAACAGACAAAGACCAGAAAAGCATATCTCAAAGAACAGCCAGGTCTCCTCTATAGAGTCAGCTAGTCATTTTCATTAGACTGTTCAGTGATCATTCTGATCATCATGTTTTGTTTACAGGTGCAACAGAAAGCGTTTGCTATACCACAAGTTCCCATGGACTAGCCAAGGGAAAATCAGGGCCCAAGTGATTATCTAAGGCAACCCTGGCTCTTAAACTACTTGCTTGAGATTCCAGACCGGGCTTGTGGGCATATATGATTAAAACAGGTCAGAAACAAAACTCAGAACTCTGTTTTAGTAACATTATTTTACAACTGGATTCAGCTCACACAGCATCCATGAGAAGAGAGTCGAATATTATTCTTCCAGAGAGCTAACTTATAGCACATTTTCCCTATTTTGGAGTTCTCTGGGTATCCTAAATTGTATTGATTGAGTATGACATTGACAATGGATATTTTCAGTAAAAGCAACTATGCAAAGTTCTTTAGTGATAGTCCCAGTGAAAAGTGTATCCTTGACACTGGAAATGAAGTTGGTATTCCCTAGGTGAGAAGCTTAAGTGTTTCGTATTGATTTTTTAAAGAAACTACTGTTAAAACAGTGCTCTCTGGTAAGGAAAAACCTCAATCCATCCTGAAAATAAGCTAAAAATGACCAGATCATATTTATAGCCCATTTCTAAGGGGAAAGACTAGAGATCTCTTCAGGAAAATTGGAGGTATCAAGGGAAATTTTTGTCCAAAGATGGGCACAATAAAGGACATAAATGGTAGAGATCTAGTAGACACTGAAGAGATCAAGAAGAGATGGAAAGAATACATGGAAGAACTGTATAAAAAGATCCAAATGAACAAAATAATGATGATGGTGTGGTCAGCCACTCAGAGCCAGACATTCTGTAGAAGAAAGTCATGGGGGCCGTAGGAAGCATTGCTATTAATAAAACTAGTGGATGCAATGGAATTCCAGTAGAACTATTCAAAATCCTAAAGGATGATGCTGTCAAGGTATTGTATTCAATATGTCAGAAAATCTGGAAGATCCAGAAGTGGCCACAGGACGGGAAAAAGTCAATCCTCATCCCAAGAAGGGTAGTACCAAAGAAAGTGCTAACCATTGGATAATTGCACTTATCTCCCATGCTAGTAAGGTCATGCTTAGCACGCCCTTAGCATGACATGCTTAAAATATTGAATGCTAGGCTTCAGCATTATGCAAACCAAGAATTTCCAGATGTCTAAGCTAGATTTAGAACAGGAAGAGGAACCAGAGATCAAATTGGCAACATTTGCTGGATCATAGAGAAAGCTAGAGAATTCCAAAAAATATCTACCTCTGTTTCATCAATTATGCCAAAGGCTTTGACTATGTGGATCATAATAAATTGTGGAAAGCTCTTAAAGACATGGGAATACCACCATCTTACCTGTCTCCTGAGAAACATGTATATGGACCGAGAAGCAACAGTTAGAACCCTGTATGGAACAACTGATTGGTTCAACATTGAATAAAGGAGTGTGACAGGGCTGTCTGCTCTCACCCTGTTTGTTTGATCTATGTTCTGAGCACATCATGAGAAAAGCCAGGCTGGATGTGTTACAAGCTGGAATCAAGATAGGCAGGAGAAACATCAACAACCTCAGATATGCAGATGATAACACTCTAAGAACAGAAAGCAAAGAGGAACTAAAGAGCCTCTTGATAAGGGTGAAGGAAGAGAGTGAAAGAGCTGGCTTAAAACTAAATATTAAAAAAAAAATTAAGATTATGGCATCCAGGCCCATTACTTTATGGCAAATAGAAGGGGAAAAGGTGGAAGTGGTGACATTTCCTGTTCTTGGGCTCTAAAATCACTGCAGGTGTTGACTGCAACCATGAAATCAGAAGACAATTTCTTCTTGGCAGGAAAGCTATAACAAACCTAGACAGTGTGTTGACAAGCAAAGACATCAGTCTGCCAACAAAGGTTTGTATAGTCAAGGCTATGATCTTTCAAAGTGGTCACATATGGTTGTGAGATATGAACCATAAAGAAGGCAGAGTGCCAAATAATTGATGTTTCCAAACTGTGGTGCAGGAGAAGATTCTGAGAGTCTCTTGGACAGCAAGGAGATCAAACCAGTCAATTTTAAGGGAAATCAACCCTGAATGCTCATTGGAAGGACTGATGCTGAGGCTGAAACTGTAGTCTTTTGATTCTGATGCAAACATCTGACTCATTGGAAAAGTCCCTGATGCTGGGAAAGATTGAGGGCAGAAGGACAAGAGGGCATCAGAGATTGAGATGGCTGGATGGCATCATTGACGCAATGGACATGAACTTGGGCAAACTTCAGGAGATGGTGAGGGACAGAGAGGCCTGGCTTGCTGTAGCCCATGGGGTCACAAAGTTGGACATGACTGGGTAACTGAACAACAACAACAAGGGCAATTGATTGGTTTGATTAATACTATATTTGGAATGGTCATCAGCTAGGACATTCTGGAATTTTAAACTGATATTTTGATTGACAACCCATTTTATTTATGTTTACCTATGTAACAGCAAGCCACCTGAAACATATTTTAATTGATTTGTCACATTTTCATGAGAGATTGTCTAGAGGTCAGGATGCTTCTTTCATCAAAGCTTTCAAAATGATCAAAGCCCACCCCCAAAGCATGCCTATCTTATTTGCAAATATATATGTTTTTATATTTTGTTAACTGGAAAGCTTGCATAAGGATGAGCAACTTGAGTTGATTTAACTTCTAAGAGATGTTTGTACTTTAAGGATGAATTTATGTCTGTGATACTGTAGTCAGCTTTATACTCATTTGGTAGGAATCATTGACACAAAACATTAAATCAGAGCTATTCAAAGAAGTTCTTATAAGGTCTACACTGGGGATAAATATTTCCCTAATGGAGTCAGTGGGTTCAGGGTGTTACAGTGATGGATGGTGATATGAAAGGCAAGTGACAATGAGGGCATTAGCAAATCTCCAGAGACTTTAATTTATCCTGTGAAGTGTATTGTGGATGTCAATGATTGACGAGGATATTACTCAATTATTTTGTCCATTTAAAAATGGATTGTTGACAGTTATTATGTTAGTCCATGCATAAAACTTGAGTATGCTTATTTTAACCTGAAAAGTATGCAGTCTTTAAAACATACTCATATTAATATATTTTAATTATACATAATTAACCTAGAATGACTTCACTTCTCTTTTAGCATATTCATTTTTTTACTCTAGATTTAACAAAGGAGATCTCACAATAAATGAGAAATAGTTAACATTTAAAGAATGTCAAATAAACTATCTCCATTATTCTTTAAGGTGAAGAAGAAAATCTTTGACTTTCCTGTGGCCATAAAATTTTAACAAATTTATTTATCCTAACATCTAAACAGTTTTATTAGTCTGAATTTGAAGCCTGAATCTGTAAAGGGCAAAGTAAAAGCGAATTTTCAGAAAGGATAAGATATGAAAGAAATAATATTTATTTACATGCAAGAAATAGTTACAGGTCATGTTTTAGTCTCAGAAATAAACATCAATGATTACTAGAAATGTTTAATATTTCTTTTCTAAAAATAAGAAATTTAAGAAAAAAGATTTCCATAAATTATGGCCAAACATGACAAAGAAAGCATAGTTATGATTCCATTATTTTATGAAATATTGCCTTTTGTTATGTATGATATTTTAATCCAGTTAAAAAATCTTGACATATATCTTATACATGTGAATATAAACACTATGTTGTATTTGTTATATAAATGATTGTCATGAAAATAATGCAATATGAAATACTATAATGTAAATTACTGAAAGTATGCAAATAGTAAATTTACAGATCATAGCTTAGCTTTAAAATAAAGCCACCATTGTCAACATATTAAATAAAACATAATAAATATATAGTACTAAATATGACATCTTGATGAACTACAAAATTCTCTTGAAAGCTATATAAACCATACTTGCTATTATGAACATATTTTTATATTTTTTAGTGATTGCTCACCATACAGCCTCAATCATCTATATTAATTAACACCTTTTAAAAAAGTAACCAAAATTGATTTCCTCCAGACACAGAAAGCGAGAAGATAGTAAACTCAGAACTGTCTAGTTGTTTTTCCCTGAAAACATTTGTCATATAACTTTTACAGACTCCAAGGTGGCAGAGCAAATATATATAAAACATTATTCAAAGTATTTAGCACATTCTCTTATTTTTAGCTTTTCTAATTCTATAAATATGAGAGAGTAATGGAAAATACACCTAGTGACCAATGTCATTAGAAATTGTTCAGGTAGATTAAAGATTGAAGACATCTTAGCTATTCTAAGTGATTTTAATGAAGCATAAAAGGGAAAAGTGTGAAAGAGTAAACAATGAAAAGAAAGCCTGGTAGTTCTTGATGCAGTGCTGCTAAGTCCAAGAAACAGGGAGATGTGCTAGATATTTAGGTGAGAAGTCACCATATAATTAGTGTAAAACCCACACCTTTAAATTTGGTCTTTGCTATTTTTTTAAGTCTCAAATTACATTTTATACCTTTGTTGAAAGAGAAAATGTTACTTAATACTTGGGGGAAGAAAAAGCTGAGTTTATTGTTGGCTAATTAAGAAGGAGCTCTACTTGGTGGTGTTACATTACTAACAAATCACCGGACTGATAAGGTTTGGACAATTTGAGATTTGCAAGTTAAGTTTTATTTGGGGCAAAATGAGGACTGCAGCTGGGGAGACAGCACCTCAGAGAGTTCTGAAAGGTGCTCCAAAACGGTCATGTGGGAGGGTCAATATACAGGATTCTGGTGAAGGGGGAGTTCAGTGCCTCAAGTGCTTACCTTACAAGAAGATAAGAAGGTGATGATGTCATCCTGAAAGGATTTAAAGCTTCTTTAGACATGAAGGAGCTTCCCTGGTGGCTCAGATGGTAAAGCGTCTGCCTACAATGTGGGAGACCCAGGTTCAATCCCTGGGTCGGGAAGATCTCCTGGAGAAGGAAATGGTAACCCACTCCAATAGTCTTACCTGGAAAATCCCATGGATGGAGGAGCCTGGTAGGCTACATTCCATGGGGTCGCAAAGAGTCGGGCACGACTGAGCGAATTCACTTCACTTAGACATGAAGAGATGCAAAGATTAGTTCAGTTCTGACACTCATTCATGTCAGACTCTTTGTGACTCCATGAATCACAGCACGCCAGGCCTCTCTGTCCATCACCAAATCCTAGAGTTTACTCAAACTCATGCCCATCGAGTCAGTGATGCCATCCAGCCATCTCATCCTCTGTCGTCTCCTTCTCCTCCTGCCCCCAATCCCTCCCAGCATCAGGGTCTTTTCCAGTGAGTCAACACTTCACATGAGTTGGCCAAAGTATTGGAGTTTCAGCTTCAACATCAGTCCTTCCAGTGAACACCCAGGACTGATCTCCTTTAGGATGGACTGGTTGGATCTCCTTGCAGTTCAAGGGACTCTCAAGGGTCTTTTCCAACACCACAATTCAAAAGCGTCAATTCTTCGGCACTCAGCTTTCTTCACAGTCCAACTTTCACATCCATACATGACGACTGGAAAAACCATAGCCTTGACCAGACGGACCTTTGTTGGCAAAGTAATGTCTCTGCTTTTTAATATGCTGTCTAGCCTGGTCATAACTTTCCTTCCAAAGAGTAAGCATCTTTTAATTTCATGGCTGCAGTCACCATCTGCAGTGATTTTGGAGCCCCCCAAAATACAGTCTGACACTGCTGCTACTGTTTCCTCATCTATTTGCCATGAAGTGATGGGACCGGATGTCATGATCTTAGTTTTCTGAATGTTGAGCTTTAAGCAAGCTTTTTCACTCTCCTCTTTCACTTTAATCAAGAGGCTTTTTAGTTCCTCTTCACTTTCTGCCATAAGGGTGGTGTCATCTGCATATCTGAGGTTATTGATATTTCTCCCAGCGATCTTGATTCCAGCTTGTGCTTCTTCCAGCCCAGGGTTTCTCATGATATACTCTGCATATAAGTTAAATAAGCAGGGTGACAATATACAGTCTTGACATACTCCTTTTCCTATTTGTAATCAATCTGTTGTTCCATGTTCAGTTCTGTTGCTTTCTGACCTGTATATAGGTTTCTCAAGAGGCAGGTCAGGTGGTCTGGTATTCCCATCTCTTTCAGAATTTCCCACAGTTTATTGTGATCCACACAGTCAAAGGTTTTGGCATAGTCAATAAAGCAGAAATAGATGTTTTTCTGGGACTCTCTTGCTTTTTCGATGATCCAGCGGAGTTTGGCAATTTGATCTCTGGTTCCTCTGCCTTTTCTAAAACCAGCTTGAACATCTGAAAGTTCTCGGTTCACATATTGCTGAAGCCTGGCTTGGAGAATTTTGAGCATTACTTTACTAGCATGTGAGATGAGTGCAATTGTGTGGTAGTTTGAGCATTCTTTGGGATTGCCTTTCTTAGGGATTGGAATGAAAACTGACCTTTTCCAGTTCTGTGGCCATTGCTGAGTTTTCCAGATTTGCTGGCATATTGAGTGCAGCACTTTCACAGCATCATCTTTCAAAATTTGAAATTGCTCAACAGGAATTCCATCACCTCCACTAACTTTGTTCATAGTGATGCTTTCTAAGGCCCACTTGACTTCACATTCCAGGATGCCTGGCTCTAGGTGAGTGATCACACCATCATGATTATCTGGGTCATGATGATCTTTCTTTGTACAGTTCTTTTGTGTATTCTTGCCACCTCTTCTTAATATCTTCTGCTTCTGTTAGGTCCATTCCATTTCTATGAAATACCTGAAAATATCTAACTGTCTAAAGACCTGTCCCACCAGATTCCCTGTAGCACAGAGTGCCTCACTCCACCCTGAACTCCCTCAGGGGATGTTGAAGGTCAAGAGCTACAGCGTTACAGTGCTCAATATTGGCAGAGGCAGATGGCGAGTGCACTTGTTGTTGTTCAGCCAGTGGCACAGCTCTTGGCAAGTGCCAGTTTGTAGCTGACACATGGAATTATGGGTTGGTGCTCTTTCAGAAGTAGATATGTTTAGAGATGTCGAGCTTTAGCTAAGGAAGTATGTTTACTGGAGTTTGGTGGTACTAGTGGTAAAGAACCTGCCTGCCAATGCAGGTAGATGTAAGAGACCTGGGATCAACCCCTGGGTCAGGATGATCCCCTGGGAGGAGGGCATGGCAACCCTCTCCAGTATTCTTGCCTGGAGAATCCCATGAACAGAGGAGCCTAGCAGGTTGTAGTCCACAGCATTGCACAGGTTTGGACACTACTGAAGCAACTTAGCATGCATGCATTACTGGAGTTTGGATACCGCTGATTCACTTTCAGTCACATTGTTACTGGAGTGAGGCTACTGCTCACAGGGTGAAGTCCCAAAGGACAGGGCTATCACTATGTCACCGGCTTTCAGAATCTGGTTACTAATGAAGGCTGATTTGATTGATAGTATTGACTGAATTGTGTCTGCCCACTCCATCAGCAAATGCTGAAGCCTTAATTCTTAAAGTGATTGTACTTAAAGATAGGGCTTTTAAGGAGGTAATCAACATTAAATGATATCATGAGAATTGGGACCTAATCCAATAAGACTGTTGTCATTATAAGAAGAGAAAGAGACACGAGAAACATGTATGCACAAAGCAAAGGCAGTTTGAGGACACGCTGAGAAGGTGAGCATCTGCAAGCCGAGGAGAGGTCTTCACCATAAAGTAATGTTGCTGGAATGCTAATCTTAGATTTCCATCCTGCAGAGCAGTGAGAACATTGATTCCTGTTATTTAAGCCACCCAGTCTGTAGTATTAATATCATTCTATTACAGCAGCTCTAGCTGACTAATATAACCCAATAGGGCTTTAAACCAGTTTATATACTTATTAATTACCATGTGCTAGAGATTGGGGCCAGGAGGAGAAGGGGACGACAGAGGATGAGATGACTGGATGGCATCACCAACTTGATGGACATGAGTTTGAGTAATCTCCGGGAGCTGGTGATGGACAGGGAGGCCTGGCGTGCTGCGATTCATGGGGTTGCAAAGAGTCTGACTGACACGACTGAGCGACTGAACTGAGTGACTGACTGGATAACACTCAGCATTTTCAAAAGAATTGGATTGGTGCTGAGCAGGTCATTGTGGAGCTTTCCCAGGGAAATCACTGCAAGTTCTCCACCTCTTGTTTGTATAAAGCTTTAGCCTCCTAGGCTTTCCCTGGGTTCCAAAGAGCAAATATAACCACAAAGGGAGAAAATGCAGAAACAAATGAAAACAGTTAAACCAGACAAAATAATAATAGTTAAGCTATAAAACTAAATCAAAGACCTTTAGCTCCTTCTTAAAGGTTATAATACCCTAAGCCATATTCTTGAGTTGTTTTTCTGTTACTAACTTCTCGCCAGGTGGAAGAAGTTAACTTCATGCTGATATAAACCCTAGCACATAAACCCTAGACTGGTTGGAACCTGAAGACTGATGACTGAAGATCTGGTAAAAACACCCTGTTACCTCAGTTCAGTTCAGTCGCTCAGTTGTATCTGACTATTTGTGAACCCATGGACTGCAGCACGCCAGGCTTCCCTATCCATCACCAATTCACAGAGTTTAGTCAACCTCATGTCCACTGAGTCAGTGATGCCATCCAACCATCTCATCCTCTGTCATCCCCTTCTCCTTCCACCTTCAATCTTTCCCAGCATCAGGGTCTTTTCAAATGAGTCAGTCCTTCGCATAAGGTGGCCAAAGTATTGGAGTTTCACCTTCAGCATGGGTCCTTCCAATTAATATCTAGGATCGATTTCCTTTAGGATGGACTGGTTGGATCTTCTTTTAGTTCTAGGGACTCTCAAGAGTCTTGTCCAACCCCACAGTTCAAAAGCATCAATTCTGCGCTTAGTTTTCTTTATATTCCAATCTCACATCCGTAAATGACTACTGAAAAAGCCATAGCTTTGACTAGATGGACATTTGTGATCAAAGTAATGTCTCTGCTTTTTAATATGCTGTCTAGGTTGGTCATAACTTTTCTTCCAAGGAGCAAGTGTATTTTAATTTCATGGCTGCAGTCACCATCTGCAGAGATTTTGGACCCCCAAGAAATGAAGTCTGTCACTGTTTCCATTATTTCCATTGTTACCTCACCATCAACCAATCAAAGAACTATGCATAAGTTGATCACATGTCCTATGACACTCCCTCACACTCTCTTTAAAAACCTTCCCCTGAAAGACAAGCCTTTTGAGCATGAGCTGCTCATTCTTCCTCCTTGGCCCCACGTTGTATGCCTTGCAATAAACACTGTACTTTCCTTCACAGCAACTCGATGTCAGTAAATAGGTTTTACTTTGAAAGTGAGCAGAATCATGTTTGATTTGGCAATTGGATTTATTTTCCTGAGATTTCCACACAAGCACTGAAAAGCTTGCTTCCATTTCCAACATCCTGTCTCTGTGAAGCAGAGTTTTCTGGAGCGATGGCAACCAACACGAGATCATGGAGAACACTGGACATGAACAGCACACTTCCGGTGTCACTGTCCTGTCTCCCGTCACCCCCAGGTGGGACTGTCTAGTTGCAGGAAAACAAGTTCAGAGTCCCCACTGATGCTTAATTGTGGGGAGCTGTATGATTATTTCATTATATATCACAATGTATCAATAACAGAAGTAAAGTACACAATAAATGTAATGCACTTGAATCATCCTAAAACCACCTCCACCCCCAAGTCCATAGAAAAATTACCTATCATGAAGCTAGTCCTTGGTGACAAAAAGGCTGAAGACTGATGTTCTAAATCTATCCTGTATAGACAAGCTCCCGTTCTTTTAGATTGTAATGTCATTGTGAAACGTGGTCTGCAGCAATGTATTCTTCCTCTTAGCAAGCCAAAACCAAAACCCCTGAGCCCTTTTCATATTCTACAGCTAATTGCCTAAAATTTAAATAAGGTTTTGGTGTACAAAAGGCATTTAATCGGAGAGGGCAATGGCACCCCACTCCAGTACTCTTGCCTGGAAAATCCCATGGACGGAGAAGCCTGGTAGGCTGCCCGTCCATGGGGTCGCAAAGAGTCGGACACGACTGAGCGACTTCACTTTCACTTTCACTTTTCACTTTCATGCATTGGAGAAGGAAATGGCAACCCACTCCAGTGTTCTTGCCTGGAGAGTCCTAGGGACGTTCGAGCCTAGTGGGCTGCCGTCTATGGGGTCGCACAGAGTCGGACACGACTGAAGTGACTTAGCAACTTAGCAAAGGCATTTAATATCATAATTCAAATGTAAACTAACATTGAGTAAAAGCATGATTAAAAGGATAAAGAAAACAAAACACGCAAAGGAGAATGAGAAAATTGGTAGTTCCAGGTTTCTAGAATTTCCTTCTAATGGCCTTGGGCACATGCAATTTTCTTTGGGCTACTTGCTTTGAAGAACTTACATCTGCCTTCTACTTCTCACATTAAACAAAAGTGACAAGATTATATCATTCAAAATCACACTAAGCAAACTTAAAAAAGATTAATATAAAACTAATATAAAACCAACATGTCAGTTTAGTGAATTAGAATGACAGGAATCTCAATGCTGAATTTTGCCCATCATTGGTTCAAAGCACTCAGTATGTCAGGAGGTTAAACTGTAAATTAGGTTATTAGTCAGTAGGTCCAGAATGAGAGTTTTCAAGGGATTTTTCCCTTGAAAATATTGAAGAGAAATAAATAATACTATTCTACATTAATCATATTTTTCTCTAGACAGGCAAATTTTATTCTTAAAATCAGAACATTGTGTGGTGCTTAAACCATACTCATAAATTCTAAAATATTGACCCCCTCCTTTTTTAGCCTCAATGAACTCTACTCCTCTTCTGTTAGGAAATAAAGTCATGTTTATAATTATATTATGATAAATTACACATTAAGTTAAAAATTCAATAATATCAAACACCTATCATGTGATAAAAGGTAAAGAAAACAATAATTTCATCTTTTATTATTTAATTAATAAATTAATTTATTTATTTTGCTTTGCTGAGTCTTGGTTGCAGTCCACAGAATTTTTTAGTTGCAGCATGAGAACTCTTAGTTGTGGCATGCAAACTCTTAGTTGCAGCATGTGGGATCTAGTACCCTGACCGGAAATTGGAACCCAGACTCCCTGCATAGGGAGCACAGAGTATTAGCCACAGGACTACCAAAGAAATCCCCAAAGGACATAATTTCTGCTTTAATTAGTTTGTAGGAAAGTGGGAAATAGGATATTTCATCTGCTATGTGGGAAGAGGCAAAAAAGAACATTTATTTAAGCTGGAGGAAATCTGTAGGTCCCAATTGTAGGATCTGTCAAGTTACTAAAAACATCTACTCAATTATTTATTTTGAATTCATTTGATTGCCTATGACATCCCTACAGATTCCTAGTATAATTTCTGAAAACCAAGCTAAACCATATTTATTTACAAGATAGAAATATCTCATACCAGAAATACTATGTTAAGCAGCAAGGTATAAAAAATCTTCATGACCCAGATAACCACAATGGTGTGATCACTCACCTAGAGCCAGACATCCTGGAATTCGAAGTCAAATGGACCTTAGGAAGCATCACTATGAACAAAGCTAGTGGAGGTGATGGAATTCCAGTTGAGTTATTTCACACCCAGAAAGATGATGTTGTAAAAGTGCTGCACTCAATATGCCAGCAAATTTAGAAAACTTAGCAGTGGCCACAGGACTAAAAAATGTGTTTTCATTCCAATCCCAAAGAAAGGCAATGCCAAGAATGTTGAATCTATTACACAATTGCACTCATCTCACAAGCTGGCAAAGTAGTGCTCAAAATTCTCCAAGCCAGGCTTCAACAATATGTGAACCATGCACTTCCAGATGTTTAAGCTGGATTTAGAAAAAGCAGAAGAACCAGAGATCAAATTGCCAACATCCATTGGATCACTGATAAAGTAAGAGTGTTCCAGAAAAACATCTACTTCTGCTTTATTAACTATGCCAAAGCCTTTTTCTGTATGGATCACAAATAGCTGGAAAATTCTAAAAGAGATGGGAATAGAGGACCACCTTACCTGCCTCCTGAGAAATCTGTATGCAGGTCAAGAAGCACTTCATGGCAAATAGATGGGGAAACAATGGGAACAGTGACAGACTTTATTATCTTGGGCTCCAAAATCACTGCAGATGGTGACTGCAGCCATGGAATTAAAAGATGCTTGCTCTTTGGAAAGAAAGCTATGACCAACACAGCATATTAAAAAGCAGAGATATTACTTTGCCGAAAAAGGTCCATCTAGTCAAAGCTATGGTTTTTCCAGTAGTTGTGTATTTATGTGAGAGTTGAACTATAAAGAGAGCTGAGCGCTGATGATGTTTTTGAACTGTGGTATTGGAGAAGACTCATGAGCTTCCCTTGGATAGTAAGGAGATCCAACCAGTCCATCCTAAAGGAAATCAGTCCTGAATGTTCTTTGGAAGGACTGATGCTGTAACTTAAATACTTTGGCAACCTAATGAGAAGAACTGTCTCATTTGATTCTTTATTTGTTCCCTGATGCTGGGAAAGATTGAAGGCAGGAGGAAAGGGGGACAACAGAGGATGAGATGGTGGGATGGCATCACTGACTCAATAGACATGAGCTTGTGCAAGCTCTGGGAATTGTTGTTGGACAGGGAAGCCTGTTGTGCTCCAGTCCATGGGTTTACTTGTGGTTGCAGAGTCAGACCCGACTGAGTGACTGAACTAACTGAACTGAACTGATGAGTGTGAAAAATAAGCTTTGCTTCTGGGTTCATGAAATATCAGATAGTATGGATCAGTCAACTAATAGATAAATAAAAATTCCTAACCATGACCTTTCTGCAAATAAATAAATGGAGAAATAATACACAATTTTGAAAGATACAAAGGCAGTGATGAATACAAATGATGAATAAAGGGATGATAAACTTTAGGTGGCTTGAAAATTTAAGAAATGTATGTTGAATTATGAATGTTGTACCATTTAAAATTAGATATGAAGAATGATTTTGCCAGTTCTTTCATTATTTCTTCCTTCTATGCTGCACCTTCTTTCCTCTTCTTTGTGTCCAATAATGCTAACAAATGTGGTCTATATTTAAGTGTACCTTTGCCTTTTGGCTTCTAGGTGTTTGGCCAGATCATGGCATTGCTGGAGCTTTCAAGTTAGAGAATGATGTTCAGGTTATTTATTTCCTGCAGTTTCCTTCCTGCAGACGTAGATTTCTCTGGTTATTTTTAGATTCATGGATTAACCAACAGTCAGAGAGATGGGCCCACTACTGGCTAGGGTAAGTTACCAGGCACGTTGGGATAATGCCATACAAACAGAACAGTAATGAATATATTCAGAACCCAGAAAACCGACTGGAGTGTCTTTTATGACTTTTGTAAAACTTAGGTCAATGATATATGGCAAAATCTAATAAATGTTAAAGACATGATTACTAAGAATTCAGTTTCCACAAAAGTGAAGTTTCACCTGGGTAAGCAAAGAATCCCCAGTCAGCCAAGCTGCCTGCCCGATGGACAGGTAGCATTGTTTATTTAGTTACTAAGTCATGTTTGTCTCTTTCGAGGCCCTATGGACTATTGTCTGGCAGGCTCCTCTGTCCATAGGATTTTCCAGGCAAGAATACTGGTGTGGGTTTCCATTTCCTTCTCCAGGGGATCATTCCCAC
The DNA here is from genome assembly GCF_963930625.1 of Muntiacus reevesi. NCBI lineage: Eukaryota > Metazoa > Chordata > Mammalia > Artiodactyla > Cervidae > Muntiacus > Muntiacus reevesi. The sequence goes on along the minus strand of NC_089262.1, from coordinate 21,932,262 downwards.
CCAGGGACCGAACCTGTATTTCCTGCATTGCAAGCAGATTCTGTACCACTGAGCCACCTGGGAAGCCTATATGGGAAGCATTAGCTAGGATTTAGGAACAACTACAAAAGCAGGGGAGCTGCCCTGGTCTCTCGGGGGTAAAGAATCTTCTTGTAGGGCAGGAGATGCAGGTTCAGTCCCTGACTCAATAAGATCCTCTGGAGAAAGAAATGACAACCCAATTCAGTATTCTTGCCTGGGAAATCCTATGGACAGAGGAGTCTGCTAGGCTACACTCGCTGGGATTATAAGAGTCAGACATGACTAAGTGAATAAACAACAGTAGAAGCAAGGAGTAAAGCAGCTATGTTGTATTTGCATGCTTGTCCTTTGTTGCATCCTATCTTGTGTAAAGAACACTGGCAACTCACCTCTCAGGTTGCACATGTAAATACAGTTGAATTTTCACCAACTCTGAACTGTAGAGAGGCTGAAAGAATTTGTGTGCCTTTTACAGAGGCACAGAAAGAATAAAATTATACACCGAGGGGTAAACTGGGTGCACTGTGCCCACCCTGTCAGTCTTTCAGAGCCGTGCTCTGACCTTGCTTTTTCTGCCTGAGGGGACTGGGATATGTGGACAAAATCAAAAGCGGCTGTTTCTTCTCTCTGGCTTCCTGTCAAGCATTGGCTCAGCACAGTTTGCTCTTTCAGACTGAGGGAATTCCTCCCTCCCTTCACCTTTCAGCCCTGAGGTGGTATTGGGGCTCACTTATGACCATTCCCAACGGTCTACCCCTCAGAGTTTCCTTACACACGGTCCACATCTTCACAAACAGTCTTTTCAATACACTCTCAGCAAATTACGAGAGTATAAACTTTTGATTTCTTTCCTCCTCTACTTGGTGAGTGTGTGTTCTGCACGTTAAGTCACTTGAGCCGTAACTGACTCCTTGTGACCCGGTGGACTGTAGCCCGCAAGGCTCCTCTGTCCATGGAATTCTCCAGGCAAGAGTACTGGAGTGGGTTGCCATGCACTCCTCCAGGGAATTTTCCAGACCCAGGTGTGGAACCGGCATCTCTTTATGTTTCCTGCATTGGCAGGCAGGTTATTGACTACTAATGCCTCCAGGGAAGCCCTAGGAGTAGGGTAGCTTGGTAGCAATATTTTCAAGAGTTCTGAGTTGGTAGTATTAGAAGTATTGCTTTAGCTATAAATTACTACAATGTTTTCAGAGGGCAGTTTGATCATATGTATAAAACTCTTGAAAAAAACTCTTAGGGTAGGCAGAATTGTGGTATAAATGGTACTTCCAAATTTAACAACTGAAAGAATAAGAAATTTACTTATCACGTAACAGCGCTGGGCAGATGTGCAGGACTGCAGAACACTTTTCTGCCACATAGACATTCAGAAGCTAAGGCCGTAGCAGATGTTACATTCAACAAATGTTTCCAAGGTCACCAAGCCCGTCAATACTGTTCTTGGGCTTCCCTGGTGGCTCAGATAGTAAAAAAAAAAATCTGCCTTCAATGCCGGAGACCTGGGTTTGACCCCTGGGTTGGGAAGATCCCCTGGAAGAGGGCCTGACAACAAATTCCATTATCCTTGCCTGGAGAATTCTCATTGAGAGAGGAGCCTGGTGGGCTGCAGTCCATGGGGTTGCAAGTACTTGGACACGAAAGAGGGACTCAGCACTCAGGCACATCTGAAACTAATGCAAGATTTTAAATAGGCTAATCCCTTGATAGGAAGCAGTCTTTTCTAAATCAAGAAAGTTTCTGGAATATCTAGTCACATAAACACACATGTATAAGTTCTATATCATATTTTAACTTTTATAATAGGAAATTAGAGACAAAGTGCTGGGTCTAACATCAATGATTGGTTAAATGATTTTAGCTCCTGCATTGTTATAAAGCCATTTGGAATTGCAATTTAGAATATTTAAAAATATGGTTTGCTACCATGTATTTATGTATTATTCTAATCTTAAAATATTCAGTATGTACATTTTTTAAAGGTGACAAAGAAATAGTAACTACATCAAATGTGATCTCTGTGTGTAGGTCTTTGAATTTCTTTAAATGCTTCTGTGTTTCAGAATGGTTCTACAATTATTGTATATAATTTTATAATCAAAATAAAAAGTGCGGAATGATTTGTAATAGTTATATAAGTATGTCATTTGAACTACTTTAAATACAAATAAATAGCCAATTATTTTTACAATGAAAAACTATATTTTCCACATTCTCACTTGTGGAAAAAAGGGAACAGATTTTCCTCCCACACGTGAGAAAATAATCACCTTGGGAAAGAGGCAAAACATGCGACACTTTAGTGCAAACCGAGACTTTTTCAGAATCATGTCATGTTCTGAAAACAGAAGTTTATAATAGAAACTGTTTAATAACATTAATCACAGCATTTGGTAGTCTTGCCCATAATGTCTAAACATTTATTTGAAGTTCTTGTTAGGGTTATAAAAGTACCTACATACAGAGTGTTTATTGAATTTGTATTAAAATACCAAAAACATTTTGTATTTTTTGTTGTCCAACTAGGGCTTCCCAGGTGGCTCAGTGGTAAAGAATCCTTCTGACAATGCAGGAGCCCCAGCAAGTTTGATCTTTGAGTCAGGAAGATCCCCTGGAGGAGTGCAGGGCAACCTACACGAGTGTTCTTGTCTGGAAAACCCCATGGACAGAGGAGTCTAGTGGATGGGGTTGCAAAGAGTCAGACACACTGAGCAACTGAGCATGCACTCATTGTTCAATTAAGATGGAATTTTAATGGTATTGACAAGACAACAGTTATATTAAAACTAGATCTCAAATAAAACATATTCGACTTGATAAAAATGTGAAAGAGTCTTAAATGTTGTGAGAATTCCATTTTCTTCTTTATTTTTATTTTTGGTGGCCTACATCCCTCTCCAAGTCTATGGAATTAAAGATTTTTAAGCAGGGACAAACTCCAAAGTTCAGTTTTCTCCCTGTAGATTAATATTAGAATTTCTTAAATAGTCATGATTTTGATTCCTCTTCAATTCTGAGAAATAGTCAAGTTCAAAATAAGAACTAATTATATATGTATGTCTATGTACATGTATGTATATACATATATTAATACACATTGCACATGTGTATGAAAAGCTGTGTGGACTGTCCCTAGTAACTAAACTTATCAAACCCCTCTGATTGCCAGAGTGGTGATATTACCTGATATATTAAGTGTAACTTTATTTCTTTCTTGGTTAACTACTGCCACATGTCTCTGTCACTGCAGAATATCATTATCATCAATGATAATAGGAAACTTATTTAAATAGCATTCTCTCCCAAATTCATGTTCAGCACTAAGAGGAGAAACCTCTTAGTACCTCTATGTAACACCTTTCCCCCATAAATATAGTACTATTTATCCCAGGACTAATAGATAAGGAGTTTACTATGATATCTTTAGTACACCTAAAAGTGTAAAAATAATCCATTCATACTATGTAATAACAGTCTATATTCATTTTCTCCAGAATATTGCACAATATAAAAAATATAGTTAGTTATTTTTTTTCTTAGTTTCCTTTGCTATTGTTGCTATTTAAATCAAGATCTAAATATGGTCCCTTTTGAAGTTTAATTACAGCATCTTTCTCAGTTTATCTTTTCATGCCAACTTTTTATTTCTTCATTATTTAAATATGGTCACTAGTACTTTCCCACTTTCTTGATTTAAATTATTTCATCCTCATGGTGTCATTTAATGTATCCTTCTATTGTTAAAAAAAAAAAAAAAAAAAACTTTCTATGAACAGGAAGTTACATTTTGAGACTTGATAAATTCTGGTGAGGTTATCTTGAATTATTCAAACAAGTCAAGAATGGGATATTGTGTTAACTACCTTACAGGATTTGGAAACTTTTTCAAAATTCTTTGAAAATTCTCAGATCAAATATGGATCTGTGGGAAGAGGCAGTAAGCACCTATTTATTTCCGAGTTTATTTTTTGTAGCCAAGGATGCAGTACTTGACTGCACAGAGCAGAAGCAAATGAATTTAAATTAGTAGGGCTTTCCTTGTCCTCTTCTTCCCCTCTAGGGACACTCTACATGCAGACTTGAATTGAAAACACAGCCTCATTACTGTCTTTCAATGATCTTTTTATATTCAAGATCAAAGCATCTTCCTAAAAGATTTACACTACTAATCTCTGCACTTCTCTTAAAATAAATACTTATAAATATTGTTGTTCTTTTGTACCTAAAGCAACTCAGCCTCAGTTAGGCTATGTCCTCACAACAGGGGCAGCAGAATCTCTTCCCAGGTGACCCTGAACAACCTCCCCCTTTCCAAGATCCTAAAGAGTCCATTTCTACACAGAATTTGTTCGAGGCATGGGAAAAGTGATAACATTTGGCACGTCCAGACTGAGCGTAGCTGCACATGTTTTTGTATTAAGCCTTTTGTATGGTATTTTAAAGAGCTAAATGAGACAATGATGGATTAGCAATTCATTTACATAATACATTGAGATTTTTTTTTTTTCTGATAAAGACAGCAGATCAATTCAACTTGGTACCTGAAGAATTAATGCCAAGATAATAGGACTGACAGAAATGAGTCAGTGGCTTTAGGTTTGCATGCAATACTGTTTAGAACCTCTGCTTTCTGTCTGTACAACACATCTCTTAGGTGAGTGCTGAATGTTCTATTAATCTCACTAAAACTTTGAGTGGCGCTTCATTTTTATTAAATCCTGATAATAATTTCATGAATAAAATGTAGTAGCTATTAATATTTTCTGTGCTCAGTTGCTCAGTTGTGTCCAGTTCTTTGGGACCCCATGGACTGTAGTCCATCAGACTCCTCTGTCCATACAGATTTCCAGGCAAGAATACTGGAGTGGGTTGCCATTTCCTTCTCCAAAAATTAACATTTTAGTATATGGTTTAAATTCAACTATAAATATTAGTCAACAAATAGTACATGTTGTATGGAGTCATAGTAAGCCATTTGTACAAAAGATTCTTATTGAATTAGATGACTTTTATGCAGTTTTCTAGTTGCATGTATCCCCCCATCACTAAAATCATATGTATACTCACCTCCCCACAGAGCTGTCTGAGATGCTGTCTCCTGGGCTATAGTTCTTCTCATTTGGCCCCAGATCAAACTTAACTAACAACTCTCACATTGTGCAGTTCCTTTTAGTCGACAATCACATATTTTACTGATGATTTCACCTATCAATTTAATTATTTATATATACTTGGTTGGACTTCCCAGATGGGGCTAGTGGTAAAAAAAAACCCACTGCAGGAGACACAAGAGATGAGGGTTCAATCCCTGGGTCAGGAAGATCCCATGGAGGAGGGCCTGGCAACCCACTCCAGTGTTCTTGCCTGGAGAGTCCTATGGACAGAGGAGCCTGGCAGGCTACAGTCCACAGGGTCCCAAAGACTCAGACATGACTAAAGGGACTTAGCACAGCACGGCACATATATTTGGTTGGGGTAAATAAGAATGACTTTTTTTTTTTTTTAAAGTAACTCAGATGTGAATGACTGCATCATTATTTGGCAAAAGAAATGTATTTCTCTATTTTCTTGTAAAGAATAACTGTTAGATATTCCCTCGTGGCTCCTTGGTAAAAAGTCTGCCTACCAATTCAGGAAACATGGGTTCAAGCCCTGATCTGGGAAGATCCCACATGCCAGCAGAGCAACTGAGCCCATGCATCACAATTACTGAGCCTGTGCTCTAGAGCCTGTGAGTCACAACTACTGAAACTGGTACTTGAGCATTTGTTCAGCAACAAGAGAAGTGACAGCAATGAGAAGCCTGCGCACCACAACTAGAGAGTAGCCCTTGCTGGCCACAGCTGGAGAAAAGCCTGTGCAGCAACTAAAGACCTAGCACAGCCAAAAATAAGCACGTTAATTAATAAAAAATGAATAACTGTTTATATTTCTGGTCAGTTTGGTTTTTGAACCTATTTAGTATATTTGTCTCCATTTCCTTATTTGACTATTAATATAAAAACAATTTTGTATTTTTTTAGAAAATAACCAAACCTCATTCTCACTGTAATTGGGTGATGACCTCTCTAATTTTCCTTCAAATTTAGGAGTGAATATGGTGGCTCAGATGGTAAAGAATCTGCCTGCAATTCAGGAGACCTGGGTTCGACCCCTGGGTTGGGAAGATCCCCTGGAAAAGGGAATGGCTACCCACTCTAGTATTCTTGCCTGGAGAATTCCACGGACAGAGGCGCCTGGCAGACTATAGTTCATGGGTCACAAAGAATTGGACACAGCTGAGCGACTTTCACTTTCACTTTCATGTTACCCCAGCCTGGTCCATTAGAGTCTTAAACCTTTGTGAAATATGATTAGAAAAGAAAAAGACACAACAGAAACAAATCCTGTTTCATTTTCTTCTACCCAGGAATAGAGGAAAATATATTTTCCATCCTCCCCTTTATTCAGGTGAGTCCATGTGTTTGAATTTTTGGCAAGTCAGTTCAGAGTGCTTTCCCTATTTTCACTCTCCCCCCCTGTTGTTGAAACACTTAAGGCATGATTTAAAGAAGGTAAAACTATAAGAAGTAAGAGAGCCCCTTGACCTGCATCAGGTATGGCTTAAGCAACACATAACATTTTGTTGTGTTAAGCAACCATAAGCATCTGTGCATTTATGACTGCAGCAATCCTCACCTAGTCTGACCAGCAGAGATGGGTATGCAATCCTAGGTCAATAAGACAATCTAGATTGTTGTTAAAACTATTGTAAATATAATGAATTTCTTTCTACTGATATTGCCAAAATAGTAGAATGTAAGTTGAGTGATTATTGTTGTTGTTGTTCAGTCACTCAGTGGTATCTGACTCTTTATAACCATGCCAGGCTTCCCTGTCCTTCACTATTTCCCAGAGTTTGCTCAAACTCATGTCTATTGCGTAGGTGATGGCATCCAACCATCTCATCTTCTGCCAACCCCTTCTATTCCTGCCCCCAATCTTTCCCAGCATACAGTGAGTCAGCTATTTGCATCAGGTGGCCAGTTCTGGAGCTTTAGCTTCAGCATCAGTCCTTCCAATGAGTATTCAGGATTGATTTCCTTCAGGATTGACTGATTTGATCTCCTTGAAGTCCCAATTTTCAGACCTGTCAAGTTACTAAAAACATCTACTCATTTATTTATTTTGAAATCATTTGATGGCCTATGACATCCGACAGATTTCTAGTATACTTTCTGAGATCCAAGCTAAAGCATATTTATTTACAAGATGGAAATGTCTTGTACCAGAATCACAAAGTTAAGCATCAAGGGGTGAGTATGAAAAATAAGCTTTGCTTCTGATTTCATGAAATATCAGACAGTATGAATCAGTCAACTAATAGATAAATAAAAATTCCTTATCATGACTACATTTTTTAAAAAATGTAGAAATAATATATAATTTTGAAAGATATAAATACAGTGATGAATACAAATGATGAATAAAGGCATGAAAAAGCATCAGTTCAAAAGCATCAATTCTTCAGTAGTCAGCCATCTTTATGATCCAGTTTTCACATCCATTGCATGACTACTGGGAAAACCATAGCTTTGATTACATGGACCTTTGTTGGCAAAGTGATGTCTCTGCTTTTTAATATGCTATCTATGTTAGTCATAGTTTTTCTTCCAAGGAGCAAGTGCCTTTTAATTTGGGGGCTGCATTCGCTGTCTGCAGTGATTTTGGAGCCCAAGGAAGTAAAGTCTGTCACTGCTTCCATTTTTCCCCTATCCCTTAGTTTTCTAAATGTTGAGTTTAAGCCAGCTTTTTCACTCTCCTCTTTTATCTTCATCAAGAAATTCTTTAGTTCCTTTTTCCTTTCTGCCATAAGGGTGGTGCTATCTGTATATCTGAGGTTATTGATATTTCTCCTGGCAATATTGATTCCAGCTTGAGTTTAATCCAGCCCCACATGTCACATGATGTACTCTGCATGTAAATTAAATGAGCAGGATGACAATAGACAGCCTTGATGTACTTCTTTGGAAGTCAACTTGCATGGTGGGAAAATTCAGCTCATTTTATTTGACTATCTGAATATTCATCTGTAGCTGCACTGGAACATTTCTGTTACACTTAAGCAAATTTTTTTCTTTTTTCCCCTAAAGCAAATATGTGTCCTGTTATTTACATTTTGAAGAGCTAAGATTGATGACAGCCAGAGAATTTTCAATAGGTTTTCTACAAACTTGTTATACCCAAATTTTGACCTTTGAATATGAAAGCTCCCACTTGAATGATTTACTCTGTGAACACAGAAATGATAATGAATAGCAAGTCTTCTCTTTTAAATCTCACCATAGTCAGTATGATTCTGATCCTGAAAATACTTTGTGTTTTGCTTCTTGGTGCAGCTTAATTGAAATTAATCTCTGGATAGCTTCTGTTAATCTTCATTTGCTGTATTAAAGTATATAAACACGTACAATCACACATTACATCTTTTAAAAGTATAATTTAGAAATAGTAGTTAAATCCTGATGCCTTAGACAATCATAATGCCCATGCTTGCATTGAGCACATCTTTGTTTTATGAATATTTTTAGCTATGAAAATATTATAATCCTATCACATACCTGCTGAGCTCTAGAAAATCTCTGCTCTTTAAAAATCAATTTTACAAACTTAATTTTTTTGTTTTCCCAATTTTATTACGCTAAATCTTATAAGCTCTAGGTTAAAATTAAACTACAAAACTTCCTGAATCTTATTCTTATTGATTTTTGCACACAGCTTTAAGAATCGTTGTTATACAAGCAGTACAGGAGAATTTTGTCCTACATATGAAAACTCTCACAGATTATTTATATTTAGGATTATCTATGTGAATTTGAATCATAGATGTCTCAGTTGAATTCAGTGGACTGTGTTTAAGACAATTCTTTGTGTGTTGGTTCACAAATCAGTTGGTTTCAATATGATGGCTTATTATGCTTATTATGGCTTATTTGCTCTATTTATTTGCCTAATTGTTATCAGGGTCCCCAACATTGGTTTACATGTACGGAGATGTAAAATACTCTTCTATAGAATATTAAAATGTGAATTAAGAGAAGTGCTTAATTTATCTTAAGGAGAACATTTAAAAATATATAGGCTGATTTTCTGCACCTATAATCTAATTAGCAACTAGAAGTTTTAGCTGTGGGTTTTTTGTTTTTTTTTTTTTTGAATCTTAATGTTTCCAGAACTCTCAAAATGATGTGTCTATATCAATTTATTTATTGATTGATTTAATAAATATATTCAGCAACTGAATTTACTGTGAACTACATACATGTTTGTGTGTGGTTAGTCACATCTGACTCTTTGTGACCCAGTGGCCTGCAGCCCATCAGGCCCCTTTGTCCATTGAACTTTCCAAGCAAGAATACTGAAGTGGGTGGCCATTTTCTACTCCAGCGGATCTTTCCAACCCGGGATTGAACCTTTGTCTCTTGTGCCCTCTGCGTTGGCAGGTGGATTCTTTACCTCTGTCCACCAGGGAAGTAAATTATAGCTCTCATTTATAAAAGGTTGACTACAGACTGGAATCAACACTACTGGAATATTTCACTAATGTAACTGAAGAGGAGAACTGTTACTTTTTATCCTCATAGCTGAATGCTATCAATTATATAATTAACTATATCAGGAAGCAGAGTCACAAAACAAATAACCAAAATTTCAAGACCTCTTATTTATGTGGACTGCTTAGTTTCCAAAAATTGTTTTGCAAATACATGTGTTAAATTTTGTCCTGGAGTGGCTGACAAAAAAATCTAGTCCAATACAACCACATAAATGAGTCAAGTTAGTATCTCAAACAACTTGGAGACATCTACCATTACTGTAAAATTAAACTTTCCATGTTTTCATGTAAGTCACTGAGTAGTGCAGCATACAGAGAGAAGTAAGTGGGGATCTGGTATTTACAGTCATGACATTTGAGACCAGTGCACTATTCAAGAAATTTTCAACTGAGAATATCTTCCAAATAAAAGCATGACTTGGTGTACATCACTGCCTCTTATATACAGGGTTCTTGAAATGCAATCTGGAATCTAGTTATCTGTAGTAAATACACAGTGTGCCTTGATCATAGGTAAGTCTACTGGTGTAAGGTGAATTCACCGTGGTTCATCCAAGTACAAGGTTTTATCATAGATTTCTTCATGGGTAGATTACACCGTTTGACTTAGAGAAAGCCAAAGAACACTTAAGGATAGCTAATTAATACCCAACAGCTACACCATGTGGTGAACAGAATCAGTGACAGAAATAAGAAGAGTGAATTATTAGACACCAAAGACTTCAGGATTTTCTTAAGGACGTTCCTTTAGATTATATAAAATAGGGGTTACAAACACCAGTCTTCAATAACGTTAGATTTTCCAATATTTCAAGGGCAGCCAAAAAAAAAAAAAAAAATCTATGCATTAAAATCTATGTTATTCAGTAGTCCAGTTGTGTCCGACTCTTTGCGACCCCAGGGACAGCAGCACACCAGGCTTCCCTGTCCCTCACCACCTCCTGAAGTTTGCCCAAGTTCATGTCTATTGCATCAATGATGCCATCCAGCCATCTCATCCTCTGATGCTCTCTTCTCCTTCTGCCCTCAATCTTTCACAGCATCAGGGAATTTTTCCAATGAGTCAGCTGTTCGCACCAGGTGACCAAAATTCTGGCACTTCAACTTCAGCATCAGTCCTTCCAAAGAGTATTAAGGGTTTATTTCCTTTAAGATTGATTGGCTTGATCTCTTTGTTGTCCAAGGGAATCTCAGGAGTCTTCTCTAGCATCACAGTTCAAAGGTATCAATCCCTTGGCACTCTGCCTTCTTTACAGTCCAGCTCTCACAATGGTCACTGTACATGACCATTGGGAAGAACATAGACTTGACTATAAAGACCATTGTCAGCAGAGTGATATCTCTGCTTTTCAACGCACTGTCTAGGTTTGTCATAGCTTTTCTGCCAAGAAGCAAACATCTTCTGATGTCACGGCTGCAGTCACCATTCACAGTGATCTTAGAGCCCAAATAGAGGAAATCTGTCACTGTTTCCACATTTTCTGCTTCTATTTGCCATGAAGTAATGGGGCCAGAGGCCATGATCATAGTTTTTTCTTTTAAATATCAAAAGACAGTCCTGTGGTACTTTCTTCTCAGTCCTGAACCAATCAATTGTTCCATACTGTGTTCCAACTGTTGCTTCTTGATGCACACACAGGTTTCTCAGGAGACCAGCATGGCCTATTCTAAATTGAAAATATTGTCTATTTTAATTTTAAAAGCAACAGGGATTCCAAGGTGGCCCAGTGTAAAAGAAACTGCCTGCCAAGCAGGAGATGTGGGTTTAATCCCTGGGTAGGGAAGATCCCCTGGAGGAAATGTCAACATACTAAACTATCCCAGCCTGGAGAAGCCTATGGACAGAGGAGCCTGGTGGGCTGCAATCCATAGAGTCTCGCAGAGCCAGGCATGACTGAAGTGAGTTAGCACACACACAATCTAAACAAAATGCAAGACTTTCTACTACATGAGTAGCCTGAGCATGACTTAAAGTGCCCAAGGGTCTTGGATAATACAGGGAGATGTTTTGTGACCAAAGAGGCCTAATGCTTACCTTGTGCATGCTAAGTCGCTTCAGTCATGTCCTGTCCTTTGTGACCCTGTGTACTGTATCCCACCAGGCTCCTCTCTGTCCATGCGATTCTCCAGCAAGATTACTGGGGTGGATTTTCATGCCCTAGTCCAGAAGGTCTTCCAGATCCAGGAATCAAACCTTCATCTCTCATGTCCCCTGCATTGGCAAGTGTGTCCTTTACCACTAGAGCCCCTTGGGAAGCCCAATGCTTTCCTCAGTTTTAGACAGGCTTCAGACTCTGACCTGTGTTTTCCTAGAGGATTTACTCTAGTAAAATTTTAAACTTTTTCTCTGCTCCTTTGAGATATAATCTGCTTAAAAGCCTTTTACAGATCAAGAAGGTCTTCGCAAGGAACATGGGAGCCATCCTTTTGAAATGTAAACATCAGGAAAATAGCATTCTTTTCTTTCTCTGTAAGAAGGTAGAAGACTAACTCTGAGGGGCACCAGTTAGCAAATGGCCTTAATCAAAGAGAAGAACTTACAAACTCAGGCAAACTGAACGGACCTGAGCTGTCCCGTGGATCAGTCTTGCTTTTAACGCCCTCTGGCGCTTTTCTACTAACTTGCCTTTGTGCTCAATCGCTCAGACCTATCTGACTCCTTGAGACCTCATGTTCTGCAGCCCACCATGCTCCACTGTCCATGGACTTTTCCAGGCAAGAATACTGGAATGGGTTGCCATTTCCTACTCCAGAGGAACTTCATGACCCAGGAATCAGACACGCATCTCCTGTGTCTCCTGCATTGCAGGTGGATGCTTTATGGCTGAGCCACTGGGGAAACCCAGTACTTAAAAACCCTCCACTTCTCAGATTTAAGTTCATAGTAAGTCCTGTCTCCTCACCCTTATTGCAATAGCCATGAATAAAGTCTTCTTTGACTATTTAAGTTTTTCCAGGGCACTTTTTGCTATGACAGTGGGTTCAACATTTTAAACTTTATATATAGAAACAGGAAGAATGCAGCTAATTATACTCCAGACATGGTCGACTTGTTTGTTCGGGTTATACAAGGCAGTTACCTCTGTACTAATGAATCTTAAAAGCACTGAACAGGTTTTCAGGCAGGAGTGATCTAGTTTCCTGCTATATTTCTCATGACTAGGAGAGAATTTTGCAAATAACAGGCAGTCACTGCCTGTGTTTTGAGTGAGGTGAATGTGATTTGGATAAACAGCCCTCTCCAAGCCACCGAATTTGTTGCCTTATGAAAATAAAACTGGATAACATAAAAGGATTTAAAAATGAGAGTAGTCAGAAGTCGTACATTCTAGAGGAAAATGAACAAGTTTTAGTAAGCTGGCTGTTACTTCATATACTTGCATATGTGATCAGTCACTTCAGTCGTGTCTAAGTTTTCACAACTCCATGGACTCTAGCCCACCAGGCTCCTCTGTGCATGGGATTCTCCTGACAAGAATACTGGAATGGGTTGCCATGCTATCCTCCAGGGATCGAACCCGTTATCTCCTGTGTCTTCTGCACTGCAAGTGGTTTCTTTACCACTGAGCCCCTGGGGAAGTGCCTAGTTCATATATAACTATATCCATTTATCAATTACATGACCACAGACAAAGTTTTTTCCCCTTTATGATAGTATATTTGTGTATTTAGATTAGGGAAACAATAGAAGCAATGTTATCAAATATGAAAGGAAGGTTCTCAATATTTAGTAGCTTCCTATAACATTTCAAAGTAATAAATAGCTACTGTATATAAATTATTATTCTCGACTGCTCTAAAATAATCATTCTAAATGATGTTATACTGGTTTATATTGGAGTGATATGTAATTATTTTGGAAAAATATTGAATAGAGATATTGAGTTATAATTTTCTTTTAACATATTGAAACAGCAAGAGAGTTTCAGAAAAACATCTACTTCTGCTTTATTGACTACACCAAAGCCTTTGACTGTGTGGATTGCAACAAATTGTGGAAAATTCTGAAAGAGATGGGAATATCAGACCACTGGACCTCCCTCCTGATAAATCTGTATGCAGGTCAAGAAGCAACAGTTAGAACTGGACATGGAACAACAGACATGGTTCCAAATCAGGAAAGGAGCATGTCAAGGCTGTATATTGTCACTCTGCTTATTTAACTTATATGCAGTGTACATCATGAGAAATGCCAGTCTGGACGAAGCACAAGCTGGGATCAAGATTGCCAGGAGAAATATCAATAACCTCATATATGCAGATGAAACCACCCTTATGGCAGAAAACAAAGAAGAACTAAGGAGCCTCTTGATGAAAGTGAAAGAGGAGAGTTAAAAAGTTGATTTAAAACTCAACATTCAGAAAACTATGATGGCATCCAGTCCCATCACTTCATGGCAAAGAGATGGGAAAACAATGGAAACAGTAACAGATTTCATTTTTTGGGGGGGGGGGGGGCTCCAAAATCACTGCAGATGGTGACTGCAGCCATGAAATTAAAAGATACTTGCTCCTTGGAAGAAAAACTATGACCAACCTAGACAGCATATTAAAAAGCAGAGACATTACTTTGCCAACACAGATGCCTCTAGTCAAAGCTCTGGTTTTTCCGGTAGTCGTGTATGGATGTGAGAGTTGGACTATAAAGAAAGCTGAGCACTGAAGAATTGATGTTTTTGAACTGTGGTGTTGGAGGAGACTCTTGAGAGTCCCTTGGACTGCAAGGAGATCCAACCAGTCCATCTTAAAGGAAATCAGTCATGAATATTTATTGGAAGGATTGATGCTGAAGCTGAAACTCCAATACCTTGGCCACCTTATGCGAAGAAGTGACTCATTTGAAAAGACCCTGATTCTGGGAAAGATTGAAGGCAGGAGGAGAAAGGGACGACAGAGGATGAGATGGTTGGATGCCATCACTGACTCAATGGACATGAGTTTGAGTAAGCTCTGGGAGTTGGTGATGGACAGGGAAGACTGGTGGGCTGCAGTCCTTGGAGTCACAAAGAGTTGGACATGACTGAGTGACTGAACTGAACTGATCCTATCAGGTCTTCCTGTTAATTGTTATTGTAAAAATGCTGTATTTTCCCCCTACCAATGTGAATTTAGCTCAGTTGGTAAAGAATCCACCTGCAATTCAGGAGACCCTGGTTTGATACCTGGGCTGGGAAGATCCCCTGGAGAAGGGAAAGGCTACCCACTCCAGTATTCTGGCCTGGAGAATTCCATGAACTGTATAGTCCATGGGATCGCTAAGAGTCAGACACGACTGACTAACCTTCACGTAAGTGTCACTTAATGTGAATTTCTACTCATACTTCAGAATTGTTTCAAGGATTTATATTGACTATCTTATTTCTGCTATCTCTGTAATTAGGATCAATCGCTCTCTCTGTTCTTTCAAACCTTTTCTATACTTGTTATGTGAAACATATTTCATTGCACTTTAGTTGTCTATCTTTGGTTAAACTGAGACCTTCTTGATGTAGGAAATATGACTCTTTGATTGCTGTTTCCTGAAGGCCTATCATTGTGTCTGGCTCATGATACACACTCAATATTCTGTTGTTGGTTGATTAGTTAGCTAGCTGAGGTCATTTTTCTCATTTTGTTCAAAAGTGAGTAAAACATGAGCAATTAAGAGAAAGTCTTAAAAAGGAGGGCAAAAGTATGTTTAGCCCTCTCTGAAAATAACAATATCAGCAAAGGTTAATGAGTTTAAAGAATTGAGGTGACAAGAATACACCATGGATAATTTATTGTTGTCACTGAAGTTTTATTTATTGCCAATGAAATTGACAGATACAAAGGAGAGAACACACACACACACGTATCCCACGCTGTCTCACTTGTGCCATGGTTTGACAAAGTGAATTTGTCACATGTTGTGAAATTGTAAAATGTGTCAGGGATATTGTAAAGATTTCTATTTGCTTCATTCCACAAATTATAGTTTACAAAGATGGAAGGCTTCTTGGTTTTGAACAGACACCAAAATGAATAGTTTTTAAAAATGCTAGTGTTTATTTTGTTATTTCTCTGAGCCAGGGACTGACTACATATTTTCCATTCCATTTAATCTACACATTAATCCTTTATAGTAATTACTATTGGATCTCCACATGTCTTGAAAAGAAACTTATGATTAGAGAATAACTCTGCATAAAGTCCCTCAACTAGTATGACTTGAAATTCAAACTTGGGTATAGGGATTTATAAAGCTTATATGTTTGTATCAGCAGTTGTATACTACTTTCCTAATGTACAGATAAACCTGCATAGAATCTTTAAACCTTTGCAACTTATAATAGAGGACCTTAGTAAAAGGACACATATTTGCATTGTGTAGTAACCTTGGCTTTAGCAGAGTAGGGCTTCGCTTGTGGCTCAGCTGGTAAAGAATCTGCCTGCGATGTGGGAGACCTTGGTTCAATCCCTGAGTTTGGAAGATCCCCTGGAGAAGGGAAAGGCTACCCACTCCAGTATTCTGGCCTGGAGAACTCCAAGAACTATGTAGTCTATTGTAGCAAAGAGTTGGACACGATGAAGCGACGTTTTTTTAGCAGAGTATAGGAAAACAGTGAATATACCTGAAATATAGGTATTATGCTAAAAAAATTGCTCTGATCTAAAAATAAGTCTTAAGTAGTCTTTGCCCCAGAGGAGGCTAAACCTAGGATTAATTCAGATTGGAGAAGAATAGTAACTTTTCTAAAAGAAAAAAAAAGTGATTATCTTGTACCCAAGACCTTTGGAGATGTCATATTTACATAAATAACAAGGTTTTTGAGCAGATCTTTTCATTTTACAGCTAATAGAGAATTTCACATGAGCTCATTACTTTATAAAGAAGAAAAAGTGAATGAGAGAAAAAGAAGAGAGACAAAGGGGAAGAATTTTATAACACACATTATGGGCAACCAAATTAATGACAAAACTTCATTTTCTTTAAGGCTAAAAAATTAGAAGCATAGAAACACAAATCACACCTTAATTAGAACAAATTAATTACTAAAAGTGACGAAAACAATTCACAGTAGCTTCATTTTTCCCAAAATTACGTACTAGTTTCTATATGCATTTCTAGCAGGAATACAATTTTTGTTTATTAACATTTGTTGCCAAGTACTGTATATCATCCATAATTCTGGGTTATTAAATTCCTGAAGCATGCAAGACAGCAAACTTAATAGATTTTATGCAAATTTTATATAACAAAATAAGAGCAGATGGTACTCATCACATCAGAATCTTTCCACAATAGTTTCATAATTTTGTTAAAATTAAAGAAAATATAAAGGTAATTCTGTGGCTTTTAACATTTTAATTCATTACTTTTAACCATTTTTTTAGCCACTGTCCTAGTCCTTTGTATCACATTATGATATAATTTCTGTCTTAACATTCTTTTGATACTCAGTACATTACCATCTTTGACTTTTTGCTAGGATTGTAGGGACAATTAATGTATATGAATGTTTTGATTGTAAGATAATCTATATTATACTGTAGTATATACTGTAGTTATACTGAAAAATGCTGCTTAGGATATAGTTCAATAATTAAAATATAAAAAATGAAGTGTCATGTTACTAGTGTTAAACTTAGATTTATTAATACATAAAATAGGGGCTTCTGAAGTGGTGCTAGTGGTAAAGACTCTGCCTGTCAATGCAGAAGACACAAGAGATGCAGGTTCAATCCCTGGGTCAGGAAGTTTCCCTGGAGTAGGAAATGGTAATCTGCTCCAGTATTCTTACCTGGAAAATCCCATGGACAGAGGAACCTAGAGGGATACAATCCAAGGGATCACAAAGAGTCAGATATAACTGAGCACATACACACACAGAGAGTACATAAAATAGGCATATAAACACATGCACACAAATGTATATATTTATCAATCATGTCTTTTCAATTTTATTTTCTTTACATATTCAAGAAATGCAATATAAAGAAAATTGTCTTAAGAGAAGTTATATTTAGACAAAAACATTGAATGCAATGCACATTTTCTTTAATTCTGTGATTTTATAAATTTATATGTATTATCAGAAATTATATTTCATCATTTCACTGAACTTTTCATAAGATGGCTTTTAGAATTATAATAGTCCAAATAAACTGATGATTTGGTAGGAAATGCAATCCTATGTTCATTTAAATTTAGAAAATTATATAAGACAAATTTTCATTTGGGGTGTATGGAAAGAACTCATATATAAGTTGTGATGGTTAAAGTAAGCCCAAGGCAAGTCACTTTGAGAGTTCATTGGGTTCCTAAAATGAAACCTATACAAAGGTATGAAAAGATGAATATGTGCAGCTTAAACATACGCAGTAATTCTTCCCTTTGTATAGTGAAGAGTTTAATTTGAAATGTAACAGGGCAAAACAAAGAAAGAAACATATATCTTTATAGAACACAAAAGAACCTACAGAGTCCTGTTCCTGTTTTATTTCTTTGTTGCTATTGTTCAGTTGCTAAGTCCTGTCTCACTCTTTGGGACCCCATGGATTGCAGCATGCTGGTCTCATCTGTCCTCCACTATCTTCTGCAGTCTGCTCAATTTCATGTCCATTGAATCAGAAATGCTATCGAACCATTTTATCCTCTGCCGCCCCCTTTTCCTCTTACCCTCAGCCTTTCACAGTATCAGGGTCTTTTCCAATGAGTCAGTTCTTCACATCAGGTGGCCATGATATTGGAGCTTCAGCTAGAGCATAGGTCCTTTCAATGAATATTCGGGATTGATCTTTCTTTCTTTCTTTCTTTCTTTCTTTCTTTCTTTCTTTCTTTCTTTTAAGATTGACTGGTTTAATCTCCTTGCAGTCCAAGAGACTCTCAAGCATCTTCTCCAGCACCACAGTTCAAAAGCATCAATTCTTTGGTGCTCAGCAATCCTTATGGTCTAGCAGATATCCATACATGACCACTGGAAAAAACCAGGCTTTAGTTATTCAGACCTTTATCAGCAAAGTGATGTCTCTGCTTTTTAATATGCTGTCTAGGATTGTCATAGCATTCCTTCCAAAGAGCAAGCATCTTTTAATTTCCTGGTGCTGGTCACCATCTGCAGTGATGTTCGAGCCCAAGAAAATAAAATCTGTCACTGCTTGTACTTTCACCCCTTATATTTTGTCATGAATTGATGGAACCAGATGCCATGGTCTTAGTTTTTGAATGTTGAATTTTAAGCCAGCTTTTTCACTCTCTTCTTTCACTTTCATCAAAACTCTCTTTAGTGCCTTTTAACTTTCTGCCTTTAAAGTGGTATAATTCGTATATCTGTGGGGGCAAAAAAGACCCTGATCCTGGGAAAGACTGATGGCAGGAGGAGAAGGGTATGACAGAGGATGAAATGGAAGGATGGCATCACTGACTCAATGGACATAAATTTGAGCAAGCTCCAGGAGATAGTGAAGGACAGGGAAGCCTGGCATGCTTCAGTCCGAGATTGCAAAGAGTCAGATATAACTGAGTGACTGAACTGAGCAAATATAAGATCAATTATACTGAAAAATAACATTTATATATACTAATAAGCATGTGGAAACCAAAATTTAAATGTCAGTGTCTTTTATCATTGTTCCAAAACATGAAATTTTAGGTATAAACATAACAAAACATGTACAAAATCTATATACTGAAGATGACAAATGACTTGCTGAAACAAGTTGAAGAGTCCTTAAATAATTGGAGGATTAGAAGACTTAACGCAAAAAAGTTGTCAATATTTAATGAAATCCACACCAAAATCAAAGTAAAGTTTATTTCTTATGGATATAGACAAGATTATTCTAAACTTTATATGGAAATTCACAGACCTTAGAATATCTGTAACAGAATTGAAAAGTAATAAGAAAGTGGGTAGTTTACTTAACCTGTTAGTGTGGCCAATTATATAGCTACAATAATTAAGACAGTATGGTATTGGCAAAGGGAAAGATACATAGGTTGAAAGAACAAAATTGAGAACCCAGAAATTGATCCACACAAATAAATATGCCCAACTGTATTTTGACAAAGATATAAATGCAATTCAAGTAAACAGGATAGCATTTTCAACAAATTGTGCACTTCGGCATCTATCACAAAAACAAAATAAAGCAAATAAATAA